>NC_064620.1:420709171-421049171 GCF_023898315.1 Schistocerca nitens
ACGGCAGTAGAAAATACATTCACTGTCAGTGAGAACAATTTAAGTAGTGTTCCGGAAATCGATTATAAAGTGGCAGCTGTAATACCCACAGCGGAACTGGAGATTGAGTTTAAGAATGATTCGCAAGTGTTGAGACAAGATCAGATGTCGGATAAAACGTCCGTCATCGAGCGAGGGGATGCAGAGAGGGATGAGGTCTGGTTAAGGCAGTTCGGTCGCTTATACGACGAACTAAGAGATTATAGGGGCCTGTATGGGAGAAGTGTTTATGGGGAGCGCGGGCAGGATTTGCCGCGTTTCGTCCCACAGGAAGATAGTATTTGTGAAGTGATAGAAAGTTCTGGCCCTAACCGGCAGACTTTACTAGAAGTAGTTGATGTTAAACGGGAGCACGAGCAAGATGCGTCGTGTTTCGTCCCGCAGGAGTTGAATGTTGAAGTAGTAAAGGAAAGTTCTGGCCCTAACCGGCAGACTTTACCGAAAGTCGTAGTGGTAGAAGTAGCCGACCCATCCGACGCAAAACTCCAGTTTAAACATTGCGAAAGTATTGAGGAGAAAGATTACGAGAATTTTAGTGATAACCGGACACGATTGGTAGAAAAGCATGTGGATTACAGCGTGTTTGAGGTTAGAGCTGACATTATACGGTCAGAATATAACAGTGTGGGTTGCACAGATCTAGAGGAAGTAATTGCAGATACTACTGGGCACATTTCTCCAGGTAGATTGGCAGATGAGATCAATCTGATTAAAGAGGAATCAACGAAGGTGACAATTAGTGAATTGATAGCAAAGCAACACTCACTAGTTGACGAGTTACAGGAAAAGGTTTCGGTATTGGAGGCGAAGCTACAGACTAAGCCTCAGGACAAACGTGTTGAAATTAAAACTGTATGTGAATAGAGGCTGAAAAAGCCGCCAGATAAACCGGATTTAGGATCAAAGCCGGATGGTTTTTTCTGGAATGACCTGGATATAGACGAGGATTTACTGTGGGAAAATAAAGAAACAGTCGGGGACAAGTGTAGACAGATAGTAGTGTCTGTTAATATGCACGACCTACAACTAAACGTGTTGATTGACACCGGTGCAGAATTGAGTGCTGTATCTGGGAAAATATTTGAGTTACTGAAAGACAGACCTGGTATCGTAGTTATGCCAGTAACAGGAGTGAAAATTATCGGTGCTACTGGGAAGGCCAGTAAACCGGTCACAAAACAGATTTTTGTCAACTTCGAGATATGTGGGGCACGATTTGAGCAAGAGTTTGTCATCGTGCCAGACTTAACTACGGAAGTAATTATCGGGTTAGATTGGCTATGAAAGTACCGTGCAGTGATTAATTGCGAAAGCAAAACTTTGAGATGTACGTCACGAGATAAAACAATAGTAGTTAGCTTTGACGAGGCAGGAGACGGTGTGCATAGGCAATACCAGCCTATACACATTGTTAACTGGCCGAATGGTATTGATGTAGGTATGAATTTGAACTACTGTAATGTGAGGAATCTCGGCATTGACAATAGTGTAGAAACTGCATTGGAAAGTATTGTAGACGGTGTGTCAAACGTAACACACGAACAAAGACGAGGCCTGTATGAAGTGATAATGAGGAATAAGAGTGTGTTTTCAGACAAACCGGGACTTGTGGAAGGATATAAATGCAAGTTGCATGTAATTCCGCACGAACCATTCTTCGTGAGACCGTATGCTATACCGCTGTCCAAAAAGGAAGCAGTGCAACGGGAGATAGATAAGATGATCGAATGGGGAGTGATTGAAAGAAGTACGAGTCCATACAATAACGGTTTGGTCATTGTAGCAAAACGGGATGGTAGTGTGCGTATTGTGATTGACGCACGCACGTTGAATAGGGTCGTTCAACGTGAAACAGACAGACCAGAGAGTATGGAGGAGATTTTGCAACGTTTTCATGACGTTAAGTTCATGACTAGCCTCGATCTGACGGCTAGTTACTGGCAAATAGAACTCGAAGAAGAATCTAGGCCATACACTGCCTTCTTGTTTGCGGGCAGGTGTTATCAGTATAGAGTACTGCCGTTTGGACTTAATATATCTGTGTCCGTATTCATCAGGGCCCTAGATAAAGTGCTAGGATCGGCTTTGAGTTCAAGGTTAACTGTATATGTTGACGACCTATTGTTGGCCAATGCCACTTGGCATGACCATTGTGACCTATTAGATGAAGTTTTTAGAGCATTGCGCCGTGGCGGAATGACTCTAAAGCTAAAGAAATGCGAATTTGTAAAGCAGGAACTGAAATTTTTAGGGCATGTAATTACCACTGCTGGTATTACGAAGGACCCAGAGAAACTAGAGGCAATAAGGAATTGTCCTCCACCCAAGTCTAGGAAACAGTTAAAAAGTTTTCTAGGGCTCACAGGATTTTACCGTAAATTTGTAAAAGGACAAATGTTTAATGATGAAAATTTGAATAACCTCTTACGCAAAAATGTTCCGTTTGTGTGGACTGACGGGTGTCAGGCCGCTTTCGAGAGATTAAAAGACGAGTTGTTAAGATCTAACATACTGTTTCATCCTGATTTATCGCTACCCTTCCATCTGGGAACGGATTCGTCGAATTACGGGGTGGGGGTAGAACTGTTCCAAGAAGTTGGTAAAGGAGAGGATAAGGAACACCGGACGATAGCGTTCGCGAGTCTAACTTTATCAAAAAGTGAGCGAAACTACACGATTTCTGAGAAAGAGTGTCTCGCTATCGTGTGGGGATTCAAGAAGTTCAAGGGTTACCTATGGGACCGTAAGGTGATTATTCATACGGACCATAAGGCGCTCACTTATCTGAAGGATTGTAAACTACTTCACGAAAGACTGACTAGGTGGTCGCTGTATTTACAGCAATTTAACTATGACATCTGTTACGTAAAAGGGACCGACAATTGCGTTGCGGATGCGCTGTCGCGGTTGCCCGAGTCTAATCAAGATGTATTGAAAGAGGAGTCAGATGGAGTGGTCAAATTATACTATTTTAAAGAAGTTGAGGGACGCAAATTAATAGTGAACATCTGTAAGAATCTACGTCGTCATCAGAACGAGGATGGTTGTTTAAATATGGTGAAAACCCGATATGACGAAAGGAGTCCAGAAGGAGAGAAATTAAGGAAGTATTACAAGATATACGATCATATCTTGTACATACGTAAGGGTGAAGATAGTAATATTTGGCGGGTATGCTGGCCCACCAAATTCGTCACGGAAATAATAGACTACTACCATTTGGCGTATGGTCACTGTGGACCGAAGAAATGTACGGAAAAGCTGTATGAAGTAGTGCATTTTAACAACATGTTAAAACGCGTTACTGACAGAGTGAAAACTTGCGATTTATGTCAGAAGGTGAAGGTTACCAACTGTACGAGTCGTGGTCCTATGCAAAGTATAAGGCCTAACGACACCTTTGAATTACTGTGCGTGGACTTGTACGGACTTTTGCCCAAGTCATCAGGAAACTTTGCCTACATTTTAGTAGTGCTAGAAGCTTTTTCCAAGTTCATCAAGCTATACCCGATTAGGAAAGCTACAGCCAAAGCGGTCTATAGCAAGCTTGTGAACGATTATTTTGTTCATATTGGTAAGCCCAAGGCGATTCTATCAGACAATGGGGCACAATTTACTTCTAAGTTGTGGAATGAAGGCATGGAAAGTAATGGGGTCGAGGTGATCCATATTTCAGCTTATTGTCCGGCTGGGAATCCCGCTGAGAGGTATATGCGCGAGCTAGGCCGACTTTGCCGTACCTATTGCCATCACAACCATAGGGCATGGGGCAAATATGTAGCAGTATTTGAGAGAATTATGAACACCTTGAGACATGAATCTACGGGATTTTCTCCAGAGGAAATCCTGTTGGATGACAGAAGTAAAAGTTTAGTGGAAGAAATAATCAAATTCCCTCCACGGAGTGACATTAGTATTGGTGTGAAAAAAGATCGTTTGCGGGAAGTAATGAAGCTAAAAGCTGATGCTCGCATACGTCGTCATGACGCTAAAGCGCGTTTTGCTAAGTTTGCAATCGGAGACTTAGTACTTGTAAAAGCTCATGAGAAATCGAGCGAGATAAATGAAATCTCTAAATTTAAGTTTGTTTATAATGGACCATATAAAGTCATTGGTATACCTCACACAAATGCTTATTGCTTAGAGTATCCAAGCTCTGGAAAACGATTAGGTATACGGAATATTGTAGACTTGAAATTGTAGCAACCTAGGATTGATTAATACCACAGAATGGGTAATTTGTACAGTATGTAATATAGAGTGTAAGATTTAAGGATGTGCCATGTTGCGATGCTTTTGCCTGACCTAGAGGTCATTAAAGAACTTGTAATTAACAAGTAATTAATTTTTGATTAGACGTTTTAACCAATTGAAAAATCCAAGCTGCTAGTTTAAGTTTTCAGCTGAGTCACAGTAGATTAAGGAAAGTAAATATGATTTTGTAAATAGCTGTAAGATTCCATAAATATGTGGTTTACTAGTCACTGCCGATGTACTTAGACGCTGTTTTAAGTTTCAGGCTAGTACATGCGTGTGATGATGGACAGTGTTGAGTTATCCACTGTGATAGTATTAAGGGACTCCTTGAGATTACTCGGGAGTGAGTTTTCCTAAAGAATTCAGTGAAACGGACGTTCTGGAAATGCCCCTACACAGGCGAGTGAGATCAAGCGTGCCGCACAGGCGGGCGCAACAATACTGGCAAGGTGGAGCCGCTGTCGGCTCTCGGGTCGCTGTCGGCTCTTATGCCGCTGTCGGCATTCTTTGTACTTGCGAGTACGGAAGGCGGAGTTGTTTTTCTTCCCGGACAGCTGATATGAAAGAATTCTGTTGCCAACATTTATGTTTTTGTCGATCTGCTGTATATTATTTTCTTGTTTAGCGTCAAGTGCACACTCATGACGAGAATATTAATTATGAAAAGTTTATATAAAATACGTATTCTATGTAATTAATTATTAATTTGCGTATTTTGATATACCTGTTTTCTATGTAATCTGATTAATTTTGTAAATAGTATTCCATTTCTTGATACTGCTAGGAATTTAGATTTTTAGAATAGCTAAACCATTTTCTATGCTTTCTATGAATTTTAATATGTCGTCAACCTGTTTTATTTTGTGCAAGATGACAGAGTGGAATAAGATTAGGACTGTCTCCACTCAATTTTTATGGTCTAAAAAATTGATTTATGCTTAATTAGACGAATGTTAAATTTTGATGATGTTTTGAGCATATGCGTTTCCGCTGTTTATTTTTTGGGACATTTTCTGAGTCTGTTTAGGTTACACGAACATCCTCAGACAATGTGGGGCACGTGTAACGCCGGAAATGCATATCCTCCTATTTCCATCTATTGTACTGTAAGTTTTTTCCTTATCTTGTTACCTGAATATATGACATTTCTGTGCCTTTATATATTGTAATTGTTTTACTATTTGTATATATATATATATATATATATATATATATATATATATATATATATATATATATTTATTTATGCATTTATGTCGATGTATAATTGGTTTGTTTCGTAAACATTATTTGTATTTTTACGCTGGGTCTTGCCTAGGGAAAACTGCTATCGAACGATTACATCGATAGGTCGTGTGAAGAATCAAAGGGTGTAGGATCTTTGGTAGTGTTAACTCTGCCGCGTGGAGCGCGGGCAGGGCAGTTGGAGTCTGGCTGGAGTAGCGAGTGGAGCAGGTGTGTTGTGTGACGCTCCCGCGAGTTGCCGCGCTTTCGGGGTTTGGCAGCATGTAATTGCGCTCGACTCGCGATGATAGTTTCTGACATGGTGTCGCGGACGGGAAGCATTAGCTGGCGCACATCATGAGCCCGTTTCGTTTGGTGACCGTGTCGAGAAGAAGGCGCGCCAACATCCAGCTTCTGCAACAGCGACGGCCGACAATGAGTGACCGTCGCCACCTCCTCGATCGACGGCTTCAAACCTTCAATCAACTAACAAGGAAGACTAAAAGCACGTAAAGTTTCAGAACTGTATGGCAGACCTCAGCTTTTCAAATTGTTCTGTTTGCCTAGCAAAATTACAGCAACTTAACACGAACCTTTGTTGCTCATTGTCCCAATTGCATTACCAAGCAGGGTCCCTTCCTTTTCCGAAATGAAACCGAGTGTCGTTGAAATTCAGACGCCAGCATTAAAGTACTATCATTGCATTCCATTACTTTAGTTTCAAAGTGCAGTTAAAGCATAGCTGGCTACAATAGTTAGATTAAACAAGCACAAATTAAGAGTGCGAGTTTTGTTAGCATATTTTAGCTTACTTGTGACTGCAGCTCAGCTTGGTACGTACTAAATTTTACTATTGTTAATTATTCAGAATCATTTAATTCAAGTTCAAAGTTAAATCTCTTGTTTCTAAATTGCGTAGAGTCAAGTTGCTTTTGAAATGATTGTTGAGGTAGTCCAAGGCTAACCGTATTCTGCTGAATTTCGATGTGCTTCAGAAAGAAAGCTCACTATTAACTTCAGTCACTAAATTAACTTTCGATTTTCCGGATTTATTAATTCTTTTGCTAGATTAAGTCAGCGTGTAGCGAAATTTATTACTTCTGACAAACTTTCAGTTTTCACACTACACGTGTCAACCTTCAGTTGCCACGCTTCTAGTGCTAATTATATGTGTAATAACCTTTCTTTTTCAGTTACTATAGTAATTGTCCTTAGGACTGGCGACCGTGATTTCCCCCAAATCTCAAATATCTGATTACCGCTAGTTAATTGTTGACGTAACGGCCGCACATTTACTTTCTTTATTAACTTTACCCCTTTTCAAAATTAATTTCCACCAGTTTCATTTGCATTTTTCCTTTCATTTAGATGTAACCCTTTCCTCCCTCTTTACCGACAGATTAACTTCGGTGACGATTGCTTTCCCAAATTTCCCATTAGGTACACGCGGTTTAATTTTTCACTGTCATTAAGGTCGATAAGTGAGGGGGAGGTTACAGTGCTACAGAAGAATGCTGAAGATTAGGTGGGTAGATCACATAACTAATGAGGAGGTATTGAATAGAATTGGGAAGAAGAGGAGTTTGTGGCACAACTTGACTAGAAGAAGAGATCAGTTGGTATGACATGTTCTGAGGCATCAAGGGATCACCAATTTGGTATTGGAGGGCAGCGTGGGGGGTAAAAATCGTAGAGGGAGACCAAGAGATGAATACACTAAGCAGATTCAGAAGGATGTAGGTTGCAGTAGGTACTGGGAGATGAAGAAACTTGCACAGGATAGAGTAGCATGGAGAGCTGCATCAAACCAGTCTCAGGACCGAAGACCACAACAACAACATTATTATACTGGCTGAATACAAAGCATTAATAGCCTGCAGCCGTCTCAGTTCGTGCAAGTTCAGAAGTAAGGAATCCAGGAGTCAAGTGATTCATAAACAGTAAGAACAGTGCACACGCATATGCCGCAGTGGAGAGGAGTAAGAAGTATATTCCTCACTATGGATAGTTAACTTTCTTATCTGAGAACGAGTTTGGGGTAGCATTTGCGATGCACCAAAAATCGTTTCATCATTTATTCTAAAACACACAAACACACACACACACACACACACACACACACATTGTTTACACATCATTCATCTTTCACATCTCGCATCATTTTAAAAATACAAGTCCTCCAAGAAATGTCTTTCCTTCAAGTGCTAAAGTTTGTGATAATGTGGGGGGGGGGGGGGGGAGGGCTGCAACAGACAGCTGGGCGAGGGGGGGGGGGGTAGTGTACTAGTTAACGTCTGATTGCACTCAGAGGAAATGATCTAAGAAAGGAGGGAACCACTGGCCCGTTGGTTTAGTATGGTGATATGGGGACCGGGTTATAGAGCATTTTGGTATCAAATCATTTTCACCTGACTGTGATGTGCTAACTGTGTCATCGGACTTCACGTGGATTTTTCTGTATCTTGCTGGGCAGCAGGAGCTGTATCGCGTAGCAGCTCTCTTTCAGATGAATCTTAGGTATGGTAAGTACCTGTTACCTGTGTGGACACTAAACAGAAAGTCCCTAACAAGTAACGGCCGTTAGATGAGTGGAAATGTACCGCACTGGTAAAAGAAGATGCGGTTGTATGAGCCATTTCGCCGTTTGCGAGTTACCTAAATGTTTGTTTTGTATCCTGATAATCGTATGTCCTATATTAATGTACTTTTAAATTGTTTAATGAATTAATTAGATTGCATTTTTGGATTTTAGTAATGCTGTTGTTGGTTTCAGATTTTAGTAACGCCATTATTAAGTGAAAATTTTCAAATAAGATTGTAGGGGGCCCTCTGAGAAATCTATAATACACAGATGTGAGTATATAGAACGACTGGGAATACATGAAAGGTTAACACTAAAATCTGTGTTTGAGTAATATTGAGTAGCGCTCGTTTTGGAACCAAATATGTCATGTTAGTATTGCAGGTTTGTTATCACTATAAAACGTTGGATAATTTTTACAAGCCTGGAAATAAGCGTTAGGGAACCCGTATGGTGTTGCGCTCGAATTTAAGTGGAGTTGAAGCATCATGACCTTTGTAACGGCTTCTCGCTCGTAAAATGTTCCTGTCCGGAATTTAATGGTATTGTCATATCTGTGAACATTATGATGAGTTTTGTAACATACTAGAAAACTGTAATATTAGTGTTTTAATAAATGTCATTGTTAACTCATTTTCCTAGTTTACTGTGAGTAGCTCAAGTTCTGCAGCTCAAACTCTAATCTTTTACGAGTACAAATCCGCCGATGAGGTGTGTGTGTGCGAAGCTACAGCGATGTCCGACCACCTCTGCCGGGTGCTTCACTTCATTCGTCCCGCAGGGTAATTTTTCCTGCAGGATAAAACATCTGATAGAAAAAAGAATTTTCGAAGATCTGACATTTTGTCGGGAGACAGTAATTATCTTTTAATTGTACATTAAACATTCTCTTTGGCACGTTCAAAAAATGGTCCATGTTGTTAACCGGAATAGGCCACCATTGGCCATCACCAGAACTACTGAAAGTAGCTTCAGGTGGGTACCAAATAATGTCCTGTCAGAAGTTCCCTTCTCATGCTGCATTCATTCGTTCCGATGAATGGTTCGCCATACCGATTAACAGTATGAAACATTTTTGTGATTGCATCAAAGAAAATATTAAGTGTACAAAAAATATTCGCTGTTCCGCCGTTGTATTTTACCATCTAAATGAAAACTGAGTGTTACGGTAGTTTGTTACGTTCATTAGCATTTTACTTTGTTCTGACTGACAGCTTTGAATCGGATTTGAGTATCTTAAAAGATGCTCTGAAGCTCAACGACTGTGATAGTTTGTCCTTAGGCAGTGCTTTTAAACGAAACAGTATTACTTATGATAAGAAGGACGAGGGACCTCCTTCTCACCTAATTTCTAGAATTACTGACCACATAAGCATCTGTTACATGACGATTGGTTTGGATTTAGGAATGCTAAAAAAGCATCAGAGAAGCAATTCTGACGTCGCGGTTGAGAATAGAAGCGAGACTGCAGAAAAATCAAGACACGTTCATGGGATTTGTAGATCTGGAAAAAAAAGTTCCACAATGTACAATAGTACAAGATGTTCGAGATTCTGAGAAAAATAGGGGTAAGATACAGGAAGAGATTGAAGAAACAATAAGAGTGGGAGATCAAGAATGAAGTGCTCGGGTTAGAAAGGGTGTAAGACAGTGATGTAGTTTTCTGTCCCTGCTGTTCAATCTTTACATCGAAGAAGAAATTATGGTAATAAAAAAAAAGGTTCAGGAGTGGGATTCAAATTGAGGGTCAAAGGGTATCAATAAAATTCACTCATGACATAATCATTCTCAGTGAATATGAAGAAGAATTACAGGATCTGTTGAATGGAATGAACAGTCTAATGAGTACAGAATATCGATTGAGAGTAAATCGAAGAATGAGGAAAGTAATAAGTAGCAGATATGAGAACGGTAGAAATCTTAACATCACGATTGATGGTCACGAAGAACATGACGTTAAGGAATTCTGCTACCTAGGCAGCAAAATAACCCATGATGGACGGAGCAAGGAAGACGTCAAAAGCAGACTAGCTATGGAGGAAAGGACATTCCTGGCCAAGAGATGTCTACTAGTATCAAACATAAGCCTTAATCGCAGGAATACATTTTGAGAATTGTATGGTAGTGAAACATGGACTGTGGGAAAACCAGAAGAGAATCGAAGCATTTGAGATGTGATGCTACAGACGAATGTTGAAAATTAGGTGGACTGATAAGGTAAGAAATGAGGTAGTTCTTTGCAGAATCGGAGAAGAAAGGAATATATGGAAAACAGCGACAAGAAGGAATGACAGAGTGATAGGACATCTATTAATAAACTAGGGAATAACTTCAGTGGTACTAGAGGGAGCTGTAGAAGGTAAAAAC
Source organism: Schistocerca nitens (assembly GCF_023898315.1). NCBI lineage: Eukaryota > Metazoa > Arthropoda > Insecta > Orthoptera > Acrididae > Schistocerca > Schistocerca nitens. Next base: position 420,719,640 of record NC_064620.1, read on the forward strand.
TGTAGTGCAAGACAGAGACTGAAGTATATCTCCAGCAAATAATCGAGGACCTAAGCTGCAAGCGCTACTCTGAGATGAAGAGGTTGGTACAGGAGAGGAATTTGTGGTGGATCACATCAAACCAGTCAGAAGACCGATGACTTAGAAGAATCCGAATTCATCGGAAAAATGGTATAAAACCACATTTTTCGGTCAGAACCAAACAAAAGACTTTTTACGCCGCTAAGCGAACGCACTTGATCATCTTGACAAGCGCCAATCGAGCTGTGAACGCGAGCCTTCTGACTAATATAAGGATCTGCATCAGCTGGACTAATGAGAGCCAGATCCCTCCCCAAGGAACTGAGACACTAAAACAGTGTACAAAGGATCTGACGATAGCTAAGGGGTGGCTCTGGTAAATCAGTCATACGTGTTGGGGTTGGAAAAAATCATTATGGGGATACACCTGGGAAAAGGGATTCACTAAGTACTGAACCTAAGTGCACACTCTTCAGACGTAACATTAACATGAATCGTAACTTGTCTCATTAGCAAAGCAGCAGTTACTTATGACAATTAAATGAGGCAGAACAGTCCGCAGCTCGTGGTCGTGGGGTAGCGTTCTCGCTTCCCACGCCCGGGTTCCCGGGTTCGATTCCCGGCGGGGTCAGGGATTTTCTCTGCCTCGTGATGACTGGGTGTTGTGTGATGTCGTTAGGTTTAAGTAGTTCTAAGTTCTAGGGGACTGATGACCTTAGCTGTTAAGTCCCATAGTGCTCAGAGCCAGTTGAACCATTTTTTGAGGCAGAACAATCTCCAATGAACTAGCGAAGCTCTCGGAAAGGGAATCAGGGATTCCAGCAATAATTGATATCCTGACAACGAAATCGCGGGAAACATGGCCTCTGGTGGTTACACAGTAATTGTACGAGGATCGTTCCAAAAATAATGCCTCCTACTTTTATTCATGGAAACTACAGGAGATACATAAATCACAACTGCACAGCTAAATAGAGCAATATTTCAGCTACAGACTTATTTTTTCACATAGTCACTACCATTTGTTACGCACTTTTGCCAACGATGAACCAGAGCATGAATGCCGCGCTTGTAAAAATCGGAACCAGCTGACGCTAACCACTTCCTTACACCTTTGACAACAGCATGGGAGTCTTGAAAATGTTCGCCACGCAGTCTAACTTTGAGAGGCCCAAAGAGATGGAATCCTGAAGACGCTAAATCGGGACTGGATGGCGGTTGTGGTAAGACAGTCCAGCCGAATTTTACAACGAGTTGCGTGATCGCAAAACTGGTGTGGGGCCTGGCGTTCTCATGTTCCAGGTGAAAGTCGGTCTTCTTCTCTAGCCGTACCCTGGAAATTCGGGCTTTCAGCTTAGTTAGTGTCGTCTTGTAGTGTGCTGAATTGACAGTTTCTCCAGGCTCCAAGATATCCAAAAGAACCACACCCTAGCTATCTCAGAAGACTGTGCACTTCACTTTGCCTGCAGACGGCTGTGTCTTGAATTTCTTCTTTGACGGAGAGTTCGCATGCCGCCATTCCATGGACAGTCTTTTGGATTCCGTCTCATTTCCGGTGACGCTGCTATTCAGACAATTGTCACCTTCAGCTTCATAGTGGTCCAGCAGGTCACGAAAAATTTCCATTCCATGAGTTTTTTGTTCTTCTGCAAGCATCCGCGGGACCCATCTCGCACAGACTTTGAGATAACCAAGGTGTTCCAACATTGTTTCCAAGGCATTACAGCCGACATTCAGCTTTGCAGACAATTCTCTGGTCGTTATCCGCCGATCAGCACGGATGAGTTGATCAAGACGCTTTTCATTGCGAGGTATGACAGCTGTGCAGGGTCGACCATGCCGTGGCCTGCCATGCACAACCTTTTCATCACCTTCAGAATGCCGTAACCATCGCCTCACATTGCTCACGCCTATTGTATCGTCTCCATACTTCTTTAGCAAGTGTCTATGGATTTCAATCTGCACAGTTTCTCCAGCAGTGAGGAGTTCAATCACACACCGCTGTTTTATACGCGCTTCCATAGCAGACTCCATTTTGGAACACTCCTCAGCTGGCGCCAACTGCCGCAGAACAACGAATCCACCTGCAAATAAAAGAGAAAGGTTAAAGTATTAGCACAACACAAACGACAAGAGGCGCGGACATGCAAAGTCACAAAAAAAAAGAGGAGGAATTACTTTCGGAACAACCCTCGTAAGATCACAGCGAACGGAGAATGGAAAACAAACATGCAACTCCTGCTCGCCAGGTCATGGTTGAGCACAGACGAATTTAACTGAGCGACGAGAAACTTCACTTCTCCCTGACAAGCTAATGCTGCCAGATAATCTCAACATAATCAATGCGGAGAGACCTCAGCTGCGTATGTTCCCAGTGGTTGCCATTGCCACTCTCAGACAACGCACAGGCTGGCTCTCAGAGCAGAAGCTTCGCACGCTGCTACATATCGTCGCTGAAGCCCCTAAAGCTTGGTCTACACGTAAAGTTTTGTCGTCAGCCCTGCATGATCATGCAAGACTGACACAAGTCGCGTAGCTACGCTGTTCAAACTTTCGCTCAGTTTTTTACTCAGTCCTTCCGAAATCGTCGTGCAGGGTGAACTGTTAATGACGACGGTTGCACTATGTTCACTTAAATCAGTGTTTCGCAACCTTCGTTAGACCATTACCGCTGAGTGTAATCAGACATTAGCCAAAGCCCCCCCCCCTCCCCCTGCCGTCTGTTGCTCCCCCCCCCCCTCTCCCCTACATTATCAGCAAATTTAGCTTCTAACTAAATTGTAGAATAGAAGATTTTTCTTGGAACACTTTTATTTTTAAAATGATGAAAGATGAATGATATTTAGTGTGTGTGTGTGTGTGTGTGTGTGTGTGTGTGTGTGTGTGTGTGTGTGTGCATGTGTTAGAATGAATGATGAAGCAATTTTCGGTGCATCGTAAGTGCTACCCACTACTTCTCCTCAGATACGAAAGCTAACTATCCACAGTGAGGTTGGACGTGTGCTACAAAACAAGCTTCCCCTGCGTTACTCCTCTCCATTGCGACACTTGCTTGACCTGCACACTGCAACCCCATTTAAAATCAAACAAGTTCAGCTATGTGCACTATACTTAGTGTTCGTGAATCACTTCATTCCTGGACTCCTTACTTCTGAACTGATGCAAAATGGTCGCCTTCAGGATGTAAATGCTTTGTGTCTAACCAGTCTAATAATGATAATACTGCGTACAGCTTTATGTAGTTACTGCTCTGTCGTGTTGTCAATTAATTCATCTGTCTGTTTCGAAGCGAGTAATGAAGCAACTTCTGGACAACTGCAGATACTATCTACAACTTGGAGAAAACATTTTCTTGAGATATTTAGCATTTGTTACGCGTATTGTAACCTCCCCGCCATATTTGTTTCTATATGAAATTTAACCTAACATTACCTCCCACTCTATAAAAGTCTACATATTACCAAAACTATGTACGCTGCAAATTGTTATCCAATGTAAATTCTATGTTAACGTTTGACTAAACACAACCTAATTTGAACTGAACTGTAACTAGTCTGAATGCAGCAACAGGCAACAGGTAGCGCCTAAGTACGATTTTTACTTCTAAATAAAATTTCCAAACTATATTCAAACTGTTGCATACCACATGGTGAAATGTGGCAATGCATAATGATAAAACAGTGGGATGGAGAGAGTAACTATTCCCATGAAATGATATTCAAAGACAACCATTTCAGAATGAAGTATGTATTCAAAAAGACAGAGTAAAACTTCGCGTGAACTTCACACATAACATTGGTCTGAACAATACCATGCTTAACAACGTGAACAATGATTTAAAAAGAGTACAGTCTTAACGTAAAATTTCTATAAGAACCAAACAAAAAACCAAACAGCTTAATCAGTTAACATGTTAATGCATGGCTCAGGGAAGTGTGGTGGTCTTTCCCTCATCTCTGAGCAATTCTATAAATTGGGTGCACATTGCTGCATTCCTACCTCAAACTTCTTCTCTTTAAAAAAATCAAAATTTATATTCCTTTCTCTTTCCAATATATACATCATAGTCATCCTTGTTGTCCTTTACAATAAATCTTTCTTCATCTAACAGATATAATCACAAATCAACACAGCACTACAGAATACGTCCATCACCTACCACATTTCGACTAAGAATGTTATCAGACTGCGCAGAGACAAAGACTGTGGCAGGACAAGACCAAAGATTGTTTAACAGTAACAGAACTTCCTCTCTCTGACGTGCACATCGATAACATACAAAAATCAAAAATACCCGTCCTGGGTGGCACTTGACTGGCAGATTATAGGCGGTACAAGCAGATTCCAAACGAAGAAAGGATGACAGCAACAAATATAAGAGCAAATAAAAAAGTAAAAATGGTGATGAAAATGACGCAGCAAAGTATTAGAAAAACAAAAATACGTTTAAACTAGGTAACTGAAGAACAATGATAAAGTCGTGTGATCAGAGCTACAAAAATAAAAAAAAGTCGCTGCATCTGACAAAATTCGAGCCTTCGATCTACACTTTGAGTTCATACGCTAACCACTATGCTAGGAGATTACATCGCAAAACGCTGTTGTTTATGGTCCTGGTGTCCTAGTCACAACGAGTAATTGACAGCCTTAATAAATTCGGTTTCACGCAATGCCGTGCGAAACTTTTCCAATGTAAGCCTATCTCTGTGGTTGCAGTAAGTGTATAAATTACGCTGAATCGCGTCTTGCGCGGAAGGATCCAGTAGTGTTTGGTTAGTGCTGGGTATGAAACGTGTGTATTTTGTTGTGTGTTTGCGTGTTTGTTTTCGGTGCGGTAATCATGTATGATGAAACACGAAATAAACGGAGCAGACCCAGGATTCGGGATCCAAATACAACAATAAAGAAAGCCGGGCAAGGAATTGTAAGTGAACTGACATATTCTCGTGCAAATTGGGCAACGGTGAGCGGTTCGGGTGTGAATTTGACAGCTCTGATTGAAGGAAACCAACTACAACGCGTGAAGTGTCAACTATGAAGTAATTTTAATCGTACTATAGTGCGCACTGTCTTGCCGCAATGTAATGTTATTTCTCGTAATCGTAAAATCGCTCAAGCTTCACAGAGTTTAGATTCATCCCTGGTTCCGTTTCACAATTCGCATATGCCATCTCGGTGAGAGGTCACCTTCGCTGTTAATCCTGGATAAGAAGCCTTTTAACATTCCTTACTCGATAGTGGATTTGTGCAGGAGTAACGGCAGAACGTGTTGCAACTGGAAAGGCCTTCTATTTGTGTTAAAGTGGAGTTTATCGTTTACTGGTGTGAGACTACGGATTCGATTGATAATTGAACTCCCAGTCGCTACCGCCTGCTACCAGTACTGAGCTACAGGTGTTTCCGTGCCAACACCTGACGGGGCTAACAGCATTACTTTACATTTTATGTCTCACCATTACACAATCGTTGCACGACAACATAAAATGCAGATGGCCTGCTAACCTTTCTTCTTCCTCATGCCATTATTCTCACCTTACACAGTCTGAGCGTGCCATAGCTGTTTGTTTATTCCGGATTTATTGTTGCAGGCAGATGTTCTTGCTGTTGTCACACCATCTGTGATATGAGATTGGAAACTGGTGAAATCCATCTCTCTGCGACCTATATAATTCCTGTACTGCATGTTTTCCTCTTTTAACCGGTTGCTTTTTGCGGATCTGCGGTAGTACTGCGGAATTAGTCTCGTAGTGGTCTACATTATATAGAAAAGCAGCCTAAAACACACGATGGCTAGTCAGTTTAGCCGGTTAATGGTTTTAATTCAGCGTACATATTTCAGCTGAGTCTTGACAGCATTTGTGCTTCGCAAGCTATCCTTCGTACTGCCCAAAATATTCCGCCCAAACCAAAGAATAGTTCCTTTGTAGGAGGATACCATAGAAGCCACCAATATGTTATTATTCTTATTTTCAAAATAGCTACAATTTCAAATTATAATTGTGCGAAATATTCGATTCAACTTTTCTCTCAAAAGCCAAATATAGCTTTCCTGCAAAAATGTGACATAGAAGCAGCCAATACATTCATTGTTGTTCTAATTTTCCAAATAGCTTTCATTTCAAAACACAATATCACGATGGCAAGGAATCACCAGCAATGTGTCGTGAAGGGTCTTGCATATAAGTTGAGACAATTAGTTGATATATTCATGTCTCGCGAGTTGTTACACTTACGGACAGCAAAGTCTGTGCCAAACTGAACGAGTCTATTCTTTTTTTAAATTGGTTCCAGGTTTTCCTTCGTAGATCTGTGTCACAAATCTTTCATTTGTTTATAATGTTTCCTGTAATGCAAGAATTTTAATGTGGTTTTTCCCAGGTACGTTCGTAAGTTGTTTCAGTGTGCCCAGTCTGTGCGTGGGGTCCCAATGAAAAAGAGCGTTATCCGAATAGCACATTAGGGGCCACCGGAGCCACACTGTCTTAAATCCCGACATCCTGAATCCCGACAAATACACACACGCACACACACACACACACACACACACACACACACACACAAGTCTAAGATGGTATGGGCTTACGATGAGATTAGAGGATGAACGATGGCTGAAAGAAGGACTTTGTTGACAACCCTGATACCATGAAGTTAGCCAAACAGGTCGCTTCGCGCGCAAATTCAAGCACGATTAGGGTCAGTTGTTCTCAGGGCGTAGATGACAGCGCGCGAGGCTGTTCAGACTCTGGCTACCATACCGTCTTAAACGCCACATGTTAGGACCGTGGCTGTAATAATATAAGGTTTATAACTGAAACAGCAAACAGCCACGAATATGTTTTAACAAGGTTTATTTAGATCAAATCATGACCGGTTTCGGATGTTTTACAAATACAGCTTCAAATGGTTGTTACACGTTCTGTTTTGTTTTCTTGCTGGGGCCTCATTTTGTATCCATTATTGGGTTGCTGCACTAGGACAGACAGAAAGTTTTGGTTCACTATTTGGTAAATTTTACGATGGATTTAGTTATAATATGCGATATTTGTAGATTATAAAATAGTTAATGTCTTACATAAATAAATGATTACTTACAGTTATTCGAGCTTTTGGTCCGGCATCTGCGTTTCCTCTCGTCAGATGATGGACGTCACACTATAACTTCACGTGAGAAACATAAGCACATTTTCACGTTACGAACTTTTTTCTTCACACTTTTCATGTTATTTGCGCTACTTGCTGTGGAGTGCTATTATTCGTCTGTTACTAGCTATGGAATACACAGTAGTTTGACTTTAAATCACAGTTTTTAGTTAAATATGTGTAACTACTGACAGAAGAACAACAATCCTCCAAAGCAGTTAGCTTCAAGAACATGAAAACTGTGAAAATTTCGTAACATGAAAATCTATGTTTCGTAAGTGTAGTTGCCGTATAGTGCGACCGCCAACATTTGAAGAGATGAGTGGAAATGCAGATGCCAGGCAAAAACTCAAATAACTTAAGTAAACACTTATTTAATCTACAAATATGGCATATAAAAATAAAATTGTACCATTTTAGATTCCACCGAAGATACCTTAAATTAAAAGGCGAAAAATGTCTGGAACAAACAAACCACGCTGTAGCAAGAAAAAGGCGTTTATCATTACACAACGAATTAGTGAAACATTTAAGATCAACTAGGAGTGTTGTCAGAAGTCTACTTCGATGCTGTCACAGATAGAAACACAAGGTGAATACTAATATGCAAACCGTCCGAGTGACAACTGAACATTATTTTTCTCTTTGTTTCGGCAGCCACATTACATGTATTCGGCGTTTATCATAATTTAACTCTCGTTATAAAGGACGGCCTTTCAACATAGGCGGAAAGAAAGCCACTTGTAGGAACGGTAACGTGTGATGTAATTTTTATCGTTCGATAAAGCGAGCAAACAAAGTGGATTGTCCCAATTTGAACAAATAGCGCGGTGTGGCGGACTTTGTCGCACATTGCGACACACATATTTGAGGACAAAAGTCGGATTTAGCAAACCATTTAACGCTATCGTGTCTGCATGCAGGGCCTTAATCGATTTTTCTAGCCCAATCAAATATCGCCACCTATTTTACGCGAATGGCGTCGGTAAATCAGCTATATTTACATCTATACCTTGCAAACCACTAGAGGGCCTGTCAGAGAGTACATCGACACGGGTATTCAAATCATATTTGAGTGCCTGACAGAGGATTCATCGAACCAACTTCACAATAATTCTCTATTCTTCCAGTCTCGTACAGCGCGCGGAAAAAACGAACACGTTTAACTTTCCTTGCGAGCTGTGATCTCCCGTATTTTATTATGTTGATCGTTTCTCCCTACGTAGGCCGGCGTCAACAAAATATCTCCACATTCGGAGGAAGAAGTTGGTGATTAAAATTTCGTGTGAATATTCAACCGCAACGAAAAACGTCTCTGTTTTAATTATGTCCGTCCCAAATACTGTATCATTTGAGTGACACTCGCGTTAATACAAAACGTGCTACCCTTCTTCGAACTTTCTCGATGTACTCCGTTAATACTATCTGCTAAGGATCCCACACCACGCAGCAGTATTCAAAAAGAGGACGGACAAGTGTAGAGTAGGCAGTCTCTTTAGAAAATCTGTTACATTTTCTAAGTGTCCTGCCAATAAAACACAGTTCTTGATTAGCTTTCCCCTCAACATTTTCTATGTGTTACTTCCAATTTAAGTTGTTCGTAATCGTAATTCCCAGGTACTTAGTTGAATTTACGGCCTTTAGATTTGATTGATTTATAGTGTAACCGAAGTTTAATGGATTCCTTTTAGCACTCATGTGGGTGACCCTAAACTTTTCGTTATTTAGGGTCAGTTACCAACTTTTTTACCATATAGATATCTTTTCTAAATCGTTCAGCAATTTGTTTTGATCTTCTGGTGACTTCACTAGTCGATAAACGACAGCATCATCTGCAAAAAACCTAAGGCGGCTTCTCAGATTGTTTTCTAAACCTTTTTATAGAGAAGAAACATCAAAGGGCCTATAACACTACTTTCTGGAACGCCAGAAATCATTTCTGTTTTACTCGATAACTTTCCGTCAGTTACTACGAATTTTGACCTCTCTGACAGGAAATCACGAATCCAGTCACATAAGTGAGACGATATTCCATAAGCACGCAATTTCTTAACAAGTCGCTTGTATGGCTCAGTGTCAAAAGCCTTCTGCAGATACGGATCCAATTTGAAATCCCTTGTCAATAGCACTCAACACTTCGTGTGAGTAAAGAGCTAGTTGTTTTTCACAAGAAAGATGTTTTCTAAATCCGTGTTGACCATGTGTCAATAGACCATTTTCTGTGAGGTAATTCATAATGTTCGAACACAATGTAGGTTCCAAAATCCTGCTGCATATCGACTTTAATTATATGAGCCTATAATTTAGTGGGTTACTCCTTCAAGACTGGCGTGACCTGTGCAACTTTCCAGTCTTTGGGCACGATTTAAGTTGCTTCACTTCTCTGTGGATGTCTATTTCTACGTTACTCTTGTTGACAGCTGTTCTTGATTCGAATTCTGGAATATTTACTTCGTCTTCTTTGGTGAAGGAATTTCGGAAGGCTGTGTTTAGTAACTCTGCTTTGACAGCACTGTCGTCGACAGTATTTCCATTGCTATCGCGCAGAGAAGGCACTGCCGCTAGCATACTTCACGTACGACCAGATTCTGTTTGGATTTTCTGCAAAGTTTTGAGACAAAGTTTCGTTGTGAAAAGTATTATAAGCATCTAGCATTGAAGTCCGCGCTAAAATTCGAGCTTCTGTAAAAGATTGCCAATCTTGGAGATTTTGCGTCCGTTATATTTGGCATGATTTTTTCGTTGTTTCTGCAAGTGTTCTGACCTGAGGATCAGCTCCGTCGTTTATTAATTTATTTGGTATAAATCTCTCAATTGTACCAATAAACCCAGGTCTGCCACCTACTTTACCCATGACGATGAAACCTGTGTGATCATTCCATATCCAAGCATTGTATGAGATGGCTGATTCCAACTGTGAGTTACTGATACTCGTATTATTCTAAATAGGATACTACGTGTTTTCGTTTTGTAAAGTGCAGAATTTTACATTTCTGAACGTTTAAAGCAAGTTGCCAATCTTTGCACCATTCTGAACGATTATGAAGATCTGACTAAACACTCATGCAGCTTCTTTCAGACAGTACTTCATTACAGAGAACTGCTTCATCTGTGAGAAGTCTGAGTATACTGTTAATATTGTCCTCATTTTCTATCTTGTCAGCACAATGAAGTGGAGTTATTAGATCTTTTGTAATATGCTTGATAAAGAGAGCATACAGTTTTCTTACTGAGATCAGTGAACTCTTAGGAAGTAGCAGAGAGATTACCAAAATAAAGATGTTTGAAAATTTAATCACGCCAATTAATGCGTGCAAAATAATTTTATCAAACCCTCGCTCTCGATTGAACATCAGTATAACATTTCTGCGCTCGGATGTTTTGGAGATACTGAATGACTTTCCGGCGCGCGGGGTAGCCGTGCGGTCTAGGGGTCGCGCCACGGCCCGCGCTGCTCCGCCCCTCCCCCTCCTCCCCCCCCCCCTTCAGAGATTCGAGTCATCCCTCGGGCATGGGTTTGTGTGTTGTCCACAGCGTAAGTTAATACAAGTTAGATTAAGCAGTAATGCGTAAGCTTAGGTACCGATGACCTACGCAGTTTGGTCCCATAAGATTTTTAAATTTTTTTTAAAAAAATCATTCCAGTGGACACATCTTAATCCTGTGCTCAGAATTAGCGAATGTTTTGTTGTCTGCCGTTGATTGTTCGAGTGCTTGTGCCACTAAAAGTGTGTGGTTGTATACGAATTAGACGGCTATGAAGATTACAAGGCTCTTACCAAGCAACCTCGTTTTGCTAATCCAGTGAATATATTAGCATTTATATAATACTTTCAAACTAATAATTATAAAACGATCTTCTCGCCAGTTAAGTAAAGGAAACGACTAACATCCTGGTCAATTGACTATTGATTCTTTTCCTTCAATCAGTACAGAGTTACACTGTGCAGTCATATGTATTTGACCATATACAAAAAGCCTAAATAGCCACCTTTTGCAACGTGCATCTCTGCTAGACGTGCAGGAAGAGTCAGTGAGATGCTGGAAGGTATCGACAGGGATGTGGAGCCAACTGCGGCAGGTTTCTCAGTTGAGGGTCCATGATGCGAACATCCGTGGTCCGACGGAAACTCAGCTGGGTTTAAACACGGCCAGTTCGGTGGTCAGAAGATAAGGTAACTCTAAGGTAACTTCATCCTGATGCACTTCTAACCGCTCACGTACACTGCGAGCTGTGTGACACGTTCCATTGTCCAGCTGGTAGACGCCATCATGCCGAGGAAAAACAAGCTGCGTGCAGAGGTGGACACGGTCTGCAAGGAAAGATGCATGAATAAGTTGTCGTGTGTCCATCCTTGTAACTGGAGGTCTGAGGAACTTCGGCCGATGACTTATGTAAGAAAATGGAGCGCCTACAGCCTCCTTATGATGTTATTTATTATATAGGAACAAGTTTTGGTGCTTCAGTGCACCATCTTCAGGCCTTATCTGATGCTGAAGGGGTTAACACCATCCGTATACACGATGAATATGTGGACAACATCTATAACTGGTTTACGCAGGCTAGCTGTAACCGCGAGGCCGGCCGTTGTGGCCGAGCGGTTCTAGGCGCTTCATTCTGGAACCGAGCGACCTCAGATGTTAAGTCCCATAGTGTTCAGAGCCATTTCAACCATCTTTTTGTAACCGCGATGTTGTCTCTCCAACCATCAACTATCAAGTTGATGGTTGGAGAGAGAGCATAGGGGTTACGGCCATCTGTCTGATGGAGCACAAAAAGTGATTCATATGAAAAGGCCACCTGTTGCCACTCACAGAACACCAGGCTACGATACTGGCGTGCAAATTACAGCCTTCGTCACCGATGAACAGCAGTCAGCCTGGTTGCTGAACGATCGTTGAGGAGACACTGTTCGTAGCCTCTTATGTCATCAGGGCGGTGAGGTTCAAAATGGTTCAAATGGCTCTAAGTACTATGGGACTTAACATCTGAGGTCATAAGTCTTAGAACTACTTAAACTTAACTAACCTAAGGACACCACACACATCCAGGCCCGAGGCAGGATTCGAACCTGTGACCGTAGCAGCAGCGCGTTCCAGACTGAAGCGCCTAGAACCGCTCCGTCACAGCGGACGGCGGCGGTGAGGTGATCAACAGTTGAAAGTCAGAAACTTCCTGACAGATTAAAACTGTGTGCCGGACCGATACTCGAACTCGGGACCTTTGCCTTCGAGTCTCGGTCCGGTACACAGTTTTAATCTGCCAAGAAGTTTCATATCAGCGCACACTCCGCTGAATAGGGAAAACCTCATTCTAGTTGAACGTCTATTGGCCCCTGCACGTCTTTGCAGCCTTGTCACCTGTGGCTCCGTGGTGCGGATTTTGGATGGCTCCATTTTGCCATGAACGGTAGACTTTAACCACGGCGGCACTCGAGAAGTGCACAGACTAAACCGTTTCGGGAATGCATCCACTGTTGGCCCGAAAGTCGACGGTCAGGACTTGTTGGACGTCAGATAAATCACAGCGTTTCCGCATTACGACGACGACTGCAGTGTTTACCGCATCGGCCCGATACGCTTTACGTACCCTGTGCTGCTAGTACTGCCATCTGGCGTTTGTGAACGGTTTGCACGTTAACGTGGAACATAGGTGGTTGTTATATTAATGTGACTGGACTGTATAATATGAAAAGGCATTTTTCTACGATACACATTGCTCAACAACAGCTTATAGGGCAATCGCGGAAAGACAAATTTAAAACATTATTTTCCAATTTGGACAAGCAACAGAAAATTTATAATGAATTAAGTGCCATCAGTTGCTTTTATGGGGGTTTATTTCTCCACGATGACATTTCAAGATGCCTGGCATCCATATTCAGATGTTTACATTTATTTACGTATCACGAACATTGTCTCTTCACTGACAACGTTGCAGAGTTTTCCAATGCGAGATTTTAAGACAGTCCGGAATCGAGCTGCTGCTACGGTCGCAGGTTCGAATCCTGCCTCGGGCATGGATATGTGTGATGTCCTTAGGTTAGTTAGGTTTAAGTAGTTCTAAGTCTAGGAGACTGACGACCTCAGATATTAAGACCCATAGTGCTTAGAGACATTTGAACCATTTTTTTAAGATAGCTGTTGCAAAACGACGTAAGTAAAGAAACAATGTTTACGAAGCGTAAATAACCATAAACATCTGAAGATTGGTTGAACATAAAATGACTATACTCTCAAAAACACTTTTTTTTTTTTTTTTTTTTTTTGAGACATTATTTGTTGGCTTGGAGTTTCGGGAAGGGAATGCCATTCATATCGGTGTGTTACCCCATTAACATTGTCACAGATGCCACAGTTTTTACTTTATGTGCTAGGAGTGCTGTTGTCTCATCACGTGACGATGGGGCCCCGCAAGCTGAAGGAATATGTGAATCAAGCCCGAGGGTCACCGAAAGGTCCAACAGCCTGGCTCATATTCACTATAACTTGAAGGTTTTTGTATGTCCATCCTTTTGACAGGAAGTCTTGGGAACGAAGGCCGTTTACTATTGTGAGAAAATGAAACGCCGACCAGCCGTCATTATGATTTTATTTATTTTGTGGCTACCAGTTTCGGCGCTTCGATGCGCTATCTTCAGGCTGTAGTTAATGCTGAAGGGGTTGACACGATCCCTATGGTTCAAATGGCTCTGAGCACTATGGGACTTAACATCTGATGTCATCAGTGCCCTACAACTTAGAACTACTTAAATCTAACTAACCTAAGGACATCACACTTATCCCTGCCCGAGGCAGGATTCGAACCTGCGACCGTAGCGGTCGCACGATCCCTATATACATCGCATAGTGGCCAGCATAACTGGTTACGAAGACTATCTGAAAACTTTAGCGTCAGCACTCTTGGCAGTTGATGGTTTGAGTGCTGACACCGAAGTTTCCAGATAGTCTTCGTGTCATCTTGTACTGGGGTTCCACACACACAAGAGCTTTCAAATGCCTGCACACATAAAAGTCCAGCGATATATAGAGATCGTGTCAACCCCTTCAGCATCAACTACAGCCTGAAGATGGCGCATTGAATCCCCGAAACCGGCAGCAACAACACAAATAAAATCACAAGGACTGCTGTAGACGTTTCATTTTCTCTCAATAACCTGAAGGAGTGGGCCCGAAACATGGTACGAACAACGGCCCACCTACGGCCTGAACTGCGCCCTCCACACATTGCAGGTTAAACGCCTGACTGGGTCACAACTGCACTCGAGGCGTTGCACTATGTGGTGACACGTTGAACCACACTAAACGCCTGAGTCACATACTGTTCAGCTTCTGTGTTGTTTGGTTCGTGGAAGTCGAGCAGCCTCACGTGCTGCTGTGAGTGAAGGCCTTTTGTGAGGTTCCCGACTCCAAATCTCCATTGCGTGCAGCTGCCTCCACAATGTTCGCTCGGAAACTGGTTGAGATGGAGCTGCATTCACTGAAAGCAGCAGATGCTGACGGGTTTGAAACCGGTTTCCATTTGCAAAGCGCGACACCCGTCTCCGGTTCCTGCCGGTTAGGATCTTTCTACGACACTGTTCTTGCGTCGTTTTACCTACCTTCGAATGGTACACCATTTGTTGTAGAAGCGATGGACAGTTCTTGTTGATACACATATCGGACAGCTCCATTCACGGTGTGGTAATGAGGACGACCAAAGATTCTGCCATTCTCCATCCATATACAGGGTGTAACAAAAATGTACGGCAGAAATTGCAGGACACATTCCTCACACGTGACGAAGAAATTATATTATATGGAAAAGCTTTGTTTCCATGTTACAACTCATTTTCCCCAACTCATTAATCATGGGGAAAACACACGAACGGAACGCACTAGCGTACCACACGCAACTCTTCCTCACAGGAGACGTTCAATATGCCCTCTGTTGGCTTTGATTTGTGCACAAACCCGCCGGCATAGTTCTTCGCGAATGCGCTGATGTATCCCTGGAGTATTGTGTATGGTTTCGCAGCCCTCCGTAATATAGGCGCGGAGGCTCTGACCATCTTGTAATGGGGTTCCACACACAAGAGCTGTCAAATGCCTGCACACATAAAATTCCAGAGGGTTTGGCTACGGAGAGCTTAGAGGCCAGGCAATTGGTCCATCTCTACCTATCTATCCCTCACGGAATCTGTTATTTAGAAGCTGACGGACATTAACATTAAAATCAGGACATGCTCCACCGTGCATGAAGTACATGTTTTGTCGCTCAGCTAAAGGCACTTCTGTTAATAGATCAGGGAGAACAATCTCTACGAAATTATGGTAACTTTGTCCGCTAAGCCAGGGTGGAAGAATGTGAGGCCCTACCAAACAGTCACCAAGAATGCCGGTCCAAACATCGGCAGAACATCTTTGTTCATGATTTCCTTCAACAGTTGTGAGAGGATTGACTTCTGCCCATACACACTCATTCTGAAAATTCATAATCTGATCTCATTGGAAATGGAAATGTCGTGTGGCTAGGGTCTCCCGTCGGGTAGACCGTTCGCCTGGTGCAGATCTTTCGATTTGACGCCACTTCGGCGACCTGTGTGTAGATGGGGATGAAATGATGATGATTAGGACAACACAACACCCAGTCCCTGAGCGGAGAAAATTTCCGACCCAGCCGGGAATCGAACCCGGGCCCTTAGGATTGACAGTCGGTCACGCTGACCACTCAGCTACCGGGGCGGACATCTGATCTCATTGAAAGCATGGAAACAAAGCGTTTTCAGACTCATGTTCGTGAAACATAATTTCATCGTCTACATGTGAGGAATGTGTCCTGCAATTTGTGCCGTACAGTTTTGTTATATGGTGTATAATTATTTTTAATATTTTTATTGTCATCCCCCTACTTCTGTTTAAATCGGTGTCAAAACTGCATTCACAATATGCATACAAAGTTCATCCACAAACATAACATTGACACGTGTATAATTTACGTAAAAGGAAACCGTTTTTGGCGGAAAAACTGTACTGTTACACGTCGTTATTCCTGATTACTTACAAATGTATCGTTAACCTACAGCCAGCCACAAGGAACTGTGCAGTTTATTCACTTCGGATCTCCTAGCCTCAATTTATTCTCATATCTCTCATTCCCTCGAGAGCTGGGCAGGTTATTTAGAACTTTGTTCTTCTCGGGGTCAAATATCCCAGTTGTCTGAGAATGGGGCAGAGGGGCGGGGGGGGGGGGGGGCGTAGGGCAGTTGGGAATATTCTGGTATACTGTCACTAAGCTCACAGCGACCTTACGCCACTGGTCGAATATGTTTGTTTATTATTGTTTTTTTAAGTCTTTACACCTTGGATACATTTTGGTTCAAATGGCTCTGAGCACTGCGGGACTTATGTCTGAGGTCATCAGTCCCGTAGAACTTAGAACTACTTAAACCTAACTAACTTAAGGACATCACACCTATCCTTGACCGAGGCAGGATTCGAACCTGCGACCGTAGCGGTCGCTCAGTTCCAGACTGAAGCGCCTAGAACAGCTCGGGATACATTTTGCATTAAAGCTTTGGAGACGTTGCTATCACGTTCTGCACTTATAATGAAACTCTCGTCTTGACCACGTTATTTTTATTTTATTTCTTCCTTACGCGTTTGGGCATTTTGCCGTTGACACAGGAACTGAGAGTAAAATGAGAGGCACACAGTGATAAGCATATCGACATCACAGACTAGAAGACGAAGTAAATATTCCAAACTTCTAATCAAGGATAACTAGCAACATGAATAACATAGTACTCGTAGATATCCTCGGTGCAGTGAAGCAGCTTACATCACCTAATAAAGGCAAGACCCGCCAGGTTCCTTTCAGAATATGCAGATACAATAGCTCCACACTCAGCAATCATACACAACCTCTCGCTAGTCGAAAGATCCGTACCTAAAAACTGGAAAAGGAAGTAGAAGTAATCCGCTGAATTATAGACCCATATTACTAACGACGATTTGCAGTAGGACTTTGGAACATAGACTGTTTTCCAATCATGAATTACCTGGAAGTAAAACGATTTATTAGCAAATAGCCAACGCGCATTCAGAAAATTCCGTTCTTGTGAAACACAATTAGCTCTTTATTCTCACGAATTAATGAGTGCTATCGACAGGGGATCTCAGATTGATTTCATATTTTGGTTTCCAGAAGGCTTTTGATACCGTTTCTCACAAACGGCTACTAATCAA
Organism: Schistocerca nitens; assembly: GCF_023898315.1. NCBI lineage: Eukaryota > Metazoa > Arthropoda > Insecta > Orthoptera > Acrididae > Schistocerca > Schistocerca nitens. Next base: position 420,737,028 of record NC_064620.1, read on the forward strand.
ATTGCTTTCCTATGCAGTATCGTCTCAGTTGTCTGACTGGATTCGACTTTTCCTCTCAGAAAGGTCACAATTTGTAGTAAATGACGGAACGTCGTCGAGCAAAACAGTAGTAATATCTGTGTTCCCCAAGGATAAGTTAAAGGCGCTCTGCTGTGTCTGATCTACATGAACGATTTAGGAGATAATCTGAGCAGCTCTCTTACATTGTCTGCAGAAGATGCTGTCATTTATCGTCTTGTTAAGACATCAGTTGATCAAAATCAATTGCAAAATGATTTAGACATGATACCTGTATTGTGCGAAAAGTGGCAGTTGACTCCAATTAACCCCAAGTGTGAATCATCCCATGAGTAGTAAAAGGGATCCGCTGAATTTCGGTTACACGATAAATCACACAAAAATAAAGGTCGTGTATTCAAATAAATACTTGGTGCTTACAATTATGAATCACTTAAATTGGCATGATCACATAGATAATGTTGTTGGGAAAGCAAACTAAACACTGCTCTTCACTGGCAGAATACTTAGAATATACATGTATACTAAAAAGACTGGTTTACACTACGCTTGTCCGCCCTTTTCTTGAGTACTGCTCTTCAGCATGGGATCCGCATAGTTAGTATTGACGCATGTCATCGAAAAAGTTCCTGGATCACGCTTAACGCAGTTTCTAACCAGATTTTGTGTTAGCAGAAGAGTCAACGCCGTGTTACGAGTGGAGGCCGAAATGCACGCGTTTTAGCTCACGCAGGCTGGCGTGAGGAGGGAAGAACTATACTGACGTGAGGTCTGGAACATGACAAGGAATGAGAATACAGAATGCGGACGTAATTAGTTTGATACTTAACTTTAATCCATTAATGATGAAATCGCTCTTGACGGTACATGATTCACAATATTATCTGTTCAGAATACATCCTTGAAGATAGTAATTATAGTAACTGAATATGGCGCCTTGCTAGGTCGTAGCAAATGACGTAGCTGAAGGCTATGCTAAACTGTCGTCTCTACAAATGAGAGCGTACGTAGACAGTGAACCGTCGCTAGCAAAGTCGGCTGTACAACTGGGGCGAGTGCTAGGGAGTCTCTCTAGACTAGACCTGCCGTGTGGCGGCGCTCGGTCTGCAATCACTGATAGTGGCGACACGCGGGTCCGACGTATACTAACGGGCCGCGGCCGATTTAGGCTACCAACTAGCAAGTGTAGTGTCTGGCGGTGACACCACACCAGACACTGAAACGTCTAACCATATTGCACTGTACAGTTAAATTTCCAACACTTTTTTTTGCGTAGGATCCGAATATGCAATTAAAATGTGTTTTTCCATTTGATAAAACGATGCTGACCCCTCCTACACAAGGGGTCCGGGCAAGAGTGCCCAGTTGTAGCATGGACATATGTTCACCTAGAACATTGCTTTTTCTTTGTATGATGCATCGTTTTCGAGATATTTAATTGTTTCACGTTAAAACAAACACTCTGTATACGTGCTGCGACTCTCTCTCTCTCTCTCTCTGTCTCTCTCTTCTCAGCGATCACAGGCCCTGTAGACCACGCACTGCATCAACCATCTGCTTCCACCGCCTTCTATCTCTCTCAGCCTCTCTCCACCCTGTGGAAATTCCTGATGCTGCGATGTCCTTCTCTACGTCATCTTTCCACCTTGTACGGGGTCGGCTTTTTAATTTCTGGATGATAGTGGGTTGCTTCATTAACTGATAAATTTCATCGTTCTTTCGAATTATCCATACCCCAGTCTCCAACACAAGTCCCCACAGTCTTTCAAATGTCTGCGCTACAGCCACATTTGCAACCAAAGCAACGGCCATACAAGATGCGAAAGATTTGGTACACAACACACATGTGTGTCTCCATCCATTGTATACATTTACCGCCAGGAAAAACATTTAGCCGCAGACGGACGATGCCGTGAATACACTAGAAGAAGACAAATACAAGAAATAGCCACCATGACAACACGTCTTACTGTATAAGAAAGCAAGCAACATGTTAAGTTCGTAGAACTACACCTCTGCAGAACGTTCGGAACAATACGGCCGCGATGGAGTCTCGAATAAACAGCGCTGAAGAATTTCCTCTTATGAAGAGGATGGACAAGAGAACCAGGAAGTGAACGTAAGCCACCAACCACCGCGAAGAGCAACACTTTTCATGCCACGGCGCAACAGGAAAATAAACATAGGCAGCGAGATAACACCGGTATAAGGCGAACCGATAGCTCAGCTCACGTACGTTTCCAGCGACCAGTACAGTCAATATCTTCCAACCTGTATACACCTTTACCTCACAGGGAAACTTCGCTAAGACCCAAAATAAAGACGATAACAACACAGATTAGTAGACGGTGTCTTCAGTTTAAAATTATCTATGTTGCCATAAATAAAATAAAATGTGTGTGAATTCCTAAGGGAGCAAACTTCTGAGATCATCGCTCCCTAGACTTATACACTACTTAAATTTACTTATGCTAAGAACAACCTCCGGCGGGAGGGGCCGCGCAACCTGTGATATGGCGGCCACTTCCCGCGGCTAAATAAAACCAGTGCTGTTTTTCTGGGGGGGACGCTGGGGGATGCGTACCCCTAAACTTTTTTGTAGACAAAGTAATTTTTATACGATATCATATACGATAGCAATAGCTATCTCTGAATGTTCGAAAGTTTTGGACTCGTCAAATTGGCCTGAGAATCCTGGAATAACGTATGGTCGAACAAATACCAAAACTTTATGTTGTCGTTTTGCTCTTCCAGAGAGGGAAATATGTAGAGGATTTCGGGAGTATTTGATGGAGAAGAAAATTCCAACATCCCTCCTTCCTTTTCAGAATGCACTGAAATGTGTTTCTATATCAACGAGTGAATGTGAACATGGGTTTTCCCAAATGAATCTGATCGTCTCGCCAACAAGAGCTTCATTTCATCTTTCCACAGTCAGCAATCTGATGGACTATGTACGCTCTTGTTTCAGGAAAGACAGACATCTTGCTACTGATAGCAAGAGTAAAGTAAGAAGGCGTGAAGACTACGGCATCCATGAACTGAAGTCAGTTTGGAAGCTGTTGTAATGCTATTGATGTAAGTTACTCTGTAGTTTTAAAGTTAAATAAATTTTCAGCTGTATTAAAAATTGGGTCAGTTGAAGCACGGGATACCACCCATCATCTATGCCACTTCGGGAGCCAAACAAGATTTTTGTAGTGTAGTTTCTATTGTTGTTGCTGATAGGTGTGGATAGTTTTTGTTGTAGTGTGTCTTTTAGTGGTGTTTTATAGGTTACAATATGTGTTCGGTAATATTTCCTTGTATTGTTTTGTATGTTGGAGGGTTGGTTGGACTCACCTGTTTCATTTGAGGTTTATTATAGGTCAATTGAAGTGTACGATATCATTTTCTTTTGTTATTCAGGGGTTGATGGGAATCGCATGCTTCATTTAAGGTGATGTAGACTTAAGCGTTCGATACCACTTTCTCTTGTAAGTTTGGGTTTTTCTCGGTATCGCCTGCTTTATTTGAGCTGTAAAGTCAACTGAAGAGTCCGATGCCATTTTTTTAGTTCGACATGTTGATGATGTCATGGCTAAAATCAGACGGGTAGTATCTCATGCTTCAGTTATAAGTAATTTTCGCTACATTATATCCAATGTCGGAGTACCCTCAAACTTTTTTTTAGAAAAAAAAGCACTGAATAAAACCAATGGGAAGTGAAAAGGAACAACTGCAGGAAAAGCCTCAAATACCTTATGAAATAAGATGACGCTGAAAATTTTACAACGAGATGCAAGATCAGACGTAGCCAAAAAAGTTTGCTGCAAGAATCACACCGAAATGAAATAAATGTCCAGTACTCTCCGAAACATGGTTTATGCTATGGCGCAAAGTCGGGAACGACAAAGAAGAGAAGGCTATGATCAAATTTATCCCTTCAAGATGGAGCTTCACCATTAATGGAGCAACTATCAATCTTGGTCGGCCAATCTCATGCTGACCGACCTCCCTTCCAGGACTACAATGCGATAGCAGCGGCCCCTATTTGAAGACAACACAAGCGCCGCGACCGACGGGTGATGGCCACTTGGGTAGTAGTGTCGTGCGCAGGTCGGTAAGCAGGTTACAGGACCGAATCCTCCAAAACTGACCCAGTCCAACAGAGCATTGTGTGCGCTAATGACCGCAGTTCAAAAAATTTTCAAATGTGTGTGAAATCTTATGGGACTTAACTGCTGTGGTCATCAGTCCCTAAGCTTACACACTACTTAACCTAAATTATCCTAAAGCCCGTCTCACACGGAGCAAGATTCGCCGCAAGTTTGCGGGATGGCGTGCATGCCTGTCGGTTTGCAGGGAAAGGAGCCAGCTATCTTCCATGCCGAAGCTCTCCCACGGTGCAAGATCGGCAGCTAGTTGTTGTGATCGGCTGCATGTTGTATCGAACGAAGATGGCTGCTTCAGGTACAGATGTTCAGAGCAAACTGGCGTTATTAGCTGCTTTGGTGCTAAACGATGCAGAAATGCATGCTAATGAGAGAAGAAGAAAGAAAGAACGAACGAGAAACTGGATTAAGAGGAGAAACGCTGGAAAAGGTGTGCTCTCCATGCTTCATAAAGAGTTGAGGTTAGTTCGCATAACACCTACTATAGTTCGCATAACACCTACTTTTGTTTGAAAGTATCACCATTTCATTACTGTCTGACTTTACAAATATACCAATAATGACTTTATTTTATTTTTGCTATAGCACTCCTTGCTCGTCGTATATGGTCGAACAAGACACACGGCACTTGCAACTCTTTCGAGTGCTTCTGCACGCAAGTGTTTATTGTAATAGTTTGCGCTTTTCATGACGTACAGACACTGTTTTTCCCTATAAGTAGATATCAATGCTTCAATCGCTTCCTTGGACCACTGCGGTGCCATTATTTAATAATAAGAACTTCCTACCGCACCTCACAACAGCAGAAAAGCGACTATCAACAAAGGCTTCCCGTCCAAGCCTTCCGCGTCTGACGTCACAAACGAAACGTCTCACGACTGGTCAACGCAGGTAGCGTGCATGGAACCTTACAAGAAAAATAGCACCGGACCTATCCCGGAAATCTTACAAGGTTCCCAGCAAGGTAGTCCGGTAGGAGACGACGGAGCCCGCAAGGTAGCCGTCGCGCGAGCCAGCAAGGAAGCTTACAGCAAATGTTGCTCCGTGTGAGACGGGCTTAAGGACAAACACACACACCCATGCCCGAGGGAAGACTCGAACTTCCGCCGGGACCAGCCGCACAGTCCGTGACTGCAGCGTCTGAGACCGCTCGGCTAATCCCGCGCGGCCTATGATCGCAGCTGCCTGCCGCCACTTCGCAGTTCGCGGCGATAGAGCATGTAGAGTGAACGTGTTCTCAGACGAGCTTACAGTTTCAGTAACCAGGGAGGGAAGGAAAATGTTGGTTTTGAAGGGTAACACCTTCGGTTTTCAAAAACTGCTCAAAGGTGGTCTAGCGCGATGGACGTGCAACATTAATGGCTGCTGAAGTTTCGTTAAAACTATTGCTATTGAGGAGCTGGATGTCGTGGAGTGTCAAGAAGAGCACAATCATGAAGATATACCTCATTACAAAATTCAGAGGCAAGAAATCATTTCTGACAGTATTCGGGCTTTTTCTGAGTCTAATTTATTAATTACAAGGCCAACATGTATGCTTTTTGCGATATCGTGTTCAATCCACAATAATTGTGTGCCTGTGGCCCAGCGGTGTGCTGGCTGCGGGTACCAAGCGCCGACCCTCTGGCCAGCCCCTAGCTACGACACTGGCATCCGCGCACGGTCTTATGGAAAAACCGTTATAATTCTGCTTCTAGGCTGCCTATAAAGAAGAAATATGTACCTCATTTTACATTAGACCCGCAGCATCCAACTTCGTGCATTACTTTTTGCATAATGCGAATACAGACAGACACGCAGAAGAAATTATAAAAATATAGACCATTCAAATTAAGTTTTCTTAATCATCTCCTATATTCAGACATCGGACACATATCAATTTGTTGTATGTATAGATTTGCTGGAAAAGTAACTATAATTCATAAAATGAACACTGAGATACACTACTAGCCATTAAAATTGCTACACCAAGAAGAAATTTAGATGATAAACGGGTATTCATTGGACAAATATATTATACTAGAACTGACATGTGATTACATTTTCACGCAATTTGGGTGTATAGATCCTCCAGTACGCAGAACAACCAACTCTGGCCGTAATAACGGCCTTGATACGCCTGGGCATTGAGTCAGAGTTTGGATGGCGTGTACAGGTACAGCTGCCCATGCAGCTTCAACACGATACCACAGTTCATCAAGAGTAGTGACTGTCGTATTGTGACGAGCCAGTTGCTCGGCCACCATTGACCAGACTTTTTCAATTGGTGAGAGATCTGGAGAATGTGCTGGCCAGGGCAGCACATTTTCTGTATCCATAAAGACCCGTACAGGACCTGCAAGATGCGGTCGTGCATTATCCTGCTGAAATGTAGGGTTTCGCAGGGATCGAATGACGGCTAGGGCCACGGGTCGTAACACATCTGAAATGTGACGTCCACTGTTCAAAGTGCCGTCAATGCGAACAAGAGGTGACCGAGACGTGTAACCAATGGCACCCCATACCATCACGCCGGATGATACACCAGTATGGCGATGACGAATACACGCTTCCAATGTGCGTTCACAGCGATGTCGACAAACACGGATGCTACCATCATTATGCTGTAAATAGAACCTGGATTCATCCGAAAAAAATGACGTATTGCCATTCGTGCACCCAGGTTCGTCGTTGGGTACACCATTGCATGTGATGGTACGCATTTCTCCTCCTTACACGAGGCATCACAACAACGTTTCACCAGGCAACGCCAGTCAACTGCCGTTTGTGCATGAGAAATCGGTTGGAAACTTTGCTCATGTCAGCACGTTGTAGGTGTCGCCACCGGCTCCAACCTCGTGTGAATGCTCTGAAAAGCTAACCATTTGCATATCACAGCATCTTCTTCCTGTCGGTTAAATTTTGCGTGTCATCTTCGTGGTGTAGCAATTTTAATGGCCAGTATTGTAGAATCCGTGTTGTGAAATCATGATTTGCTATTTTAATAAATTAATTATAAAGAAATCAATCCTATAAATGATCTCAGTTTCTAAAAATGTATATCTAAATAAGATAAAAGATAAAACTTTTAAACATACAATACACGCGAAAAATTTTTACATCTTCTACTGTAACTTCATATGCTTTCCTTTACCTGCTTGGAGTATTCATTAACGTTTAGAACGGGAGGATTTGGTCCCATCGTTTTTCAGACCCTGGCGGGCTTGGGAGGATTTGGTACCATTTTTCTGACCGCGGGAGGATTCGGGGTTGCGCCCGTAGCCACAAAGTTAGCGACTTGGATAGTAGCGTCAAAGTTAGGCACTTCGATAGCACTTCAGGAAAGACTTTTGTCAGTTAGAGATGACGAGTCACTGCGAAGACTGGTTATTTCGTATGTCACCCTTTGCTTGCGACGCATCTGTGTAATTGCCAAAGTTAAGTATTGTATTTGATTAATTGTAATAAAACTCATTAATACGACTTGTTTGATTGATTGTCTAGGCAACCGAGTACACAGGATTCCTAGACACAACAAGATTGGTGACAAGGCTGGACGAAAGAGCGAGCTTCAGGTATAATATTTATTGTGTACGATGTTATAAGAAAAGACACGATTATTGGCAGAGGAGGACGTGCGATTCTCATCTAGAGAAATATTTCACATGGAATATTGCCTATACGACTAACACTTGGCGGAGAGCTGAATTCCGGGATAAGTGGGATATGATGAACTGAAGAAGCGCAACGGGAAAAAAATGGTTCAAATGGCTCTGAACACTATGGGACTTAACATCTGAGGTCATCAGTCCACCTACAACTTAGACCTACTGAAACCTAACTAACCTAAGAACATCGCACACATCCATGCCCGAGGCAGGATTCGAACCTGCGACCGTAGCGGTCGCGCGGTTCCAGACTGAAGCGCCTAGAACAGCTCGGTCACAACGGCCGGCCCGCAACGGGAAGAATACAAACAAGAACTCATCACTTAACTTCTGACAGAAAAATATTCCGCGATTACCGACCATATATCAGAATAAAAAATAAAGTAGCCTTCGAATCAATACCCATGAAGGAAATATCGAAGAAAACCAAAAACAAATCCAACCATATGGTGGGACACAGAATGTACAAGAGCGATTGCGGTAAGCAAAAACTCACTGAGACAATGTCGCGCAAATCAGTCGCTCGATAAGTTCTTACAACACAACAAAACAGATTCTCAAGTGAAACGCGTTTTGAAGAAAAAGGAGAAAGAGAGCTGGTGAGCATTTTGTAGCAACTTACATAAACAATCTAATGTCACAGAAATATGGTGGCGCAAAAAGGCTGCTCGGCATAGGAAGCAAGGAACTTTCAATTTAAAAAGGATGGATGAATCGCCTGCAGACGCAATCCTAGATAAAACAGGTCTTCCTTCAGTACCTTCAGAACTCTGCTCCAGAAGTATCACACCATCTCTTGTGCCCGTTGTTTGCAAAGGAAAGACAGTCGATTTCCGTAACCTGTACACCGAATACAGTACCTAGAGCAGACAATGTTAATTTTGCATTGCTGCAGAATTTATCTGAGCAACTGAACAAATAAATATGGTTACTTGAGTCATTTCCTGAGGATTGCGACACGCAGATAATTGTACCAATTCTGAAGCCTGTCACCTCCTAAAGGAGTGTATCACTCTCGTCGTCCCCTGCGAAAACGCTGGAACGATTAATTAAATTCGTTTCGAATGGTGGTTTGAAGCTAACAATACGCTGACAAGAGCAATTAAAGTACTTCAGTATGCTGGTGATATACAGTATGTATACATACTTCTGCTACCAGCCTTGAAGAAACGAGGAGAGTAATGAGTTAAGGAACGTCCCAGTTAGAAAGCATGGTTCGCATCTGAAGGTTTACAGCTTTCAGTTCTAAAGACGACTATTTTTAACTCTGGCAGGCGAAGGGTTCCACGTGGACTAACATGCATAACGTTAAATGTTCAGCTTTTCTCAGTGGCGAATCAAACTATATTTCTGGGAATGATACAAGACTTACACCTCTCGTGGAAGGGGAGACTGTATACCATATAGAGAAGATCCGGCCTTGTGCGGCAAGAAAGGAAGAATGATTGATTGTTGGTGTTAATAACGATCATCCTCCTTTACCTCCTCTGCATTACTGCAGATGACGTGTCACTGAACACATTTGTTCTGTGCATGCAGTACACGTGGGGCGCCTAATTGTTTCCACTGCACTGTGTGGAATACGAAGCTTCTGTTATAGTTCACTAACCTACTGTCTTCAAGTTGATGTCCCCGGCGCAGAAAACAGCACGCAGGTCGTAGGTTCTGTATCTTGAGGCTGAAACTGACTTTTAGCGAGGTTCTGTTCTGAAATAATGTGTCACTTCTTTGGGATGCCACTCGCGTATTTTAATATAGCCACACGAGAAGACTACATGATCTTAATACAACACCTTCTGATACAGCAAAGTACATGATCAATCACAATGTTTACGAAAATGTATCTTTACACTATTTGTGGCACGTGTCTGTGCCTCATGACTACCGGAGTGAATCTTTTAATACTGAATACTGGCAAATAAAAATTGGAAACACATCCTACGACAGACAACATGTCTGTTCTTCTCGACTACCTAATCCAGGGTGACGAACAGGAACTTAAATAAAAATTGGAAACACATCCTACGACAGACCACATGTCTGTTCTTCTCGACTGCCTAATCCAGAGTGACGAACAGCCCGAAACACTTCGCGTGCCATACCAGAAAAGGCGTGACCCGAACGCTTCCGAAGTGATTCGTCTGCAATTTCGTCAGTCTTTTGTTTTTGATTTCAATTGTTTTTAATAATTCTAAAATGACTGATTGTTAGTCAGCTGTTGAGAGACATTTATATTAAGAAGTGAGGTCATTCCAATGAGTAGTTTAACTAATAATAATAACTATACTTCAACGTTTTGTCGCCCTTTCTTCGAACACAGCAGTCAATCACAGAGCAGTAGCATCATGCAGGCGGTCTTTCTCACGGGAATGGTACCGAATCTAACATCTGTCACAGTTACCTTACACCACATTTCGTCATCTATATACTTCTTGCATCTCCACTGCTCTGGGAACAGCTTCTTGGAGCCTAATATGACAGCTGACCAAGCCAGAAATATTACACTTGTCTCAATGTGTTGCACTTAGTTAAAAGAGTATGTTGGAGAGCAGATAACAATATTCTGCTGTTAATGTAAAACACTCTTATCAGATCTAAAATCGATTATATTAGCATGTTGCTCTGCAAAAGCAACAGCAAATAAATTTCGGAACTAGAAAAATCCAGTTAACTGCATGTTAGAGGAAGCTGCAGAAATGCCCAACGCCCTAAGATGGAAAATGACAGACTTATTCCTTGTGAAAAGACATTCTGCAGTTGATCACCGCTGATAAACAAAGTCAACAGACTGCTTCCACGACAAATGAATGTCAGCGAGAATGCACTGCTCAAAAATCGTTATTATGTACAGGCTTCGTAAGCTTAAAGGAAATTCTACCTAATCTCTGAAGAACGCCAACGTATCCTAATTCCGAATACCGCCATAACAAAATAACTTAAGCAGCTGATATTTAAGCAGCTGCTGCCTTAGAAAATGTCCTACCAATCGATTCCTTCCTCTAGTCAAGTTGTGCCACAAACTCCTCGACTACATTCCATTATCCTCGTTTTGCTTTTGTTAATGTTCATCTTATATCCTCCTTTCAAGACACTGTCCATTCCGTTCAACTGCTCTTCCAAGTTCTTTGCTGTCTCTGACAGAATTACAATGTCATCGGCGAATCTTTAAAGTTTTTATTTCTTCTCCATGGATTTCAATACCTACTCCGAATTTTTCTTTTGTTTCCTTTACTGCTTGCTCAATATGCTGATTGAAGAACATCGTGGAGAGGCTACAACCCTGTCTCACTCCCTTCCCAACCACTGCTTCTCTTTCATGTCCCTCGATTCTTATAACTGCCATCTGGTTTCTGTACAAATTGTAAATAGCCTTTCGCTCCCTGTATTTTACCCCTGCCATCTTCAGAATTTGAAAGAGAGTATTCCAGTCAACATTGTCGAAAGCTTTCTCTAAGTCTACAAGTGCTAGAAACGTAGGTTTGCCTTTTCTTAATCCATTTTCTAAGATAAGTCGTAGGGCCAGTATTGCCTCACGTGTTCCAATATTTCTACGGAATCCAAACTGATCTTCCCCGACGTCGGCTTCAACTAGTTTTTCCATTCCACTGTAAAGAGTTCGCGTTAGTATTTTGAAGCCGTGACTTATTAAACTGATAGTTCGGTAATTTTCACATCTGTCAACACCTGCTTTCTTTGGGATTGGAATTTTTATATTCTTCTTGAAGTCTGAGGGAATTTCGCCTGTCTCATACATCTTGCTCACCAGATGGTAGAGTTTTGTCAGGACTGGCTCTCCCAAGGTTGTCAGTAGTTCTAATGGAATGTTGTCTACTCAGGGGGCCTTGTTTCGACTCAGGTCTTTCAGTGCTCCGTCAAACTCTTCACGCAATATCATATCTCCCATTTCATCTTCATCTACATCCTCTTCAATTTCCATAATATTGTCCTCAAGTACATCGCCCTTGTATAGGCCCTCTATATACTCCTTCCACCTTTCTGCTTTCCCTTCTTTGCTTAAAACTGGGTTTTCATCTGAGCTCTTGATATTCGTACAAGTGGCTCTCTTTTCTCCAAAGGTCTCTTTAATTTTCCTGTATGAATTATCTATCTTACCCCTAGTGAGATAAGCCTCTATATCCTTACATTTGTCCTCTAGCCATCCCTGCTTACCCATTTTGCACTTCCTGTCGATCTCATTTTTGAGACGTTTGTATTCCTTTTTGCCTGCTTCATTTATTGCATTTTTATATTTTCCACTTTCATCAATTAAATTCAATATTTCTTCTGTTACCCAAGGGTTTCTACTAGCCCTCGTCTTTTTACCTACTTGATCGTCTGCTGCCTTCACTATTTCATCCCTCAAAGCTACCCATTCTTCTTCTACTGTATTTCTTTCCCCCATTCTTGTCAATCGTTCCCTTATGCTCTCCCTGAATCTCTGTACAACCTCTGGTTTAGTCAGTTTATCCAGGTCCCATCTCCTTAAATTCCCACCTTTTTGCAGTTTCATTTGCGGAAGCAGAGCAAATAGTAAAAACCTGCATTGCTGATAATTACCCGCAGTTTTTGCATTTTTATAGCGACGGCGCCAAAACCACTGGTAATGGTAGAATAGGCTGCACGCTCCTGTGTCCATAAACAAGTTACAAATAACTGGTTTCGCTTCTCAATGAAATTTCTAGTTTTTCTGGAGAAGCCGTAGCTATATTAGCAGCTTTCCATTAGTTGAAGAACCTCATAGTACAAAACAATTCGATTTTAACGAATTGTAGAAGCTTCTTCCAAGATATGCAGATACCAGCCTTCCAAAACACAAATGTACTGGTAACGGATGTTATGAAAGTCACCAAGGAAAACGAAAACCTCGGGAAGATGGTACAATGTATGTGTATCAAAGGACACCCTAATATTGAATATAGCAAATAGTTGATGAATTAGCAAAGACCGCCTTTCAAGACGGCGTATTAAAAAAAAAAATCTTTTAACCACGTCGGACCTGGACACTACATTTTACAGAAGGCGCCGGCGGGAAGATGGATACCAGTCATCAATATACAAGAAAGGGAAATGTCATGAACAAATACACTCAAACGTTGCCTCGAAGTCGTAGTTCTGCACAATTAAGGCGAATAAAGCACTTATAAGTTACATAACTCGCATTAGATTTTATCATGAGTCATTACCCAGCTATCCTCATCGAATACACGTTGAGATAATCTTTATTGTGAATGTGATACAGTGACAGTAGGAGATATCAATCAAATTGTCTACGAATGTAAACTGTATCCAGACCAGTCAACTGCTTTTATGCAACAGTTAATCAGATATCATCAACAATTAACAACTAATGTAGCATTTACGCTTCATCAAAATAATAAAAAAAGCAATAATTTTAAAACCAATTATGAAATTCTTAAATAAATGCAGTCTTGCCCTTTAATGTCCTACAAAATTCCTAGAACACTGAGAGACGGCTGTGTGACCTTCAGGGGAAAAAATAATTCCTTATAAAGATTACCCTTGACTTTGAAAGGTGGCAAGTCATTTGGGCTCGCCTTTATTTAACTCATTATTCAGTTCAGGAAGACTTATGCAGTTACGATAGTTGTATCGAATCCTGACAACATTGTGATCGATATAATGGTTATCAAGGAGGGCTGACATCGGTTGCGCACGTAAGTTCGTTTGTAATTTATTGCACGTAATAATTAGAGGTGACGGGACTGAGTTTATGGTTTTGTGGACAGTTACGGCTGCGGCTAGGCGAAGGCACAAAGATACGTTACTCTGTGGTGAATGGAAGTTCTTTGCATGCATAGGGTAAAAAGACTGCTTTATTGCCGTTAACTTCGTGGAACAAGGAGGGAAGCGGCCGAAGGTAGGTCGGATGGGGTGGAAGCCCCGGTTGCCACTGTCGCGCATCGTTGGTTGGCGGATATGAGCAGCGCGTTGGACGGGGGGGGGGGGGGGGGAGTTCTCGGGGTCCTCTAGGCTCGGTAAGAATAAGAAAGGAGTGCTTAGCGGGTCGCGGGCCGCAGTGCATTGTCTCAGAGGCTCTAGACAGAATTCTTGCAACTTCCTTAGCCGAGTCACGGTGGCTCGGTGTCTCGATAATTGTTCCTGACTGGGGAGAGAGCGTTCTTCTGAATCTCGAGTATTCACCTTGTAACCTCCCCACAAAATTTCTTTTCACATTAACCTCCACACAAAATTCTTTCTGATTTAATCTAAGCTCAAAATTCATTCACATTTAGCGTAACCTCAAAACAGAAAAATTCCTAAACCTCTCAACAGTACAAATTATACACTCCTGGAAATGGAAAAAAGAACACATTGACACCGGTGTGTCAGACCCACCATACTTGCTCCGGACACTGCGAGAGGGCTGTACAAGCAATGATCACACGCACGGCACAGCGGACACACCAGGAACCGCGGTGTTGGCCGTCGAATGGCGCCAGCTGCGCAGCATTTGTGCACCGCCGCCGTCAGTGTCAGCCAGTTTGCCGTGGCATACGGAGCTCCATCGCAGTCTTTAACACTGGTAGCATGCCGCGACAGCGTGGACGTGAACCGTATGTGCAGTTGACGGACTTTGAGCGAGGGCGTATAGTGGGCATGCGGGAGGCCGGGTGGACGTACCGCCGAATTGCTCAACACGTGGGGCGTGAGGTCTCCACAGTACATCGATGTTGTCGCCAGTGGTCGGCGGAAGGTGCACGTGCCCGTCGACCTGGGACCGGACCGCAGCGACGCACGGATGCACGCCAAGACCGTAGGATCCTACGCAGTGCCGTAGGGGACCGAACCGCCACTTCCCAGCAAATTAGGGACACTGTTGCTCCTGGGGTATCGGCGAGGACCATTCGCAACCGTCTCCATGAAGCTGGGCTACGGTCCCGCACACCGTTAGGCCGTCTTCCGCTCACGCCCCAACATCGTGCAGCCCGCCTCCAGTGGTGTCGCGACAGGCGTGAATGGAGGGACGAATGGAGATGTGTCGTCTTCAGCGATGAGAGTCGCTTCTGCCTTGGTGCCAATGATGGTCGTATGCGTGTTTGGCGCCGTGCAGGTGAGCGCCACAATCAGGACTGCATACGACCGAGGCACACAGGGCCAACACCCGGCATCATGGTGTGGGGAGCGATCTCCTACACTGGCCGTACACCACTGGTGATCGTCGAGGGGACACTGAATAGTGCACGGTACATCCAAACCGTCATCGAACCCATCGTTCTACCATTCCTAGACCGGCAAGGAACTTGCTGTTCCAACAGGACACACCGGTGTCAATGTGTTCTTTTTTCCATTTCCAGGAGTGTATAACCCTGGAAAATTAGGAAAAATGTAGATAATTTACATAGTTTTGAAATTTTGGGAAAACACTCATAGGGGATGTAGTCGCGAAAAACAGAAAAATTCTCTCCCCTAGAAGGTCGGTATCCCTCTGCCCCACCCCTTAATTCAATTTTTTTTATCTTTTTTTCAATTTCGTTGTTCGAAGACTTCTATTATGACCAAAAATGTTACAGCTACACCTACATCTACATGGTTAATCTGCAATTCACTACTTCTCTACCATTCCACTCTCGAATGGCGCGTGGGAAAAAGAAACAGCTAAATCTTTCCGTTCGAGCTCTGATTTCTCTTATTTTGTTATGATCATTTCTCCCTACGTAGGTGGGTGTCAACAAAATATTTTCGCATTCGGAAGAGAAAGTTGGTGATTGAAATTTCGTAAATAGATCTCGCCGCAAAGACAACCGCCTTTGTTTCAGTGACTGCCAACCCATCTCGCGTATCATATCAGTGACACTCTCACCCCTATTGCGCGATAACACGAAACGAGCTGCCCTTCTTTGCACTTTTCCGATGTCCTTCTTCAATCCTACCTGGTAAGGATCCTACACTGCTCAGCAATACTCCAGCAGAGGACGGACAAGTGTTACGTAAGCTGTCTCTTTTGTGGGTTTGTCGCATCTACTAAGTGTTCTGCCAACAAAGCGCAGTCCTTGTTTCGCCTTCCCCACAATATTATCTATGTGCTCTTTCAAATTTAAGTTGCTCGTAATTGTAATTCCTAGGTATTTAGTCGAATTGACAGCCCTTAGATTTGTGCGATTTGTCGTATATCCAAAATTTATCGGATTTCTTTTGGTACCCATGTGGATGACCTCACACTTTCCTTTGTTTAGTGCCAATTGCCACTTTTCCCACCATACAGAAATTCTCTCTAGATCATTTTGTAATTGGAATTGATCGTCTGATGATTTTACTAGACGGTAAATTACAGCGTCATCTGCGAACAATCTAAGGGGCCTGCTCAGATTATCACCTAGATTATTTATGTAAATCAGGAACAACAGAGGGCCTATGAAACTACCTTGCGGAACGCCAGATATCACTTCTGTTCTACTCGATGATTTACCGTTTATCACTACGAACTGTGACCTCTCTGAGAGGAAATCACGAATCCAGTCACACAACTGAGACGATACTCCATATCCACGCAGTCTGATTAATAGTCGCTTGTGAGGAACGGTATCAAAAGCCTTCTGGAAATCTAGAAATATGGAATCGATCTGAGATCCCTTGTTGACAGCACTCATTACTTCATGGGAAGAAAGAGGACAATATTTTCTGCCTTTCTTCTGAAATTGTTTCTTTTGAAACTGTGCTCAAATAAGTTCTTATGCATGTTCTATGCAAGATAACCCGTTTTTGAGACACACTTTGTGGAAGATAAAAAATTCATTAGCTTATTGGTTTGAGATAACTCTGATTTTAATTCACTTCATCCTTCCTTCTGTTTCTCCACAACTACCTGCCTTTTATGCATCTAGAAACACATATGTAGCACACAAATTTTAGTGTTAAAATGTGCAAATACAACAGAGAAAGAATGAAATTTCTTTTAAGCCTGACATTTACTCATTAAGAACAATTCTGTTACATAGTTTTTTTTCAGTATTATGCACCTTAATATTTGTTCGGAATGAAAATCATTTGTAATGAGAGTTACGAATTATTGGAAATTAATCAATAATTACCGTTTTTACAATTCATTTACTATTATCATATGTGCAACACTTACACAACTAAAACACGAAGATATCTGTTGAGCAAATAAGCTATTGTATATAATTGTTTGCAGAAAAGCGTCCTCCACATCTTCTTTCAAATCAATATTAGTGACGTTAGTGCGGCTTAACAGCTGTTCCACGTTGCTGTGCAGCGTAAGTCAGCCTTAAACAGCTGTATTTTCTTCTTTTTTTATGCTCATTACATCTCCTTCCGAAAGACATTCATCGATTTCCTGTAATAACTCAAGCATTGAAAATTGACATTCCTCTGGATAACCTCCAAAGTGCAAAGTTCTTGAAAAGAAGCTTCAAAGTTATCATCTTTCGAACAGAGAAGAGATTCGACACTAATTTAGCATAGCTGTCTTGATGATAACGGCCTCCTGCAGTTAGTATAAACAAAACACTGCGGATGCGTTCGGCAACCTTTCTACGGAAACCGTCTTCGCGTTTCTCTGCTTTCTCAACAAGTGTGTGTCTCAGAATTAAAGAGCGAACTTGAAACATTCCACGACGTTTTTGGAGTGGATTTCTTCTTTCGACCTCTTACATTTTTCAGCACTTACGAAACACTCTTTTTTGATATTTAATGGATAAGACGAAGACGATCTTAAACATCTATCGTCTGCTTGTGCAACTTCTGGTTAGTTAGTTTCTTTTACATTATGTGGCTTAATATATTCACGTCGACATACCCTATGTACTTCAATCATCCCAACGTATTGTAGAAGAGTGTGACCCTCGTCCTTCCGTTCGTTGGCGATTATTACTGTTCCAGTGACTGGGGGGACTAGGATGAAGTAGGTGTGACATGTATTTAAGACAACATACATTTATTACAACATGAAAAACCATCAGACATTTGGTTAAGATAATTTTAAAAGTCCCCACTAACGACTTCGGTGTTAGAATGTTAAAATCTCAACATTCCCAGCAAGTTTATCAAGGTTATTTTCATGATCCCTTATGCACTAAGAATAATAATGATAATAATAATGATAATGAATTTGAAAATACTTCAGACAACTGCCCACATAATAATATCAATAATAAGGCAGAGTTTCAGATTGCTTAATTCCACAGAATTATAACAAGGCGGAATTTCAGACACTTCCATATTGTTAAAGAAAAAAACCTAGTTTCACAAAGAGTCTTGCATCCAGCGCACGTTGGTCTACCGATTGTTCATATGATTTTGAAACACATCCCTTTTGATTTTTGAACATCTTTGAACACATTCTAAGCTGATTTCCGAACGAATCATATTTTGATTTTTGAACGTGTGCCTAGTGTACGTGATGTCCCTGCCAGGGGAATCCCCATCGCATCTAGAAAGAAAAAGAACTTTCCTGCAGACAAAAGGGGACGATGCTATACGAGCTGAGCCGAGTAAAGCCGAACGGGTGACTGTCAATCGCTTTTTATCTATCTGGTTGACTTGATATGCAAATGATAAAGCACTCCGTCTTAAGGCCACAAGTGGCCCATCGGGACCATCCGACCGCCGTATCATCCTCAGCTGAGGATGCGGATAGGAGGGGCGTGTGGTCAGCACACCGCTCTCCCAGTCGTTATGATGGTTTTCTGTGACCGGAGTCGCTACTATTCGGTCGAGTAGCTCCTCAATTGGCATCACGAGGCTGAGTGCACCCCAACCAAAGAAACTCTAATATAAATTTATGACTTGGATCTGCAAGCAAGCACACAACATAAATGATTTGAGAATGCATTCCTTTTGCAAAAAAAAAGTTTGACCTGCACAGTACATAGCCATATACTCAATTTATGAAGAACGTGCCTAGACAACGATTCTGCAGGGCACACGGGTAACTAGTTGTAATGAGAAAACATTACAACTCAACGCGATTCACAGTTATCAAAATGTCTTCCTCCACAGTAACTTCTAGCATCTACAACCCAATCAACATTACTTGCTTTATGATAACATCGGCCCCTCTTTACGTGCCACATCTAGCACAGCGGCCGCAGAGGTTCATCAGCCACGTCGCTTAGCAGCGCACAATAAATTTAAAACTCAGCAACATACTTTCTTGACCATGGGCACCAACTAGTGTGCCAGTGACAAGTGTGATGATGAGCGCCACAATCACTGATAACGACCAAGTCGGCGAGCTGCGTCATTGTAGCTAACGTTGTGCTGTATAGGATAACCCTTCGAGACTGCAGACCACGTCCAGGCAGCAGCTGCAGCGGTGTGTCCACTAGGCCGCAGCTGCCACTGGGCAGCGCCACACTGCAGCGAGTTCAAGGATAGCGGAGTACAGCGACACATATCGAATTTTCCAGTCCCTTTGTCACTTCTGATGTCTTTCCTTGAGAAACATACAACAAACAAAGCAGGTCGTATGGTTCAGCATTATTCTCCTCTCAGTGCAGAGGAAAGAAAAGAGAGGAGCAATAAACACTTCATAACACTGCTAACTGAACTGCCCCTTGCGGGTTTAAAAATTCATGGCACAAACCCAGCTATACAGGACACTTTTAGCGAAAAAAGATAGCGACGGTTGTAACCTCCTCACCATATCTGTTTCTGTGTCAAATTTAGCCCAACTTTACCTCCCACTCTATAAAAGCCTACGTGTTATCAAAACTATGTCCGCACAATTGTTACCAATTTAAACTCGTATGCTATCGTTTAACAAAACAGAGCCTAATTTGAACTGACCTGATTGCAACTTTTCTTTATGTTAAGTGCGCAACTAAAGTCAAACGATAATGTGGCCCTAATCAAAATTTCCACTTACCTCGCATCGCGACAACATTGTTGCAGATTTTCTCGGAAGCACAACAACAAACAGCAAGCAAGCAGCGGCTAACCTAGATTTCTATTTCTAAATTAAATTTCCAACTGTTGCGCATCACATGTGGTAAAGCGTAATGATAGACACTGGGGTGGGGAGAGTAAGTATTCCTATGAAATTATATTCCTGCAACGTGAAGGATACGTACAAACCGGTGACAAGTGAAATAATAAAAAGTACAGAGGACTTGCAAGATACAACTAATTTATTACTGATCAACAGTTTAACCGAAAGGGCACAGTATTTACCAAAAATTTTCTACAAGTGTCTCTTATTCACAAGTCAGAAAAATACATCACACAATACCTTTCTAATTGAATTAGGTGAAAACAAGAACTTCTTATAACTTCTATACTAACTGTAAGCACTTCAATAATAAAAGGCAAAATCAGTTTCATTTAACAAGGGCACTTGCATAATAAAGGTGAAATCAGTTTCTTTTAAATAGGTCACCTGGGCAAGCGCAATAGAACAATTCACATAGTTTCCAATTTCCGCTACCCATCAAGTATTTATCTTTAACATATACATTAGTTCAACTCCCGCTGCACGTAAAGTACGAGGGCCGTTCAGAAAGTAACCTCCGGTTGATTTAAAAAAATACACCAAGTTAAATAAAAATATTTTAATATATACATCTTACAACTACATCTTTGCACTATTTTTCTACATAGTCTCCATAGCGATTGAGGCACTTATCGTATCTCTTCACAAGCTGTGAAATTCCTTCTGCATAAAAATCACCCGCTTGTGCCTGGAGCCAGCCTGTGACCGCATCTTTGAGCTCTTCGTCGTCATCAAACCGCTGTGACCCGAGCCATTTCTTCAAATGCATGAAGAGGTGATAATCACTTGGCGCCAGGTCTGGGCTGTAAGGTGGATGGCTGATAACGTCCCACTTGAAGGACTCAAGAAGGGCCGTTGTTCTGCGAGCAGAGTGAGGACGGGCGTTATCGTGCAAAAAAACGATACCGGAAGTCAGCATACCACGGCGTTTATTCTGTATAGCCCGTCGTAACTTTTTTATTGTTTCACAGTACACGTCTTGATTAATGGTCGTACCACGTTCCATGAATTCAACCAACAACACCCCTTTGGCATCCCAAAACACCGTTGCCATCAGTTTTCTGGCAGAAAAATCTTGCGAGGCTTTTCTTGGTTTGGTAGGCGAATTTGAATGTGCCCACATCTTTGATTGTTCTTTTGTCTCAGGGTTCACGTACTTAATCCAGGTTTCGTCACAGGTCACGATTCTGTTTAACAATGGTTCTCCTTCGTCCTCATAACGTGACAGAAAGTCTAATGCAGAGGCCATTCTTTGAGTTTTGTGGTGGTCGGTAAGAATTTTGGGCACCCATCGTGCACAGAACTTACGGTAACCCAATCTTGCTGTCACTATCTCGTACAAGAGAGTCTTAGAAATCTGTGGAAAACCAGTAGACAACTCCGACATTGAGAAACGTCGATTTTCACGAACTTTTGCATCAACTGTCTGAACGAGTTCGTCAGTCACCAATGATGGTCTACCACTCCTCTCTTCATCATGAACGTTTTCTCGTCCACTTTTAAATAAACGTACCCATTCACGGACAACTCCTTCACTCATAACTCTTGGTCCGTGGTGGTGGTGGTGGTGGTTAGTGTTTAACGTCCCGTCGACAACGAGGTCATTAGAAACGGAACTCTTGGTCCGTACACGGCACAAAGCTCACGATGAATAGCTGCTGCAGAATATCCTTTGGCTGTAAAAAACCTTATGACAGCACGCACTTCACATTTGGCGGGGTTTTCTATTGCAGCACACATCTCAAACTGCCACAAAAACTAAACTAGCGCAGGTACGACGTTCACTCGACCACGGCTTGATGCCGACTGACATGTTGAGTGCGTGAACGCACAGATGGCGTCGCTACTCCCCCCACAACCCGCACTGTGACCAATCGGAGGTTACTTTCTGAACCGCCCTCGTATAATTCAGAACACTAGTCTCACGGAACAGACGCCTTGGCGTCCCAATGCAGAGGAAACTTAACTTCATGCAAGATCCCCACTCACTGCAACCCGAAGAACTCAGTGGCCGCCGTATCGGCTGCCATTTTCCCCGCGGCCCAAAGAACCTCCCGTTCCCTCTGGTACTGATCGAGCCAAAAGAAACAATGTTAACAGCCCCAGAATATAGTAAGATAAAATTCTGCAAAGATAGATCACATCAGCCGACCGTGGTGGCCACGCGGTTCTAGGCGCTGCACTCCGGGCATGGAAGTGTGTGATGTCCTTAGGTTAGTTAGTTAGGTTTAAGTAGTTCTAGGGGACTGATGACCTGAGACGTTAAGTCCCATAGTGCTCAGACGCATATAGTAGATCACATCAAGACAAAGGCAAATTAACAATGGTTAAAAGAATAAACTGTAGACCTCAAATTTCAAAATATGTAAAGTTGCCCCAGCACAAACAGACTATTAAAGGGCAACGATAAGACAAAGCCTAATATTATTACACCAGTACATCGCAGTTCCAATACAATATTGGCACTCATAAGAGAAGGTAGAAGCTAGTGATAACACGGGCAGGCCCGACTGCAAAACTAGAAAACTTGAATGTCTACTTCTTCAATAGACATCTGCGTGGTACATAGTTCAACTCCACAAGCCAAAATGAATAACACATTGCTCAGCGTCCTGTGGAGAAGACCAGGGCCCAGTCACGCCTCAAGAACTTGTAATAACAGGCCCGCTTCCGCACTCCGAGCCACATACACCGGTCAAATCCAGCTAACTCCACGCAAACACAAGTTTCACCCTCTGAGCAGCGACACGTACCGGCCGTTCCGAAGCCAAAACTCAGTCTGCCCGCCAGCCCACCAGCACCACCACCGGCCAACGAGGCAAACATAAGCAACGCCAGAGGGAAACAATCGATCCGGGTGATTCGAACGCAGAAAGCGACTGGCGCCAGCGCCTCCCCACGTATCAATTCCAAGACAACGATTTTATAATGAAGTATGTATTCGAAAAGACAGAGTAAAACTTCGCGTGATCTTTTTCAGACATAACACAGGCCTGAACAATACTATGGTTGACAAAGTGAACAATGATTTAAAAAGGGTATAAAGTTAACAGAGAATTTCTATAAAAACCAAACTGCTTAATCGGTTGATATATTAACGCATGACTCGGGGAAGTGGGGTGGTCTTTCTCTCAGCTCTGAGCAAGTGAACAAAATTAACTAGCTCCCAATAATCAATTATGCAAATTAGGTGCGCAGTGCTGCAGCCTAATCTCAAACTTCTCTTCAAAAAATAGTAACATTATTCAAAATTTATATAAATTTATATAAATTTTGAATAATGCTATCTAATATATACGTCTACTCATCCTTGCTATCTTTCACAATCAATCTTTCTTCATCTAACAGATACAATCACAAGTCAACACAGCACTACAGAATAACTCGATCACCTACCGTACTTCAAGTAAGAATGTGTCAGACTGCGCCGAGGCAAAGGCTGCGCCACGATAAGACCAAAGATTAATTAACGTAACTTGGTCTCTCTCTAACGTGCACATCGATAACATACAAAAATCAAAGTGACATGACCACCTTACACAGTGATTGATGAACAGTAACTGAATGCGTAGGGGAACCTGCCATTTTCATTGCTGTGCGCCTAATCCTGATTTCAACAACACTGAACGCACAGATTTCATCAAGTTGAAAATATACGAAATATTGCCATACCATTAATTACTCTTTTCATTTACACAAGTGACTAAGCAACAAAAGGTGCAAAAATTATGCACTAACAAGGTCCTATTCCAGCTACTATATTATAACTGTTCGTCTGACTTAAAATACCACTACACTTTCTTGTGAATTTTACGAGAATATTTTTTGTAATCACAGTTCTCTTCTAAAAATCAACCATTTTCTGCAAAAATTTAAAAAATGGAAATAGGGACTGGGGAAAACTTATCTGTTTCTTACTACTACAACCCACATGAGTATTTTGCCTAAGTTTTGTGGCTCTCATCGCCTTTGATCTAGCTCCCCATGCGAGGTGCCGGGGCTATCAGTGAATTTAACACTAAATTCTAGAATCTACATATATAAATGATGCTCTAAGCCCCCCCCCCCTATTCTAACTCCGACTTTTGCTGTTGCACAAGGATTAAAAAGAAACGCGAACTGACTGTAATAGACCCTGCAAGTGGAGTAGAAAAGAGTTTGGCACCTGCAATAATTTAATTTGATAAATAAGTTAAATAAACGAAGGTTTCATTACGTAGAGAGAAATGATGGGTTGCTCTACCGATTAATAGAATGAAAGTTCTGTCCAAAATAACAATAGGATTTATTAAGACTAAACACAAAATAATAAACAAAAACACATAAACATTTACAATAAATCAAATTGGCTCAAATTGGATAGTCATACAAACACTGTAAAGGTGAAGTTGTCCCTGAACTAGATTGTGAGGTTTAAGACGAAGTGGTATGTGGAGCCAATTCCTTGCCACTCAAATCTTAAGGGAGACAGACAGCTAACCTAACAATAATTGCTGCTACTCAAGACAGAACAAAGTTAGAAAAAAAACGATCAGGCGCGCTCTGCTGAGCTCTGATTATCACCTAGGAAAATCCCTATCTGCCGGTGCTGCGGACATACATTACCAAACTGTCTTCTTATCTCCCAGAACACGATCTGGCGTACCGTAGGCGAGGGCTGGTTGCTTCGACGTCCTCGACCGAAAGGCGACAGCCGACTACCTAGAGCACCCGTACAGGCCGAACACACAACATTCCCGCCCCCACGACAGTGGCCGTGATTAAACGTTCCAATCAGCAACTCGAAAACCGGCGGAAATTCCACTCCATTGCCGGAGCTCTACCATTCCACCAATGGAGATTCTTAGCGCCAATTTCTGTGCTGATTTTGCTACGTCACGGCGCTATGCCCTGAGCAAACCAATCACCGTTACTATTTTGCAGAAAGTGCGGGAATTTTCCCGCCACAACTGCCAGGGTACACAAGTCATTCCCACGCCTCGCTGGTAGCCCGCCAGAAAGTGTTTTTCGCTAAGTTTCTCCGAAGTAACGGAACTTCTAGCCCAGCCGCTACTTCACACCCCAGCGGGCGTGTCTCTTGACAATGTCGGCGTCTGCAAAGCATTCACTCGACTGCCTCACACACGTCGGCTTAACCCGCCTGTCACCGGACCACCCGGGTGACGAGAGACGCTGCGTGGGAAGTCCGCGTGTGAAGGAATAGCAACTTCCCACCGCATGCAATTAGAGAGGAGAATCGTAAGATAGAAATATGAGAGGGGGCTCATGCCACCTCTCATTGCCCCTACGCCATTTTAGATTGTAATTGGTGAGCGGTTGGCTCACTTAGGAGCAAGGTAGTGAGTCAATCGCCCAAGAACAATCTTAAAAACTGACTCCACATGCCGCACTCTATAAAAAAAATCACTGCAACTGAAAAATGCAGCTCATAGAGGGAGGATTATTTATGATGTAGCCAACTTCACCTTCTTAATATGGAACACTAACACTCACATCACACATCCATACCCAGGGAGCCCCTTCCAAACACCGATTCACATAGACATTCACGCTCTAAATATGGCCCGGGCATGTGAGCCAAATATGGAGCAGTTTATTCTTTACAATCAGAGTTGGAGTGCTCCCCAATTAAATGCCCAAGATGTTACAACAATTTTAATCATTAAACTACCCTGAACTCATTCACACATGATACTATATAAGTTAACAATCTCTTTGTGAGCTTTCAGAATCTAGTTACAACCTCCGATTCATTCTGTCTCCCTGCAGCAAGAATAACCTTTACAAAATGTTCCCTGAACTGATGGTCCATTCACAATGACAGTGGTGGTATCTGCTTCAGTTTATGGGGACTTCAGGCACACTGTTTGCATACGCACAACAATAAGCACAAAATACAAAAAAAACATGGTGTGGAGAACAATACAGTAATCTGTAATAAGAATTACAGTGTAAAACACAAACGCATACAAGGTATAACATACATTACAAAAACAACATAAGAGAAAGAAATTTAAGAAAAAAAACAAGGTTCATGGGGCATCAAATTGTGCGTGCACATTGCACAATGTTCACGACTGTGCTGAGAATGAGGCACTAAATCACATTGTTAGAAATATTCGAAGCACTTCACACATTACACCTTACTGACATCACATAGGGCTAAACGTCAGGTGTTGTTGCTACGTTGTTGCAACAGCAATAGGGTATGCTGGAGCATCTGCAGTACTCTGTTGAGATCGGACCAAGACCCACGCATATGATGACGGCAGTATGGTAGGAAGACACAGTGATAGGCTCTCCTCACGTCGATTAATTGTCTCTGAGGTCTACTTGTTGGGATACATCACTAGTCTAGGCCTCTTCTCTCGCTGGACAGTACTTTATGTTTCCCAATATTGCAGTTCGACGAGGGATGATGGCACGTGGAGTGACTCCACAAGTGTGTAAGGTCATCCATACAGGATCGAACTAGGAGTGACGATTGCTAAAACTGCTCTCTAATAGAGAGGAGAAGTAAGAAATGAGACTATACATTTGTTAGTGTGGCACTATACTGCTTTGTGTATGCAGATCGGCCAATGCTAGTGAGTTGTAAAAACCCAAACAGGTGAGTATATAGCGTCCCTTTCTGTCCTGAGGCACATGAGGCGCAGGTTCTGACACGATATGTGATCTTCTTCGTGTACTCACGACAACGTGGTCTGCTGCAGGGAATCCCTCCAAACGGCTGCCGCGTCTGGAGAGCTAGCAGGCTGTCGCATGTGGGTCGCGTGTCAGTGTCAACGGCCAGCCTCACTTTCGCTTGTGGCCCGGCGAGGGTCCTGCGTAATCCCTCAGGTATACGGCCCCGTGACTGTCAACCTGTAGGACCGGATGCTCTCGCCCTTCACGTCAGGTGGGGTGCTGACGCTCTTTTCTTGCAGGTAGCCGCAGACCTCTTGTTCCCGCTCCGGCCGGCCTCCACATTGCCACGATCCCCGTCATCTGCACAATTCTTACAAAAATCTTATGCCTAACTTTTTCCCATGACCTTCTATGTTATAATAAATTTACATAATGAAACATTGATGGTCTGTCATTTCAGACACTCTTATTTTACTTTTATAGTTATTAATCTATGGCAATCATTATAACATCTAATCTAGACATGGAAATAATTTATTTTGGTATATGTGTAGAGACCGATCTCAGTATTGTACATGGTGTGTGATAACTGATGCTATGTAATGGATGAACAACTAAATGTGTGGGCCCGCACCAATATTACTATTACTTACATAGATCGACAGTAGACATGCTCAAGAATTAACTACCATTTGCCAACGATCTACATTCTATGTCTTTTAATTCAATTACGTTGTTATGCAGGACTAAGTTTTACTGTGCTATAAAGAACATGCAACTTCGCTCGCCGGTCGTCCCTCCATCTCGGGTCTGTGGTTTGGTGACCTGAAAAATAGCATCTCAACAGGCGCGCGCCAAACACAACACTTGTGGTAGAAAACCCCCACAATATTAATCTAGTTATTGTTAAATCCTACAGTTTAACTTATCCTAGTATATCGTACCCTTTTATTTTATTTATTTATTTATTTATTTTTTTTTTTTTACCTTATACAATACTCTTACATAATTCCTGTTACGTTGAGATGTCTCGCTGCTCGCCGCTATTGCCGACCGTGATGTGCGCGCCGTACGACATGACCTCCGAGTTTTCATTACGCCTCACTGAAACTCCAGAGACTGGGTTAGCCATGGCTATACACGACAATAAATTTATCGTTGCAACTTCCTTCTCTATGTGATGCGGTTTTCGCGCTCAAAGCACACCTTTCCAGAGGCAATGTAATATGACCAAGCCAGGACTGGTTCCTGTTGAGGATTCAGTCGCCCAACACACGCCAGCTACACAGTATGTCACAAATATCCAAGTATAAGTCCCTGGTTATTCAACTGTGACAGTCACGAGCAGCACGCTAAATCCCCAACCAGCACATTGGCATGGTAGGCTTTATGCTCGCATTTCTCTCGTCTAGGGCACCATTGGAGTCAAACGCTCACAGGATCACCCCGACTTGCAAGACAAAGATGCTGGCGCAGCTCTGCAAAAAACTATACTGCCCATATTCATCCTCGAAATCACGCAATATACCACAGTCTTGCCGTGCACTGACGCGTCCCTGCAAGCATTGGTATGAACGTTTCACGAACTGGTTGTGGCCGCTATTGAGCG
Organism: Schistocerca nitens; assembly: GCF_023898315.1. NCBI lineage: Eukaryota > Metazoa > Arthropoda > Insecta > Orthoptera > Acrididae > Schistocerca > Schistocerca nitens. The sequence continues at coordinate 420,765,054 of NC_064620.1, forward strand.
TAACACGACTTCTCAGAACGCTTCTAAGAGCACGTTCTTGTATGCGCCCGTTTGTGCGACGTCTCGTCACTCATCTTTATCCCTTAACATGGACACCAGATAGGAAAGGACAAAAACATTGCTCATGGAAAGGTAGTCCCTCTTATCGCAACGACAGAGGAGATCCCGAACATAGACAAAAAAAAGAGGATAGCAGCAGTAAATTCTTATGCAAGACAACGCAGCGTGTTAATACTTAGCAATCTTAATCTATTAATGCAACGGTTATTGTTCCCCGAAGAAAGGTTCATATCTTTGCCTATTCTACTATGTACACCACTTACACTACTACTATTCCACGAACTCCTTTATGTGAGAGATGTGGTGGAGTCCTATGGACTTCTTTCCTTTCAGCGTCTCCAATTCATAAGCATTGTGGTGAGCTGCTCTCCTTATACGGTACGGGCCGTTGTAAACAGAATAGAATTTTTGGCATTTCATTTTTTGTTTGTTCGAAAGTCGGAAAGACTTAACGAGCACCTTTTGTCCAATTTGGAAGTGTCGTAGACGAGCTCCCCTGTCGGCACGTCTCTTCCTGACCTCTGCTGCAGCCCGTATCCTCTTGAGAGCCAAATCCACTATGGCTTGGTGCTGCGTTCGCACCCTTGGTGGGAAGTTTACGACCTTGGTTATCAAGTCCTTAGGAATCCGGTTTTTCAGTACAGTAATGGGTGCCAATTTTGTTATCCCATGGGGTGCCTCATTGATCACCTCCTGGAAGTCTTTAAGGAAAACGTCCCATGTCGTGTGCTGTTTGTTACAGTACAACCGGCACAAGTTTCCGAGTTCCTTAATAACCCGTTCTGCAGCATTCGAGCTCGGATGGTGTGAAGATATAAAAATGGGATCAATTTTACATCCACGCAACGTCCCCTTCCATGTTTTTGACTTAAACTGTGGCCCGTTATCAGAAATAATTCTACTCACATGACCAACCTGTGGTAGGAAATCACGGATTAGGGCTCGTGATACGGTTCGTCCTGTCGCCCTCTTCAGTGGCGTAAAGGTAACGTATTTGGACGTTAGTTCAACAAACACTAATACGTAAGTATATCCTCTTCTTGTTCTTGGCAAAGGTCCCATCAAATCTGTTGCTGCTAATTGTCTTAATTTGGTCGGTACGATTGGGTATAATGGTGCCTGCATGCTCACAGTGGTGTGCTTAGCCTTTTGGCAGTCTTTACACACCGACAGTACCCTCCGAATTCGACGCTCCATGTTTCGAAAGTAACACATGGTCCTTAGCTTGAGATTGCACTTGCGTGGTCCGAAGTGTCCATAGCTGAGGTGAGTATGCCATATAACCTTGTTTATTAGGTGTTCAGGGATGCATACCCCCCATTCAGTGTCATTGGCATAATTTCGGTGGAAAATTATGCCTTTCCGCAAGAGGTAGAACTGCCTGATGGTGGCGTGTCTTCTGTCTATCCATTTCTGTTTCAATAACACTAGGGCAGGGTCCTTGTCTTGCTCCTTCTTGATGTCCTGCATACTATAGGTAATCAAATTTTCAAAGGCTACTTTCCGCATATAGAAAAGGCAGTAGTGATTTTCCTCCAGATCTTCTTCCATGTTGTGCTCAAATCCGATCGGTGACCGTGATAAGGCGTCTGCAATAATGTTCTGACTGCCGGGGATATATTCTATCGAAAAGTTGTACTGCTGCAGATATGATGCCCACCTAATGAGCCGCCTGTGATTAAGCTTTGCAGTCATCAAGAACTCGAGTGCCTTGTGATCTGTGTAGACCCTCGTCTTGCGACCAAACAGAAGGTATCTGAATTTTTCAAACGCCCATACAATAGCCAGCGCCTCTAACTCGGTTACTGAGTAATTCCTCTCACTCTTGGCTAGTACTCTGCTACCAAACGCAATTGTCTTCCACACCCTGTTCCCTTCATGTACATAGTCTTGGAACACCATGACACCCAGACCTGAGTATGAACTGTCCGTTACTATGCAAAGCTCTTCTGCTAAATTAGGGTGTGATAGGATGGGTGCTTGTAATAATGCGAATTTTAATGCTTTCCATTCGGATTCGGCCGCCTCATCCCATTCCCAAGGAATCTTCTTTCCTGTAAGTTGATGCAACCTAGGACTGCTCTGAGTTTTGACATGTATAAAGCGGTTGTAAAAATTTATGATCCCCAAGAAACCCCTTAACTGCTTCTTTGTCGTAGGAATGGGAAACTTTTCAATCGCTTCGATCTTTTCGGGATTTGGCGCAATGCCCTCACCCGTTATGATATGTCCTAGAAATTTGACAGAGGACGTCCCAAAATTCGATTTTTCGACATTGATAGTCACTCCGTATTCCTTGAATGTCGCAAGGAGTTCACCGAGGACCGCATTGTGCTCTCCCCAAGATTTCTCCGCGATCAGCAAATCGTCCACATAGCTGGTGACATGACGTTTCAAATTATCGCTTAGTATGCCGTCCAGCCCCCGAATGAATGCGGCAGACAAAATGTTCAAACCAAATGGGAGACGACGAAACCGGTAACATCTTCCAAATGCTAAAAAGGCTGTGTACTGTCTGCAATTTGGATGGAGCTCGATCTGCCAGAAACTCGATTTTAGATCAACTGATGAGAAGATTGATATTCCATGGAAGTTTTGTAAGAGTTCCTCTATTCGTTCCGGTCTGTCTGTTTCGGGTTCTATTATGGTATTAATTTGTCGCGAATCCAAGACTAAACGAATACTACCATCTGCCTTCTCGACTACTCTTAACGGGTTATTATAGGCTGAAGCCGTAGGTTCTATTATTCCTTCACTCAGCATTCGCGTAATTTCAGCTGCTACTTTCTGTCGATATGCCAAGGGGATTGGATAGGGTGGCACACGAAACTGGTTGTGCGGACGTACACGAAATTCATATTGGAAGTTCTTTATTGATCCTGTCTTGGGAATGAAGACCTCCGCATGTTCTACTAGTAATTTATGAAGTTCTTTGCGGTGGTCGCACCTTATATTCTGTATTGCTTCCACTTTTTCTCCTATTTTCTCCTTTATTTCTCCCATTATTCCGACTTCATTCTCATCCGTGTCCTCTCCCCTACCCGCAACATCGACCTGTTCTTCCTTTCTGTCTTTCAGACACGCATAGTTTATCCGTACACAGTTAGACGGTAGTTGAGCTGGGATCAGCTGGTCGTCGAACTTAATGTGGACGGGATTCCCTTTCCTCAAAACCACTTCACCTCGTCCTAGATCAACTATTGCTTCATGTTCATTTAGGAAGTCCGTTCCTATTATCATGTCGATCGCCAGATTTGGCACGATCCAGAAGTTAGACTCTATTTTGTGTCCTTGGCAGGAGAATTCCAGTCTTGTTTGTTGGGTGACCTCCGTACATTTACCCGCTAATGCCCCTTTTATTTTGGTTTTCTTAACCGATAGAACAGGCCAGTCCATCTCCTGAGAGCACCTCTTGTATGCTGCCTCAGATATTGCTGTTATGTAGCTTCCACTATCTATTATCGCATTCATACTCTTTTCAGCTATTGCTACTGTGATAAGAGGCTGCCGATCTTGTCGAGGAGTTGCTTTATGTTCCTCGAGTAGGATTTCTGATAAATCTTCGTAATGTATCATCCGTAGTTGGCCAGGTCCGAGATTACGTGCGAAATTCCGGCGGCCTGTGTTCGCACTAGTCTGGCGTCAATCCCTTGTTAAGCTCCCCCTCCTCTGACGTGCATTAGGATTTGCGGGTCTAGTTTCAATCTCCTGGTTCCACTGTTGTCCTTGGTTTCGCTCTCTCCAATTACGGTCGCTTTGCCGTTCGTTATTCCTCCTATCCCAGATTCCTTGTCTAGACTGACCCTGCTCCCTGACGTTCTGGTTTCCGTGTCTTTGGTTTCCATAACCTTGAATAGCGTAACCTTGACTTCCGTAACCCTGGTTTCCTAACTGACCAGTGCGATTATGCGATCTGTTGTCGTCTTCCCTTCCTGGCCCGTGGTATTTGTTACTTTGCCCCTTCTTCCTGTCCTTTGCGTCTTGTTTATCAAAGACTACTTCGAGTTCGCGCAATAGACTCTTGAATGCTTCTATGTCAGATCCACACTTGCCGACAAGTGTCTGTTGGTACCTAACTGGCAATTTGGAAAAGCAAAATTTAATGATTTCTCCGTTGCTATATGGACTATCTAAAAATTGATTCTTCTTGAGTAAATCATCAAGAAATTTGGTTGCGCTCCTATGCCCGGACACTTCCAGTTCAGGACAAAATATTATTTCCTCTTCAATCCTGTCTTGCGTTTCCTTTGACCAGTAGGTCCGCAGGAATGCACCAACAAATTCCTGATAAGTCAGACACGTCACTGCCACACCCCGCATCTTTTCCGCGGCTTGGCCTTCGATGTGTCCACACATGAATTCTAATTTTGCCTGGGTTGGCCATGATGCCGGCAATGAATTTGTAAACTGCATCACCCAGCTCTTCGGATGCATCGACCCTCCATTTTCTTTGAACTTCTGGAATTTTAGTATCGACAGGAAGTGATTGTGATCAAAATCCTGTCTGATCCTCGCACTGGTGTTGTCACTCGTTTCCGATACTTGCACGTCTGCTGAGTGTCCTGCTCTATCTTGCTGATAACTGTGATGTGCTACCTCTGTATCACAGTGGAAGTGGCTCTCAGAATTCACTCTCCTAGGTGGGCTATAATTATTGGAGCTATTACTCGCTGTTTCTGCGTGTGCATTGTTAGTTCCGCACTCTGTCACTGGGCTAGAGCACGGCGGGCTTTTCCTCGGAGACACAATTCTGTGTATTCCATCATTGGTATCCGAACGCGCAGTGCTCGTGTCCCCGTTTTGCTCTAGTTTTGCTATCCGACTCTCTACTTCTTCCATTCGTTTCGTGGTGTTTGCAACCGCGATATTACCTTGAGTTTTTAAGAATGCTACGGATTTTGAGTGGGATTGTGTTGTACGTCGCAAGCGCCCTGCGAGTTTAGAAGTTGCTTCCGCGACTTTCATTGCCCCTATTGCTGCCGTTTTGGCCAGGCCTGCTACTTTTTGTGCAGCCATTGACATTTGTTTTGCTTCTCTGCATTCTTTCTTTATTGTTATTAATTCCCCACGAATTTCCCCTATATGCGAAATTATAGTCTGAGTGTCCTTACGCTGTTTCTCATCTTCTTCTTTCATTGATCGTAGGAAGCTCAGTATTGGGTTTACGTCATCTTTTTGATCCTCTTCAAACGTGGGAGATGTAACTCTGGACACCTGGGCGCTAGAGCTCTGACGTGGCCGAGCTAGCCCCTGTCTGCTCTCGTTCGTTTGATTATAAACTTCTGCTACCGTCTCGACCTGTGTGCCTGTCTCTGTTTCATCCTCTACTTCACTATCATAATCACGGCCGCAACGCTGCTCTGAGATCGCGTCCAAATCACCTTCCTCATCAATGACCCTGTCGTCCTGTCTTGCTAAAAATGTGCCCATCTCACCTCCGAACCTATCCCCGTCAGTAACGTGCCCCTTATCCATTATAGTATCCACTTTTGTTTTAGCTTCGCTCACTAATAGTCGTGCCTTACTTCTCGTGATCATTCATGAGAGACAAAATTTATCTAAAATACACAATAAAATAATCTACTCCCTGTATTTTTTACACATAGACATAAAATTTCAACAACGCTGTTCCAACGCTGTAATTACAAGCACAATTTTATGTGGTACAGAAACCGCACACAAATCCGACAAAGTGCGATGTGGTACGGACACCACATCAACGAAACACAAAAAACAATGAACAAAAAAATATATACACTGAAAACAAAAACTGTAATCATGCGCCGCTACTTAAAACTAAACGCGGAACTACCAGAAAAAAACTTGGGTATTAATCAATAAAAAAATTAGAGAAAAAAAATTTGAATGTTCGTACTAAGAATACTGTTTGTTAATCAGTGATTCTCAGGAAAGATCCTGGCGGGGTCGCCATATTATGCGAGGTGCCGGGGCTATCAGTGAATTTAACACTAAATTCTAGAATCTACATATATAAGTGATGCTCTAAGCCCCCCCCCCCTATTCTAACTCCGACTTTTGCTGTTGCACAAGGATTAAAAAGAAACGCGAACTGACTGTAATAGACCCTGCAAGTGGAGTAGAAAAGAGTTTGGCACCTGCAATAATTTAATTTGATAAATAAGTTAAATAAACGAAGGTTTCATTACGTAGAGAGAAACGATGGGTTGCTCTACCGATTAATAGAATGAAAGTTCTGTCCAAAATAACAATAGGATTTATTAAGACTAAACACAAAATAATAAACAAAAACACATAAACATTTACAATAAATCAAATTGGCTCAAATTGGATAGTCATACAAACACTGTAAAGGTGAAGTTGTCCCTGAACTAGATTGTGAGGTTTAAGACGAAGTGGTATGTGGAGCCAATTCCTTGCCACTCAAATCTTAAGGGAGACAGACAGCTAACCTAACAATAATTGCTGCTACTCAAGACAGAACAAAGTTAGAAAAAAAACGAACAGGCGCGCTCTGCTGAGCTCTGATTATCACCTAGGAAAATCCCTATCTGCCGGTGCTGCGGACATACATTACCAAACTGTCTTCTTATCTCCCAGAACACGATCTGGCGTACCGTAGGCGAGGGCTGGTTGCTTCGACGTCCTCGACCGAAAGGCGACAGCCGACTACCTAGAGCACCCGTACAGGCCGAACACACAACATTCCCGCCCCCACGACAGTGGCCGTGGTTAAACGTTCCAATCAGCAACTCGAAAACCGGCGGAAATTCCACTCCATTGCCGGAGCACTACCATTCCACCAATGGAGATTCTTGGCGCCAATTTCTGTGCTGATTTTGCTACGTCACGGCGCTATGCCCTGAGCAAACCAATCACCGTTACTATTTTGCAGAAAGTGCGGGAATTTTCCCGCCACAACTGCCAGGGTACACAAGTCATTCCCACGCCTCGCTGGTAGCCCGCCAGAAAGTGTTTTTCGCTAAGTTTCTCCGAAGTAACGGAACCTCTAGCCCAGCCGCTACTTCACACCCCAGCGGGCGTGTCTCTTGACAATGTCGGCGTCTGCAAAGCATTCACTCGACTGCCTCACACACGTCGGCTTAACCCGCCTGTCACCGGACCACCCGGGTGACGAGAGACGCTGTGTGGGAAGTCCGCGTGTGAAGGAATAGCAACTTCCCACCGCATGCAATTAGAGAGGAGAATCGTAAGATAGAAATATGAGAGGGGGCTCATGCCACCTCTCACCCATTTAATGTTAACTAACTTTCCGAGTATGACATTCCTTGCTTTACTTTATGACGATCTTAATAGCAATGATGTCTGACCAATCAACTGTGACATCCAAGTATGTCAATTTACTATTGCATTCGCGGGTGGTTCCATTCCACTTTGCATGATTTGCTTGTTTTGGGCGAAGGTAGAAGATGCTGATTTCTGTATCCGAGGGAGTTAATTTAAGAGAATTATGCTAGGTGTTATCTGACATGGCACTTGTTCCATGCGTTCCAGACATTGTTTTACCTCCTAAAAATTCTTTCCTTGAGGTTTGATGGCCAGATCATTGACGTATAGCAATTAATTGGTTGTTGGTTGGCCATTAGTGGTGGTTGTGGTTGTTGTAATGGTGGTATTATGTACAGGGCACACAACAGTGAGGTCATCGACGTCCTTGCTAAACGAATTGGATATGAATATGGTTAATTATTTTGAAAATTATGCACTAAAAGTTGAAGTACAAAATATAATTCTCAGCCACTGTGCTACCCTCACTCGCACTCACACAGAAGATCAGAATAAGTGTGCCTCAAGTCGTTTTATAGTTAAAGTACACAGACTATTCCTACACAGTAGCTGAAATAATGTAACTGAGGATCGTGCCTGGTTAATCAATGGGAAAGTAATAAATGGCCCTGTCGCGCTGCAACCAGCCTAAACTCCTTTGCCAAAGAAACTATGTACAAGGTCGGTCATCATACAGAATCTGAAAACACGAACCACATTCGATTATCGTCTCCTAAAAAAGAAGCAGGTCAGCTGGTAAGTCGACTGAATATGACGCCATCCTTGGCGAATCCATCTTCCTGCCATTACCATCGGCTGTTTCTGCTCTCCAATATGACTGAGAACATTCCGTTTTGCAGCAGCGATTCAGCGATTTTTGCAAATAGGTAATCTTGAAATGTGTCATAGAGTTTTCTCATTATTCACCTATGGTTCACTGAGTCGTATATGGAGATTCTGGCAACAGCAGTACATTCTGTTATCTATTGTCATATTGTTGCCTGACAGCTTTTTGAGAAACAGTGTCACAACGTATTTACAAATATAATACACTACTGGCCATTAAAATTGCTACACCAAGAAAAAATGCAGATGGTAAACGGGTATTCATTGGACAAATATATTATACTAGAACTGATATGTGATTACATTTTCACGCAATTTGGGTGCATAGATCCTGAGAAATCAGTACCCAGAACAACCACCTCTGGCCGTAATAACGGCCTTCATACGCCCGGGCATTGAGTCAAACAGAGCTTTGACGGCGTGTACAGGTACAGCTGCCCATGCAGCTTCAACACGATACCACAGTTCATCAAGAGTAATGACTGTCGTATTGTGACGAGCCAGTTGCTCGGACTCCATTGACCAGACGTTTTCAATTGGTGAGAGATCTGGAGAATGTGCTGGCCAGGGCAGCAGTCGAACATTTTCTGTATCAAGAAAGGCCCGTACAGGACCTGCAACATGCGGTCGTGCATTATTCTGCCGAAATTTAGGGTTTCGCAGGGATCGAATGTAGGGTGGAACCACGGGTTGTAACACATCTGAAATGTAACGTCCACTGTTCAAAATGCCGTCAATGTGAACAAGAGGTGACCGAGACGTGTAACCAATGGCACCCCATACCATCACGCCGGGTGATACGCCATTATGGCGGTGACGAATACACGCTTCCAATGTGCGTTCACCACGATGTTGCCAAACACTATGCGGCCATCATGATGGTGTAAACAGGACCCGGATTCATCAGAAAAAAAGGACGTTTTGCATTCGTGCACCCAGGCTCGTCGTTGAGCACACCATCGCAGGCGCTCCTGTCTGTGATGCAGCGTCAAGGGTAACCGCAGCCATGGTCTCCGAGCTGATAGTCCATGCGGCTGCAAACGTCGTCGAACTGTTCTACGAGGCCGTTGGGATCCAGCATAGCGTTTCGTATTACCCTCCTGAACCCACCGATTCCATATTCTGCTAACAGTCACTGGATCTCGACCAACGCAAGCAGTACTGTCGCGATACGATAAACCGCAATCGCGATAGGCTACAATCCGATCTTTATCAAAGTCGGAAACGTGATGGTAAGCATTTGTCCTCCTTACACGAGGCATCACAACAACGTTTCACCAGGCAACGACGGTCAACTGCTGTTTGTGTATGAGAAATAAGTTGGAAACTTTCCTCACGTCAGCACGTTCTAGGTGTCGCCACCGGCGCCAGCCTTGTGTGAATGCTCTGAAAAGCGAATCATTTGCATATCACAGCATCTTCTTCCTGTCGGTTAAATTTCGCGTCTGTAGTACGTCATCTTCGTTGTGTAGCAATTTTAATGGCCAGTAGTGTACATTATCGAATAGATCGAAATGCTTAATCGAAGTCTCAGAAAATGATACACAACAGTTCTAGTGATGATAGCCCACTAATGTAACCTACTCATAATCTACTCTTTCGTATTTGGATTTTCGTGCCTTACATAGATGAGAGAAAGTTGAAAGCGGATTTGGGAATGTGTATCAGCGCCCGGGCTGCCGGGAGAGTTGAGTAGGTCGCAACCCTTGGAGCTGTTTTGCGGAAGGACTCACAAGGAGACGCGCAAGTCAGTGTACTCGCAGGCCACTGGACAGACTTTTGTAATTCCGCACTGGGGAGCCTAGAAAATACTAGACAAATACAGACAGGATCTCCTGTGCTGCGAGCCCTCCAGCTGCAAACGCTTCACAGCCTCAAAGTGGATGGAGGAGAGGCGCTTGTTAGCATGAACGCACTACTGGTCACGAAAGTAGAAAACTGAATTTTCTTCAGAAAGCACCGGATGCCACGATAGGCATCTCGAAAATGGAATGGAAACCCGTAGTTTTGAGCCATCGAAAGCGTGAGATGATACTGAACGCTGGACTACACAAAAAACAAATATTTACACAACATAAGGATCTCAGGAATTAGCTAATACACTACTGGCAATTAAAATTGCTACACCACGAAGATGACGTGCTACAGACGCGAAATTTAACCGACAGGAAGAAGATGCTGTGATATGCAAATGATTAGCTTTTCAGAGCATTCACACAAGGTTGGCGCCGGTGGCGACACGTACAAAGTGCTGACATGAGGAAACTTTCCAACCGATTTCTCATACGCAAACAGCAGTTGACCGGCCTTGCCTGGTGAAACGTTGTTGTGATGCCTCGTGTAAGGAGGACAAATGCTTACCATCACGTTTCCGACTTTGATAAAGATCGGATTGTAGCCTATCGCGATTGCGGTTTATCGTATCGCGACAGTGCTGCTTGCGTTGGTCGAGATCCAGTGACTGTTAGCAGAATATGGAATCGGTGGGTTCAGGAGGGTAATACGAAACGCCATGCTGGATCCCAACGGCCTCGTAGAACAGTCCGACGACGTTTGCAGCAGCATGAACTATCAGCTCGGAGGCCATCGATGCGGTTATCCTGCATCACAGACAGGAGCGCCTGCGATGGTGTACTCAAAGACGAACCTGGGTGCACGAATGGCAAAACGTCATTTTTTCGGATGAATCCAGGATCTGTTTACAGCATCATGATGGTCGCATCCGTGTTTGGCGACATCGTGGTGAACGCACATTGGAAGCGTGTATTCGTCATCGCCATACTGGCGTTTCACCCTGCGATATGGGTGCCATTGGTTACACGTCCCGGTCACGTCTTGTTCGCATTGACGGCGCTTTGAACAGTGGACGTTACATTTAAGATGTGTTATGACCTGTGGCCCTACCCTTCATTCGATTCCTGCGAAACCCTACATTTCAGCAGGATAATGGACGACCGCATGTTGCAGGTTCTGTACGGGCCTTTATGGATACAGAAAATGTTCGACTGCTGCCCTGGCCAGCACATTCTCCAGATCTCTCACCAATTGAAAACGTCTGGTCAATGGTGGCCGAGCAACTGACTCGTCACAATACGCCAGTCACTACTCTACTGTGCTATCGTATTGAAGCTCCATAGGCAGCTGTACCTGTACACGCGATCCAAGGTCTGTTTGACTCAATGCCCAGGCGTATAAATGCCGTTATTACAGCCAGAGGTGGTTGTTCTGGGTACTGATTTCTCAGGATCTATGCACCCAAATTGCGTTAAAATGTAATTACGTGTCAATTCTAGTATAATAAATTTGTCCAATGAATACCCGTCTATCATCTGCATTTCTTCTTGGTGTTGCAATTTTAATGGCCAGTAGTGTGTATAAACTACAGGTTAGATAGAGAAGCTCGCCAGTGTTGCAGATGATCCACCTTATTGGGCACAGAAGGAGATGGAGAGAAATCGAAATGAGTTTTTTCTACGTTAACTAGTAGAACACGTGCTATTGGTTACTGATTAAGGGCTAGCGCATTGAATGGGACTAGCGTGTTCTAAGGAACATTTTTACCAGTTGGTTCTTGGAACATCTGAAGTCCAGCCAATCTGAATACAGTAAGAGACACAGAATGCCGCAATGCAAGTAAACATTCAATCAGAAAATAATTCACTTTCAGGAGTCTTTTTCATCAGGCATCTTGATCCTGGGAGCCTCCATCGCCACACATTGCCTCCAACAGCCTGCTCCGCCGTCTGAACTGATTTACTGAGGGACTTGGAAAAACTTCAGGCTGATTGTACTTTGTCGTTGTTGAGGGTTATTAGTGCCACCAATGACTGATTCTGCAGCCAATTCAGTCTCCATCTACAATTTACTATGGTGACATCAAGCCGCACCACGAGCTGATGTGTACTGATATTAAAATCATTTTATACTATTTTGAGTACTTCAACCTTCACTTTGAGAACATGGATTTAGATTCAATAAACAAACTGGGTCCGGCTCCAGCCACGGACGCATCGCTTTCCTTGCTGTAGTACTATCGGTCTTTTCAATTGACACCATGACAATCACTGCGCAACTTTCCAGTTGCAATTATTTCATTTGCACAGTTGTTAGGACCTTTCCCCCCGACGAATTTATCAGAAGTGCCAAGATTTTATTATAATAATATTGCCATTGTTTGCCAATTGTTTTACGAAGAACTTCATTGGAGTAAAGCAAAGTATTTGTAAGTCTTGCTTCATTTAGTTGTCACCGGGTTCCTAATTCATTATTTTGGAGGGTGATTAATTGAAGTGACTGCAGGTCAGGGTTCATTTACATATACATTGGGTTGGTGCATTTTTCCATAAGTTAATAAACACAACAGATAGATATAACAGAGTGTTTAGTCATCAATAATATATTTTCCTTCAATATTTACATCTGTCAAGGTTGAGGTAACTTTTCGATTCCCCAACTGTAGAAATCGTGTGGTTTTGAGGGGAAGAAGTCATCGAGCAACGTTTGGGGCACATTTTCATCTGGAAAGCAAGTTTCTTGAGGGTTCGAGCGGAAAAGGTGAAAATCTGAGGGCGCAAGATCAGGTGAATAATGTGAGCGCGGAATGAGATCCCATCCCAACTCCTGTACAGCGTTTTTTGTCAATCTAGCAGAATGTGGGGGCCGTTATCGGCATTAGCGTCATTTCATGCAGTCTCTCTGGTAGTTGTTCTACAGCCTGTCTCAGTTGTTAATAAGAAATGTCAGCAGTGATGGCTACACCTCGGGGATGGAACTTGTAGATCAGAACTCCATCACTCTTCCGCCACAAGCATGACGTTATATTTTGTGGATGTGCACAGGTCTTTGTATGGGGAGTTCCTGCTTTATTTAGCATCAATCATTCCTTTATTTCCCTTGTGCTAGCACATAGACATCGTTTCTCGCCAGCAGTAACAATACAGGATACAGATAGTCTTTTGTTGTTCAAGAGCAAGTTGATGACGAGCAAACGGCTAAGCACATACGGGCAGCCATTGATTTTCATGATTTTGCTTTAAAGGCATGCGGTATCCACACAACCCATTTTTCAACCTAGCCCACTGCATGCAAATCTCGCACGATGATGGAATGTTCGCAGTTCATGACATTTGCCAGTTTTCGAGTACACTGAGGTGGATCATTGTGGATTAATGCCTTTAAAGGATCTCCATCAAATCTCGAAGGTCGTCATGAACGTCAAGGGTGACTACTGTCAAAACGTTCTTAAAAAGAGAAAACCATCTCCTTATCGTGCTCTGACCAATGGCATTTTCCCCATACGCGGTCGAAATGTTTCTAGCTGCCTCCGCTGCTGTCACCCCTCTACTAAACTCAAACAGAAGAATATATTGGATATGTTCCGACATCTTCACTTGACACCCCATTTTCTAGCGTCCACAGCTCCACTCGCTATCTACAGATGACAAAATGTGAGCTCATATGGCAACAGTGAACTACAAATAAAAACTGACAAGCGATAATTAAAAGCGTAGCAACCGGAAAATCTCAACATGCAAAACAAAAACGCTACGAATTTATGCATCAACCTAGTAACTTCCCTCACCCACCACTTCAACTTGCAATATCCGTCCTCTGCATGTTCGCTAAGGGCCAAGATTTAGTTGGTGCACCTCTGCTATCGGATCATCACCACGTGCACGTGGTCAGCTGATCGCAGTGGAGGGCGCGTTCCCTGAAATGCCTGAGCCTTGTTAATTAACAGCTGTTGCGGTGAGCGTGTCGGGCCGGACTAATGGGCCATTGTTCTGGCCTGGCGGCGTCGCGCTGGCTGCCCGTGCTTTGTGTGTCGCGCCAGTCCGCTGGCGACAGCTGCACCTGCTGACAAATGAGCCGCCAGTCACTGATTAGGTGCCTTAACTGGTTCACACAGCCGGCATCATCCGACACAGGTCGCTTCCTGCTCTTCACGCAATTACCTTGTTATAGTCGTGTTGAACACCACTGCTCGTCTGCTCACAATGGTGACCGTCAGAGTATCTGGAGCGCCAGCCTACAATGAGGTGACAAAACGTGTCGGACCTCCTTTTCGCGGCGTAGTGCAGCAACTCGGCGTGGCATGGACTCAACAAGTCACTGCAAATCCCCTGTAGAAATAGTGAGCTTTGCTGCCTCTATAGCCGTCGATAATTGGTTCAAATGGCTCTGAGCACTACGGGACTTAACTTCTGAGGTCATCAGTCCCCTAGAACTTAGAACTACTTACACGTAACTAACCTAAGGCCGGCCCGTCGATAATTGCGAATGTGTTAGCGATGCAGGATTTTGTGTACGAACTGGCTTCTCGATTATGTCCCATAAATATTCGAAGCGGTTCATGTCGGGTGATCTGGGTAGCCAAATCATTCGCTCCAGTCTTCCAGAATGTTCTTCAAACAATCCCGAACAATGGCCTAGTAACATGGCCTACTGCCATCTATAAACGTTCAATCGTTTTTTGGGAACATGAAGTGTATGATTAGCTGCAGATGGTCCCAGTTGACTGAGCTGGACCAGAGAACCCAGACCATTCGTTGTTAACTCAGTGCACACCATTATGGAGCCACAATCCTCTGTTGACAACTTGAGTCCACTGGTTCATAGGATCTGCGCCACACTCGAACCCTACTATAAGTTATTACCAACTGAAATCGGGACTCATCACGCCGCGGTTTTCCAGTAGTCTAGGATCCAACCGATATGGTTACAAAATCAGGAGAGGCATTGCAGACGATGTCGTGCAGTTAGCAAAGGCTCTCGCATCGATCGTCTGCTGTCATAGCCCATTAACGCCAAATTTCATCGTATGTCCCACATTGATTTCTGCGGGTATTTCGCGCTGTATTGCTTGTCTGATAGCACTGACAGCTCCGCGCAAACGCTACTGCTCTCGGTCGTTAAATGAAAGCCGTCGGCCACTGCGTTGTCCGTGGTGAGAGGTAATGCCTGAAATTTGGTATTCTCGGCACACTCCTGACACTGAGGATCTCGGAATATTGAATTCCGAAATGGAATGTCCCATGCTAGTCCCAATTACCATTCCGTGTTCAAAGGCTGTTAATTCCCGTCGCGTTGCCATAATCGCGTCGGAAACCTTTTCTCATGTATCACCTGACTACGAATGACAGGTCAACCAATGCAGTGCCCTGTTGTAGCTTGTGCACGTGGTACTGCCGGCATCTCTATATGTACATGTCACTATTCCCTGACTTCTGTCACCTGGGTGTGTAACAAGATTAAACCCATGTCCCCATGTCCGCATTACTGCAATAGGACAGAGAGACCGCTAGCCTTCTGAAGTGAACATTACATTCAACACCTTTAGCGGACTGCAAAATCTGGCCATCGTAACACATGAAGCAGAATAATTGTGGTCAGCTCCTGTTATTTCGACGGGTGTTTCCAATTTAGATTTTACATCGATTAGATGGAGTCCCGCCAAACAAACCTTGCTCATCATTTGTTTCATGCGATGCCCAGTTACGGCAAGAAAGGAAGAATGGATAGATTGTTGGTGTTAATAACGATCATCCTCCTTTACCTCCTCTGCATTACTGCAGATGACGTGTCACTGAACACTTTTGTTCTGTGCATGCAGTACACGTGAGGCGCCTAGTTGTTTCCATTGCACTGTGTGGAATACGAAGCTTCTGTTATAGTTCACTAACCTGCTGTCTTCAAGTTGATATCCCCAGTGCAGAAAAGAGCACGTAGGTCGTAGGTTCTGTATCTTGAGGCTGAAACTGACTTTTAGCGAGGTTCTGTTCTGAAATAATGTGTCACTTCTTTGGGATGCCACTCGCGTATTTTAATATAGCCACACGAGAAGACTACATGATCTTAATACGACACCTTCTGATGCAGCAAAGTACATGATCAAATACAATGTTTGCGAAAATGTATCTTTACACTATTTGTGGCACGTGTCTGTGCCTTATGACTACCGGAGTGAATCTTTTAATACTGAATACTGGCAAACACATCCTGCCACAGACAACATGACTGTACATCTCGACTGCCTAATCCAGAGTGACGAATAGTGATGGGGAGCTCGTGAATGAGTCGTTCAAATGAACGCTTCACTCCAGTGAAGTGTGAACTAACCACTCAATTTCAATGAACTGGTACTTCAAACTCTTCACAGATAACACACTCCACACTTTCTTCAAGTTCACTCACTCTCTTCCCCTCTCCCTCATCCTATTACATCGGCGTTACGTCACTCATTCTCCCTTCACTTCAGTCCCCCCTCTACTGCCTGTCGACGAATCGCGCGGCGTTTGTGGGAAACTATAGGTTTGCGGGGGGTTGGGGAGGTGAGGGGCGATGGGAAGGCAGCGTCAGCTGCTTCCTGCAGTGCTGACATCATTACCCGTGACTATTTGTGCAGTTCAGTTATACTTCGCGTCTACCGGTAGCCTACCGTTGGCAGCGCTTTCGGACAAATTAATATTACAGATACAAACGAAGAGGCTGGCTGTGTGAGCACGCACAGCCAACATGAAAATAAAAGTTTTGTTAATAACACTGAAAGAGGGATTTTACCTGAAATCGTACCAATTACTACAGGTGACAGTTTACGTTTTGAATTTGGAGGGTTATATTATTCTCAACAAAATAAAATCTACAGGAAAACTTCTGAATAATTACTTAACGTAGATGTATAGACTTTGTGACAGTGGTAAACATACTCACTCTATTTTGGATTAAATTTTAAAAGGAACATGAAATTGGACTGCATTTTGTTGGTAGCCCTAGTTTTTCAGTCCATGAATACAACAAATAATGTTTCACTTGGCTGATAAAGACTTTTTTGGGCGTTTCATGAGAAAATGTCGAGCAAGATTAAATGTAATACCTTCCTTATATGTGACAGGCTTCTCTGTTTATCTTTCCTTTGTCCCCTTCGACCACGCTCTATTTAAGTTAGCTGAGACGCTGTAAGAGCGTAGAACGTTGCGTGCACGTTACTGCATAGTTGGCCATCTGTTGATAAAATTATGAAGTATTACGAACCTTTATTGTACAAGCGAGGCGAAGCGAGCGTAGCCGCGGCTGAGCGGCGAACTGGGCAACTTCGCCAGGCTTCCGTACTTCATGAATGAACTACTTCATTTGAACGCTTCACGGCAAAGAGTGAAATGAATGAAGTAGTTCACGGGAATCAACGAGTTCGACCCATCTCTAGTGACGAACAGCCCGAAACACTTCGCGCGCCATACCAGAAAAGGCGTGACCCGAACGCTTCCGAAGTGCTTCGTCTGCAATTCCGTCAGTCTTTTGTTTTTGATTTAAATTGTTTTTAATAATGCTAAAATGACTGATTGATAGTCAGCTGTTGAGAGACATTTATATTAAGAAGTGAGGTCATTCCAATGAGTAGTTTATCTAATAATAATAACTATACTTCAACGTTTTGGCGCCATTTCTTCGAACACAGCAGCCAATCACAGAGCAGCAGCATTATGCAGGCGGTCTTTCTCACGGGAATGGTACCGAATCTAACATCTGTCACAGGTACCTCACGCCACATTTCGTCATCTATATTACTTCTTGCATCTCCATTGCTCTGGGAACAGCTTCTTGGAGCCTCATATGATGGCTGACTAAGCCAGAAGTATTACACAGTGTCATCGCACACTCTGGAAGAACAGCCTCCATCCAGACATAATGATTTACGTTTTCTGTGCGCGCCATGGCTAATACATATCGCTTCACAATTTTGTAACTGTACAGCTACATTTATTTCATAAATAAAAACAGGCAGTACGAACTGTTGGGAGGTGGTTGCAAGATTCTCACGTGAGGTAGCAGATTCCGGGACGACCCGTGTTTACTGTCGAGTTGCAGAAAAGTCATGGGAGATTCCCAGGCTCCGCTCACCAACTTATGTAATGTTCTCTTTTCTACCTTTTAAAATTTTTATTTTTACTTTTTTTTTTCTTCCTACAACACTACTGCAGCAGAAGATGAAACTCCTGGTCTTATTTTTCAAATTATAATTTCTCACTCAGCTATTTGTCACAAAACGCCTTGTTAAGGGTACTCGTATAGTGAAAGCTGCGACGCTAGCTAAGCTCAGAACAGACACCAGCAGAGATGTAGTGCGTATGGTAGTGGCGCGATTAAAGCAGTGCAGAGGAAACGCTACCACTGTGAAGTTAGTGCTGAGTACACACCATCATTGTGAACTTTAGGCTGTTTAAAATGTCGTCCTCGGACAGTGTGTAAGTGGGCTGCTTCTGTGTTGGCAGCGCTGTGTAGCGCTTTGCATTGGATCTCTGACTGCGCTTTCTTTGTAAGAGACTCTGTGGCTGGTTGGACTCGTTGTTGGAAATTAATCGTCAGTAGTGTTGGCCCGTTGGAAATTAGTCGCCAGCAGTGAAGGAAGTACTGTTGGGCAGTTGGAGGTTAACGGCCAGCAGTGATGGATGTTATATGTGAGAAGTTAGCATTGATGGAGTGTAGAGGTCTGAAGTGTTAGCGTAGGCTAACAGTCTGTACATGTTCGACTAGGAGACTGAATATTATTCATGATTATGCACCTTTGTACTAGATGTCAATGACGATTTATATATGTGTCTGAACTGGATGTCACATTATTAAGGTAAAAAAAATACATTATTTGGTTTGCAACAAAATCTTTCCTTTGCTAACCACATGCCTATTAGTAGTTACTGCCTTTAGTAGTTAGAATCTTTTATCTAGCTGGCAGTATTGACGCTCGCTGTATTGCAGTAGTTCACGTAATGAAGATTTTTGTGAGGTAAGTGCTTAATGAAATGTATAGCTTATTGTTAAGATTTCTTTTTAGTTAGGGCCATTCTTTTTAATTATTTGAAGTCAGGTTATCCTTTTTTTGAGCAGAGAGATTGCGTTGCGCTAGAATATTGTCGGTCAGTGTTGACATGATAAGAATAAGTAACGAGAAAGTAGGTTCACTTCCATTCAGTTTCACTCAGCAGCTTACGTATAATAGTTGGTTATGTTTGGCTCTGAGCACTATGGGACTTACCATCTATGATCATCAGTCCCCTAGAACTTAGAACTACTTAAACCTAACTAACCTAAGGACATCACACAACACCCAGCCATCACGAGACAGAGAAAATCCCTGACCCCGCCGGGAATCGAACCCGGGCGTGGGAAGCGAGAACGCTACCGCACGACCACGAGATGCGGGCTCGTATAATAGTTAATAAAGAAGTTTCAAGTGATACACAGTGTTCATGCTATTAATCGAAGAAGGAAACAAGAAGGTGAATACCACGCACTATTTTCGAAATCGAAGCTGTATCCTGAGAGGCTTCATTTGTATCTGAGAATGTCACATTTAACATTTGAGTACATATTGGATATGCTAACACCCAGTTTGCAAGAAAGGTCTTACTGTAACTTCCACAATCAACCGATCTTCCCAGAGGAAAGGCTAACAATCACTTTGTTGTAAGACTGAACATACAAATTACTAGATACAAGATACAAACCTTTGATTTGTCGATTTCATTTATTGAACACAGTTGATAGCAACATAGAAAATACACTCCTGGAAATTGAAATAAGAACACCGTGAATTCATTGTCCCAGGAAGGGGAAACTTTATTGACACATTCCTGGGGTCAGATACATCACATGATCACACTGACAGAACCACAGGCACATAGACACAGGCAACAGAGCATGCACAATGTCGGCACTAGTACAGTGTATATCCACCTTTCGCAGCAATGCAGGCTGCTATTCTCCCATGGAGACGATCGTAGAGATGCTGGATGTAGTCCTGTGGAACGGCTTGCCATGCCATTTCCACCTGGCGCCTCAGTTGGACCAGCGTTCGTGCTGGACGTGCAGACCGCGTGAGACGACGCTTCATCCAGTCCCAAACATGCTCAATGGGGGACAGATCCGGAGATCTTGCTGGCCAAGGTAGTTGACTTACACCTTCTAGAGCACGTTGGGTGGCACGGGATACATGCGGACGTGCATTGTCCTGTTGGAACAGCAAGTTCCCTTGCCGGTCTAGGAATGGTAGAACGATGGGTTCGATGACGGTTTGGATGTACCGTGCACTATTCAGTGTCCCCTCGACGATCACCAGTGGTGTACGGCCAGTGTAGGAGATCGCTCCCCACACCATGATGCCGGCTGTTGGCCCTGTGTACCTCGGTCGTATGCAGTCCTGATTGTGGCGCTCACCTGCACGGCGCCAAACACGCATACGACCATCATTGGCACCAAGGCAGAAGCGACTCTCATCGCTGAAGACGACACGTCTCCATTCGTCCCTCCATTCACGCCTGTCGCGACACCACTGGAGGCGGGCTGCACGATGTTGGGGCGTGAGCGGAAGACGGCCCAACGGTGTGCGGGACCGTAGCCCAGCTTCATGGAGACGGTTGCGAATGGTCCTCGCCGATACCCCAGGAGCAACAGTGTCCCTAATTTGCTGGGAAGTGGCGGTGCGGTCCCCTACGGCACTGCGTAGGATCCTACGGTCTTGGCGTGCATCCGTGCGTCGCTGCGGTCCGGTCCCAGGTCGACGGGCACGTGCACCTTCCGCCGACCACTGGCGACAACATCGATGTACTGTGGAGACCTCACGCCCCACGTGTTGAGCAATTCGGCGGTACGTCCACCCGGCCTCCCGCATGCCCACTATACGCCCTCGCTCAAAGTCCGTCAACTGCACATACGGTTCACGTCCACGCTGTCGCGGCATGCTACCAGTGTTAAAGACTGCGATGGAGCTCCGTATGCCACGGCAAACTGGCTGACACTGACGGCGGCGGTGCACAGATGCTGCGCAGCTGGCGCCATTCGACGGCCAACACCGCGGTTCCTGGTGTGTCCGCTGTGCCGTGCGTGTGATCATTGCTTGTACAGCCCTCTCGCAGTGTCCGGAGCAAGTATGGTGGGTCTGACACACCGGTGTCAATGTGTTCTTTTTTCCATTTCCAGTAGTGTATGTGTCTGAACTGGATGTCACATTATTAAGGTAAAAAAAATACATTATTTGGTTTGCAACAAAATCTTCCCTTTGCTAACCACATGCCTATTAGTAGTTAGTGGCTTTAATAGAATCTTTTATCTAGCTGGCAGTATTGACGCTCGCTGTATAGGTTATTGTTAAGATTTCTTTTTAGTCAGAGCCATTCTTTTTAATTAATTATTTGAAGTCAGGTTATCCTTTTTTTGAGCAGTGAGATTGCGTTGCGCTAGAATATTGTCGGTCAGTGTTGAAATGATAAGAATAAGTAACGAGAAAGTAGGTTCACTTGCATTCAGTTTCACTCAGCAGCTTACGTATAATAGTTAATAAAGAAGTTTCAAGTGATACACAGTGTTCATGCTATTAATCGAAGAAGGAAACAAGAAGGTGAATACCACGCACTATTTTCGAAATCGAAGCTGTATCCTGAGAGGTTTCATTTGTATCTGAGAATGTCACATTTAACATTTGAGTACATATTGGATATGCTAACACCCAGTTTGCAAGAAAGGTCTTACTGTAACTTCCACAATCAACCGATCTTCCCAGAGGAAAGGCTAACAATCACTTTGTTGTAAGACTGAACATACAAATTACTAGATACAAGATACAAACCTTTGATTTGTCGATTTTATTTATTGAACACAGTTGATACCAACATAGAAAATAGCTAGTTACGGATTTTAGGATGCTTCATGACCATATTAAAAATTTTGGGTACTATTACCACTCAGATAGAAAAGTGTAACGACACTTCCACTGTTACCGTCGAAACACCCGGATGATATATTCGAGATATTTGAAGCCAAGTCCACTGTTTTCACTTTGAAACAATATTCAGATAACCGTTTCTGTACTTGCATCCTGAACTGTATTTTTGTAAGCAGGCTGTTTAGGTTTTTATGTTGGTAACGCCACGTAGCGCTCTGTATGAAAATCACTGACCGTGCTGTGTGCAGTCTGTGGCTGGTTGGACTCTCTGTTGGAATATTCGCTTGTGTAGTGTTGGGCAGTTGGATGTGAACAGCACGTAGCGTTGGGCATTTGGAGGAGAGCCGCCAGCAGTGGTGGATGTGGAGAGAGAGATGCCAGAGTTTTGAGAGGTTACTATAAGCGGACGATCTGAAAGTGTGTTCGCCAGAAAAAGGAAATTTGTAAAGATGGTTGTAATGAATTGATAGATATATATATGATGTCCTTTGAACATTATTAAGGTAAATACATTGTTTGTTCTCTATCAAAATCTTTCATTTGCTGACTATGCCTATCAGTAGTTAGTGCCCTCAGTAGTTAGAATCTTTTATTTAGCTGGCAGTATTGGCGCTCGCTGTATTGCAGTAGTTCGAGTAACGAACATTTTTGTTAGGTAAGTGATTCATGAAAGGTATTGGTTATTGTTAGTCAGGGACATTCTTTTGTGGGGATTATTGTAAGTTTGCGTTGCGCTATAAATATTATGCGTCAGTTTAGTGATGATCAGAATAAGTAAAGAGAAAACTGTTTGAGTACGTTGAGTTTTTCTCATCTGTTTGAAAATCAAATAACGTAGAAGTTTACCAGCACAGTCATTCATGATTTTTCAAGGGGATGTTTCACTTTTTCTGTGGGTTTAGTATTTTCACTTATGGAATTAATGAATTACAAAAGGACACATCTTTATCTACTTCCAAATGTCGTATCTTAGTTTCTTGTCTCGTTCTCAGAAGTTCTAAATTCTCGTGTTCGATCGCTACTAACTCCATAGCAATTCATCAGAAGCCCTACCACCTTGCATTCTTTTGTAAGCAGAGGATGAAGCACTGGAATCTTGTGTCGATGATTTTCTTGATTCGTGAGTGTCTGAAGTACGAGCAGACTAATCTATAATATCTGAATGATCTTGCTCACCTATGTCACAGATTTGCGAATCTGTTTCATCAGCTACTAAAACTATTTCCATACTTCTTGGTGTGCACTGATCTGCTAGAAAAAGGTTGTGCATGCTGTGTCATCTGCCGCTGCAGAAGCACTTCTTTCTGACATCAGCTCTTTGTACCTTTTCTCGAATTATGCACGAAGATTCTGCCGATTGTTTCTGTCTTCTTTACCTGCAACCAATGTAATAATATTTCATAACCATTAAGACAGGACATGCGCTTAGAAATTAATTTATTTTTGTTTTCTTTACAGGTACCTTGCAACTAAATTCATTTAGAACTTCGTGTTTTTCTTTTCGAATGGGAGATTCAAATATCGGATGCATAGTGAATGAAGTTACGGCATGTTTATGGCTGTTTTTGCAGCCTCTGCCTATGCGAGTACCTACAACTGAAGACTTTATTTCGAACAAACATTATGAAAAGTGGGTCTTCCCAAATTGTACAGGGAGCTTGGACGGCAAACACGTAAGAGTGAAGTGTCCATGTAAATCGGGCACTATGTTCTGCAACTACAATAACTTTTTTTCTGTTGTGCTTCAAGCCCTCATAGACGCAGATTACAGGTTTATATTAGTTGAAGTAGGTGCATTTGGAAAACAGAGTGGTGCACGAATTTTCCGTTATTCACAGCTGAGGAAGTGAATGGAAACAGCTTATGCTCCTGATCCCAGAAGACAGGAAACTACCAGTTGTGAAATTGTCGTACCATTTGTTTTTGTTGCTGATAAGACATATCTTCTCTTACCTAATTTATTATAACCGTATCTACGAAGGGGGCTTGATCAGAACAAGGAAACATTGAACAGAAGGTTATCAAGCCGCGGAATACAGCTTTGGCATTGCTTTTTCAGAGTGCAGAGTACTTGGAGAAGCTATTGAGACCGAAACAGATGTAGCCGATATGATAGTCAGGTCGGTATTTGTGTTTCACAATACAGTTATAGACAGAAGAGGTTGTCCAGATTTAGCAGCTTTAGACGTGTTGACGAAACACCGATGTGTACAGAGAGACAGGATTGACAGCAATATCGATTAGTGAGACATTTAAAAACTATTTCAGATTGCATCCCACACCCAACCGCTTTGAGCAGATATTGTTTGATGCTACTAAGTGAAATGCTGCTTTTTTAAATAGATGTTTATGTAACAATGTTGCTTAAACACGTTTAGCTGTGTACTGTTGCAGCTTTGTGCATGTATATCCATCACCATTAATTATTTGCACCATATTGTAAGATGCGCATAGACATGTGCACAAAAACGGAAACAGTAAATCTTTTACGCTTTGTAATGCAAGTATTGCAAGATTTTGCGCTCATTATATAAAAAAATACTCGTACAATCTTTATTTTTATTATATATTAATTTACTATGTGGCAGGTAGATTATAGAACATTGTTCGGAGACGGTTAAAACACACGTGTGCGTAATTTTGCATCACAAGCAGCCAACGTGTGTTCCATTTATGATAACTTGGCACTTGAAAATTAACGAAAATATTAGGTACGGACCTATGATGCAAGTATAAACTTTCGGCTGTATCGTTTCTAAACAACTGGCACAAGGCCACAATACAATACGATCCTCTCACTGTGATTAATAAAACAATTTACAAATAAATTTTCCTAACTTTCAGGAAAATTGTTATAATACTATGTGGCACGAAACACCTTTGTTCACAATACAGCCGGCCGCGGTGGTCTCGCGGTTCTAGGCGCGCAGTCAGGAACCGTGCGACTGCTACGGTCGCAGGTTCGAATCCTGCCTCGGGCATGGATGTGTGTGATGTCCTTAGGTTAGTTAGGTTTAAGTGGTTCTAAGTTCTAGGGGACTAATGACCACAGCAGTTGAGTCCCATAGTGCTCAGAGCCATTTGAACCATTTGTTCACAATACAAATGTCCTCGCTCAGCTGAATTTCCGAACTAGTTCCAGGGTTCTGAGCTGTCACAGTAACTTCCCTTCTCCTTTACGCAGTGTAGTCTTTGAGTTCTCATAATTTGGCGTATTTGCGGAGAAATCTAAACCTTTATCTTCCAAATCTTGAAATTCCTCTTTAAAAATTTGAAAAGGACGCACTACCTTTTTCTTGGTGGACTCATTTCCTGCTATTATGCAACCGTTTCTTAATCTGCACATCTGCTTCGTCATATGCGCAAGAACGTTGTTCAACCGTGATTCTGACATCTGCAATTTTCAAACGGTCTCGGCACTTAGGCAATCTTTAATTTTCAGCCGTTTCAGCGGCTGGTTTTGAATAACCACTTCAAGATACGAGACGCAGATTAGAAGTAGCAGGTGCTCATTCCCGTAACATAACCAGTTTAAAATGGTTCAAATGGCTCTGAGCACTATGGGACTTAACATCGGTGGTCATCAGTCCCCTAGAACTTAGAACTACTTAAACCTAACTAACCTAAGGACATCACACACATCCATGCCCGAGGCAGGATTCGAACCTGCGACCGGAGCAGTCGCGCGGTTCCGGACTGAGCGCCTAGAACCGCTAGACCACCGCGGCCGGCAAACCAGTTTAACCACCATTAATACTTACCACACTTTACATTCCTAGTTTAAGTTCAGTCAACCTAACTCTTTTCGGAATTCGCGCACAACCAGTATGTGTACTCATCACATTTTCTATGCACCCGGTAGCGATGACGACCCCTTGTTTTACGAAATTATACGAAAACAAAGGCGTCGGCGAGGATACTGCATGTCCGCTGGCAACACATTCGCTCCCGTTGACGAATGGCATAAATCAGCAGGCGGTGACCTCTGTTGAAAAAATCTCTCGTGCACAACTGCTTGGTGGGAAGTACCTGCGCCACCATCAAAAAGGTCGGAAAACCACGATCTGAAAGTTCACGTAGCTCAAGTTAAAGACGAACGAATACCGCGAAACGATCCACCTTCCGCCCTTTGGTAAGCATTGGCTCTCTCCCTTTGTTCGTACCGCCAGTAGCCAGTACCTGTGTTTACCCGAGGCACAATTTCCGGAAAACGAAAATAAAGTTTCAGAGACAGTTTTTCGCTGTCGTGTTTACACGTTAAAGACCTGAAGCGGATTTGCTAGGCCGGTCAAACATATGTTTACCGATCGTCAGTCGTTTTGCACAAGAGGCCTCCGCAAATCAGCTGTTCCAGTTTCTGAATTAGTGAGCACAATGGTTAAATGTGGGAGGCAGACATCTTCACGTTCAATCTAATATTTCTACTTCTCCATCACTGCACAAAAAGTTGTAACCCTCCTGTATAAATAAAAAAAAAGATGTATACAAAATAATGTATAACATTCCCGAACAGAAAATAAAAATAATTAAATCTGGATAATTAAATTTTGACGTATGAAAACTGATAAATCTTAACTCATGAAAACTGATGAATTTTGACGTAAGCAGAGCTACGCCATGGCCCTGTGAAATCAATCTGAATCTGTCCGTGAGAAATAAACTGAAAAATTCTTACCTCGTGATGGTGTCGCCGGATAACGCTGTCTATATAAGAGGCGTGTTTTTTAAGTAAGTACCGTTTTGAAATTAAAAAAGGTTGTGCTAAGATATCTCAATAATTTTTATTCTTACATGAAAGCCTGTACCTTAATCTACTTTTCTACATAATTTTCGTCAATATTGAGGCACTTGTCATAACGTTGTACCAGTTATTGAATACCCTCCTCATAGAAGTCTGCCGCCTGACTTGTTAACCACTGCATCACCACTGTTTTGACTTCGTCATCGTCTCGAAGACGCTGACCGCCCAGGTGTTTCTTCAAGTGCAGGAACAGATGGTAGTCACTGGGCGCAAGATTGAGGCTGTACGGAGGATGATCTAGACTTTCCCATCGCAAAGATGTGATGAGATCTTTGGTCTGATTCGCCACATGCGGACTGTCATTGTCTTGCAGCAAAACGTGCGCACAATTTTCGGTAATTCAAGTGTTCGGTCACAATGCCGTACAAAACACTACGAGAAACATTAGGAAAGTCATCCCGCAAGGAGGAAATCGTAAAGAGTCTGTTGTCTCTCACCTTATTGTCCACTTCCTGCACCAAACTTTCATTAACGACCGAAGGACGCCCACTCCGTTGTTCATCATCCACATTTGTGCGGCCATCTTTAAATGCTCTCACCCACGTTCTTACCATTCCATCACTCATAATGTTTTCTCCGTAAACTGCACAAATCTCACGATGAATATCGATCGCTTTTAGGTCTTTAGCACTAAGAAATCTTATAACAGCCAGTACTTCACAATCGGCGGGACTCACGATTATCGGAGGCATCTTAAACACTCAGTACACAACGTAAACAAGGAAGAGTCGGAATGTAATGGCGTCAGTGCGTAGATTAAGGTACAGGCTTTCATGTAAAAATAAAATTATTGGGACATCTTAGCACGTCTTTTTTTAAATTTCAAAACAGTACTTACTTAAAAAAACACGCCTCGTATCTGCTCGTAAATGGCACAGCTTAGTGCAATGCTGGCCTATCTACAAATACTGGATAACATTTGTCTGAGATCTGAATTACGAGAAAAACTGACTTTACTTAGTGACACATCTACACAGCTGGTCGTCTGATTACTGCAGGACACGTGACTATGATCTGACAAAAATTCTGGAATATTTTAATTTAGATAAATAACTGGATCAGGACTGGCAATTACTTAAGGGGAAATTATACTTTTATAGTTGACTGGTAAAAACAATTATATTCTGAAATTTTTTACGTTATTGATAAAGATCTACAATCCATTACACGGGAAAATTGAATATGTTACAAATCTGGGTCAACTGGTCCTGACGAATCACAAAAGAAAAGATTGAAACAAATTCATATTACAACCTCAGACAAGTGACTTGACTACGCGCATGCCAATAAAAATAATAAAATTTACCTTACAACAGATGATTGACTTAATTACACTGTTTATTTTTCATTATATTAACAATTATTCATTTGTTCATCATCATCTCATCCCTTGGCATCATTTATTTCTACGGATGATCACAATCATTATTCAGTTCCATAGAGTAAAATTTTACAATTTGTTCTGCACTGTGGCTTTAACAACTACTAACTGTAAACTGCGCTGTACCAGGGACAGACTACAACTACACTGTATCAGCGAGCGACTGCAACTGCGGCAGAGACTGCTCTGACCTGCGACTCTGATGCAGCTCTCTTTTAACAGGGACAAAGATATTTTACGTCTGAGGCAGCGCCTGTGAATTGTCCTACTAGCAAGTGAGCAATACATCGAGATTACATTTGCTCCAGCAGGGTGGTGAACCCCTTACAAAGTCACTCCAGACTAGCCGAAAATTTTTAAAAGTCGGCTGTTACCAGACGATCCAAGCACGTTTCGGATACGGTTGTGTGTATACAGGGGAGCGAAATTCGATTGTGGAAGAGGAAATCCGGCAGCTACAACCACATTTCCAGAATCGATATTACAGTGTTTCTAAACATTCTGCGTGGTGTCTGTTTGTTCTATATCGTGTCTCCCTACCACTTTCGCGCAACGACGCTCTGAGCGTGTTTTTTAGGGAATTGACTAGTTTGAACCTGGGACCTGTTGCTGGTAAGGAGACGTCAGACCACACATGACATGTAGAATTCAGAAGAGTTCAGTGAGACTAGCGATGACATAACCAAATACTTAATGATCTCAGCGTCAGCTCCACTGCACTCCCTGTAAAAGAATCTTAATACTAACTAAATTTAGTGGAAGGGGTTCAAGGCTTTCCTATTTTCAGTTAGCTGGTAAAATAACGTCGAAAAAGCAGTTAAGTTTACCATTGGAAATTTTATTCTACTCACAAAATATCGTTTATAAATTGCACTATTGATAAAAGGATATATTTGAAAACAGGATGGTAAAAACCAACTGCGTTCAACAAAAATGTGAACAAATTTTCCCTGAATGGGTTTCCAAGTTCTACAATGGATCGAAGGATGACCTATGTCATATCACATCTATAATCTAGGTTTAAATTAAGTTTCACAAAAGAGCAAACTATCAAAATGGTCTACAGTGACCCTCAATTATTTTTAATTACTTATCTAACTTGTCGTAAATTACAGTGGCTGATGTGGCTTCTCAATAACTATATAACAGAAAAATCATCGCGTTTCGGATTTTTACTTCAAGTGGCAAATGTGAACACCATGAGCTTTAATTGACGATCGACACTAGTATTACGCAAAAGGGGGATGTAACAGATGAGACTTCTGCAGTTGTGAGTGAAGCTTTATGCGCTCAAAAATGCAGCATCGCGAGCATTCATTACCTTGTCGGTGTTCGTCAGGGGGCGGCGGACAGCACAGCTCCACTCACCTCGCCATCTCGGAAGAAACTCCTCTTAACTTCTCCTTACTACAGTTTACCGAAGTTGGTTTAAAAAAAAAAACTATCTGGCTGTGTCTTCATCTGACCAATCAGGGTCTCAATGTTAACCTTAAGCACCGCCTACAAAAATTCTGTCTATCCAATGAGAAACGTTATACTTTTCGTGGTGGGGCAATGTTTTTAAAGTTTGCAACGTAACAGAGACGCGAAAAAGTCTCACGCTAAAACTTGCAGCTGGTGTGGTCCTTTAGTGTTATCGTAACATCTGTACTGTTCTTTTGGAGGGCTCTATCTTTTAACTTGGGCTGGGGGGTGGTCCTAACGTAACAGAGACGCGAAAAAGTCTCACGCTAAAACTTGCGGGTGGTGTGGTCCTAGCGGTTAGCTGGCGACGTGGGTGTCCGTCCGTCACTTATCGTAGGGCCTTCCAGCTTAACACGGTTCTGCTCTCGGCTTCTGTTCTCGTTTCTCCCCTCGGAAATGCGTCTGTCTCGCGGTGGGAAGATATGACATGCATTTAGGCATTCTTGTGTTAGTCTGTGGTATTCCATTTGCTCACTCGTTACTCGTATTACTTTGGTTAATTTAATGCACGGTTTATTCGGAGCTATGTGACATACTACTGGATTTGCTTATCATGTCAGAGTTTTCATGGAAGGTGTTGGATTTGCCTGACACCTTACATGTTTAAGAAAGCAAGGAAAAGCGGCAGTGGGAAATATGTTTCCGGAGTCCCGTTTTTGGGAGCGTGTTAGTGCGTACAACGTTGCACTTTGTGTCGACCATGTCGGCTATTTGGCATCTTTTCGGTCCTAGCTGGCCATCTTCGGCAGATAACATTTCCGACGCATTTGCGAAACTAAACCACGTGCCCTGTGAACGGTTTCCTAGCCGATTCTGACACTCTTTCTTTATCTTACGTCAACATTACATACAAAAACTTGACATTATTAACGAAAACCAGTTGGGGTCTTACATGTGATACCCTGTGAGTATGAATTACGTTTTCTTCTTACATTGTAATACAATGACATATCCAGTATCCTTGTGAAACTGATCCATGGATGAATAAAACTACTACTGCCACTACTGTTGCCGCTATAGTCGACAACGTCACATCTCATGCGCTGCTACGAATAAACAGTTTCGCAGTTTCAGCTGGATGAAAGAGTGTGCTTTGCAAAATCAACTCGATACATCTCCATAGCCTCTGAGGACGTCTCCTGCAGTAGGAGATGGAACATTATCAACAGAAATACGTGATAGAGGCTTAGATCGCAGCCTAGTTCACAGAAACCCGGTGTCACCATGGTTCTCCTGGTTTTTAGTCGTGGTAAGGTAGTATCAGTATTGTGACTGGAACACGTATTACTACTCAAAACAAAATAAAGATACGTAGAAATTGGCAGTAGCAGAACTGCGCTACAAATAGTAAAACCGGATTTCTTTATTCGCCACAATGGTGCATTTCCTTCACGAAGAATGAGAGTTGCATGTTAAGTGTATCTGTTGAGCGTAGGGGACTGTAGGCGTGGGGGACTGTAATTGTGAGTGTTGTAACCTCACCACAAAATTAAAATAAATAATATGAGTATGATTCTAATTATGTAACCTCAAAACAAAATTCTTTATCTTTTGTAACCTTCCATACAAAATTCTTTCTGATTTAATCTAAGCTCAAAATTCATTCACATTTAGCGTAACCTCAAAACATAAATATTCCTAAACCTCTCAACAGTAAAAATTATAATTATGTCGTTCACATTCAGTGTAATGTCCCAATAAAAAAATAAATTCAGTAACCTGGTAATAAATCAATGTAACTAACCTCTCAATTAAATTGTCGCTCACTTATGACTTTTCAATAATTCACTGTGAATTTAACCTGGTAAATTTTGGACGACAGCAGTGCTGCGTCATGGCCCTGAAAGATCATTCTGAATAAAAAATGGAAAAATTCTTACCTCAATGAAGTTGCCGGATATATCTGTCCTTACCATAAATTTTTCCGGCACAGCTCTGTGCAATGCTGGCCGACCTATCTGTCATTTATGAAAGGAAACGACTGATTTTTCTATTGCAATAAACGAGATGATCATGGATGGGAGAAATTAGTAAATTCTTTAAATTGAAATGAATGGTTGTTAAAAGTTACTTTTTATGAGGAAGATTATTATTACGAGAGTTTTAAAACATTTACATGCGACTTGAGATAACATTACTACATATGCGCGAGGCTGTTTTTTACCTTATACAATAATACTCAGGCTCCGACATCGCTGCACTGCAACCGGGCCAGCCAACACGACACACCAGACCAGACCAGAGCAGACTCCAGACTAGCAACAACTTACTGCTACAGCTACACAGTTCCTACTGCAGTCAACACTGCTCTCTGGTCAGAGATTTTCTTATACCTTGCATATCGCAGGAGCAATACACCTCTTACATAACCCTCCACTGGGGGGGGGGGGGAATGGCAGCGATGGTGAGTCAATTGGACTTGCCATGAGCAACAAATTAACTTAATTAACTAAGTTGACAGTCAGAGAGTATATACACTCCTGGAAATGGAAAAAAGAACACATTGACACCGGTGTGTCAGACCCACCATACTTGCTCCGGACACTGCGAGAGGGCTGTACAAGCAATGATCACACGCACGGCACAGCGGACACACCAGGAACCACGGTGTTGGCCGTCGAATGGCGCTAGCTGCGCAGCATTTGTGCACCGCCGCCGTCAGTGTCAGCCAGTTTGTCGTGGCATACGGAGCTCCATCGCAGTCTTTAACACTGGTAGCATGCCGCGACAGCGTGGACGTGAACCGTATGTGCAGTTGACGGACTTTGAGCGAGGGCGTATAGTGGGCATGCGGGAGGCCGGGTGGACGTACCGCCGAATTGCTCAACACGTGGGGCGTGAGGTCTCCACAGTACATCGATGTTGTCGCCAGTGGTCGGCGGAAGGTGCACGTGCCCGTCGACCTGGGACCGGACCGCAGCGACGCACGGATGCATGCCAAGACCGTAGGATCCTACGCAGTGCCGTAGGGGACCGCACCGCCACTTCCCAGCAAATTAGGGACACTGTTGCTCCTGGGGTATCGGCGAGGACCATTCGCAACCGTCTCCATGAAGCTGGGCTACGGTCCCGCACACCGTTGGGCCGTCTTCCGCTCACGCCCCAACATCGTGCAGCCCGCCTCCAGTGGTGTCGCGACAGGCGTGAATGGAGGGACGAATGGAGACGTGTCGTCTTCAGCGATGAGAGTCGCTTCTGCCTTGGTGCCAATGATGGTCGTATGCGTGTTTGGCGCCGTGCAGGTGAGCGCCACAATCAGGACTGCATACGACCGAGGCACACAGGGCCAACACCCGGCATCATGGTGTGGGGAGCGATCTCCTACACTGGCCGTACACCACTGGTGATCGTCGAGGGGACATTGAATAGTGCACGGTACATCGAAACCGTCATCGAACCCATCGTTCTACCATTCCTAGACCGGCAAGGGAACTTGCTGTTCCAACAGGACAATGCACGTCCGCATGTATCCCGTGCCACCCAACGTGCTCTAGAAGGTGTAAGTCAACTACCCTGGCCAGCAAGATCTCCGGATCTGTCCCCCATTGAGCATGTTTGGGACTGGATGAAGCGTCGTCTCACGCGGTCTGCACGTCCAGCACGAACGCTGGTCCAACTGAGGCGCCAGGTGGAAATGGCATGGCAAGCCGTTCCACAGGACTACATCCAGCATCTCTACGATCGTCTCCATGGGAGAATAGCAGCCTGCATTGCTGCGAAAGGTGGATATACACTGTACTAGTGCCGACATTGTGCATGCTCTGTTGCCTGTGTCTATGTGCCTGTGGTTCTGTAAGTGTGATCATGTGATGTATCTGACCCCAGGAATGTGTCAATAAAGTTTCCCCTTCCTGGGACAATGAATTCACGGTGTTCTTATTTCAATTTCCAGGAGTATATATATATATATATATATATGTATATGTATATATATATATATATATATATATATATATATATATATATATATATATATATATATATATAAGTGCAGAACATGAAATGAAATAGAGTTCACATGCACTGAGTACAGAACATATCAAGCAATGACAAAATGTATACGCAATGAGTGCAAAACATATTAACAAATGACATAAAGTGCACACGCACTGTATATATCTCTACCATTTTACAAGAACTAGGAAAGGAAAGGGAAGGATTGCATCATGGTTGTAGCACAGTAGGTTGCACATAGCTGCACTGAAAGTCCATATCTTTCTACAGAAGCACAACACCAAGTGAGACAATCTGAAGTTCTCTTCCCTGAAGTATTAATCAGTGTAGCCAAGACACTGAAATGTCGTATTAATATTCAATGTTATCATTTTGGTAGTACATTAGGTTCACCAAACAGTGGGACCATAATAACATCTCCATCGTTCAGGGTGGTGGACGGCATGATGTGTCAACACCACACTCTTGCAGAATTGATATTTTTTTCACCAACGTAGAATTAGTGCAAAATCCAAATATAGTGCTCCATGATCATGAGGATGGACAGGACAAACGGATATTGCAGTTAGGTCAGAAGGTGAAGGACATTAAGTCATATACTAGTCATCATAGAGAATTACACTAGTCTATCAACCGATTTGAGTAATTGTTGGCACTCATTGCCTAGTTACTAAACATTTCTGTACTGTGTATGGAGTATTACAGAACAGTATTCATAAGTCATCTGATTACACTAAATATTGGCACTCATTGGCCAGTTACAAACCATATTCATGCATTGTTCAGAAGTCATCATTCAAAGCAAGAGTTAATTAATGGCATACCATTTACATAATTCATCTAGTTATAGTAATCATTGGCACTCATTGGCCAGTTACAAACCATTTTTATGCATAATTCAGAACTCATCATTCAAAACAAAAGTTAATTAATGGCATAGTATTTACATAATTCATCTAATTATAGTAATCATTGGCACTCATTGGCCAGTTACAAACCATTTTTATGCATTGTTCAGAAAGTCATCATTCAAAACAAAAGTTAATTAATGGCATAGTATTTACATAATTCATCTAATTATAGTAATCATTGGCACTCATTGGCCAGTTACAAACCATTTTTATGCATTGCTCAGAAGTCATCATTCAAAACAGGAGTTAATTAATGGCATAGTATTTACATAACTCATCTAATTATAGTAATCATTGGCACTCATTGGCCAATTACAAACCATTTTTATGCATTGTTCAGAAGTCATCATTCAAAACAGGAGTTAATGAGTGTAGCATCAAGCTACTTGTATTCATATATAATAGCATGTAAGTGACATAAGACAAATTTAAAATATAAGAAACAGTGGCATTCATTGGCCAGTTACAAAGTATTCATATAGTTTTATAAAACATTATTCAGAATTATTCAGAAGTCATCATTCAAAATGAGAGTTAATTATTGGCATAGCATTTATAAAGTATAACAAAAATATTATTTACGGAATTGTTGGCATAGCATTTATGCATTATTACAAAACATCATTCAGTATTACCCAGAACTCATCATTCAAGTGACATAAGACATATTTAAAACGTAACACACTATAACTATTATTCAAGGTCATTTTTTTGTGCTAGCAATGCATTGCGTTGGGATCGATAATTAATTACTGGGGCATGAAAATATTTGCTTTTGACTTATTGCTGCAAATAAGGATTAGTAATGTCATTCGTCATGAGTCAGCTGTAGCAAGGTTATGAAACAAGTAGAGTATAAGTGATCACATTCATGAATGACACACACAAATGGGTAAAAAAAATGCAAGTACTAGGACAGGTTTAATAACTAACTGCTTATGGCACATTAATTTCATGAATAGCTTCTCCAGGAAAAAATACAAAATGGATTATTCAGCTGAAAGAAGAATTGCATATTATGCTGAAAAGTAGTGAACTTCGAATTAACAGGTAATGGAACATGTACTCAATATGTATGGACTCTAGCTGTCCTTTCCAAAACATTCAGTCATTATACCATGCGACATAAGACATACTGTCAAAACGAACTTCAACAAATACTTAAATAACTACATAGCATCTCTGAACTAATATATAAACTTCATCATTATTCTCATCTGCAAAGAAAAACTTAAAAGTGGTGCATTAAGTGGCCATATAAAATTCATCACTATCATCACCTGCTAAGAAAAACTTCATTATTCATATTAGCATATTGTTCATATAACTATTCATCATTCATTATCATCTGCAAAAAAGACACTTCATTATTCATTATTCATATTACCATTTACTTCATACAACTATTCATAGTATAGAGTTTCTTATTTCTAGCATATTTCATCACTAAAACTAAGATGTGTAGTTCTGTCTGACAGCTTGAATCAATCGCCTCGTACACTGAAAGAAAAAAATTTGTTAAGGCTGCTATCATACGATGTGTATAGTATATTCTTGTTAATGCTTGTTAATTCTGATCAATTTACTCTTCATCACAAGGTATTACATTTTCTTTCGTTCATTCCGAAGGTCAAATTCTCATTTCATAGTAATCCACTGTGGTTTGTTTAATTAATTTCTTTTACACGTTATTGCCTTCTGAAAATGATGAATAAGGATTAATATCTTGCATTTAAATCATATACCCATTAAATAAAAACTTGTTTCTAGTGATATAATTAAGCATACAGCATAGCATGACAGAAAACGTATTATGTCAAAAACATAGACAGTTTTCAAGTGCAAAAAATGTACACAGAGTATAATGTAGTAGTAAAAAAAATGTAAAATAGTCAAGATATTGAGATATCATAAGGATAAAATGTCAAAGTCAACTGGTGTTTGTTATATCTTAAAGATTTCGTAGTGCATACAAACAAAACAGGAAAACAATCATACATACACAAAAATGGAAAATGTGCACGGTCTGATATACAACAACAAGAAATGACTTTCTTTGTGTTCAGCTTGTATGTTGTGTAGTTGATAGAGACGAGAGTTGAAGACTTTAATGGAGAAAGAATTTGATAAAATTAATATGTCACTAGATAGAATTGCATAATTGGTCATAAAATATGTAACTTTATCTGGAAAAATGTGCACGGTCTGATGTGTAACAACAAGAAAAGCGACCTGCTAACCTTACCTTGCCGGGCACTTACCAGGAAAAAATACGATAATCATCAGTAAGTGTTCATATAAATATCTGCAAATGGCATTACAGTGCGACAAATCATGAAGTATGTTAATTCAATAAAGGGTTTAATATTGGAGACATGGTGATTGCCTTTACTTTTTCTGTTTCTCAAAGTTTCGACGTGTACTACATTGGGGTGAGGAATGCTGCGAATTCTGTATGGACCTGCATATAAAGCTCAAATTTACTACATCTACTCTTTCCTCTGTTGGATAAATAATGTGTGCATACTAATATCTTCTGTCCAATGTGAAAGTCACGTCATGTACAAACCTGTTGTTGCTGTGTTCTTCGGCGCTCTGCGGCACGTTAAATGTTGTTGAGTGCAATGTCAATTATTTCATGGTGTCGTAGTCGACGAGATGTAGGAAAGGATACTATTTCTTTAATTTTGTTAGGTGGTTCAACATTTTTCAGTATAAGTGTCAGAGATAACATAGTAGATTCATTTGGTATTGAGTTAATTACATCCTGGAATGACAGTATCGTGTATCCCGATCAATATGTTTTTTATAGCAGTATATTCTACATAGTTTACCAATTTCTTTCATTAGTCGTTCACGAGGGTTCGAAGAAGCGTGATACTTGGATATATAGATCGGAGAAATGTTTCTTGTTCGTAACATACGTGTCCATATAGCAGATCGAAACTGAGGTCCATTGTCGGAAATTACTTTCAATACATGCCCTACATGAAATAGAAAATGTTTTACAAATGCTTTCGAAACAGTTTTAGCAGTTACAAATTTTGAAGTGAGTTCAACAGCGACAAAGATGTAGCAAAAACCTCTATTAGTTCTGGGAATCGGACCAAAAATGTCTACAGCGGCCATGTGTCTCAATTTAACAGGTACAATGGGATGTAACGGAGCAATATGTGAAGTCGTGTCTGACTTAGCTTTCTGGCAGATTTTACATGACGCTAAAACTTGTCGAATACATTTCTCCATGTTGGTAAAATAACAGTTCTGTCTCAGTATAAGAAAACATTTTCTGGCTCCGTAATGTGCGTAACTTAAATGAGTATACCAAATTAATTTGTTAACAACCTCTGGAACATCCCCTTTGAAAAATTATACAAGATTGTGCTTATCGTGACACACAATATTTTTAGCACAACACAATCTGACTTTCAAAAAATCCCTACAAAAGAATGGCCCTGACTAACATTAACCTATACCTTCCACAAATCACTTACCTCACAAAAATCTTCGTTATTCGAACTACTGCAATACAGCGAGTGCCACTACTGCCAGCTAAATAAAAGATTCAAACTACGGAAGGCACTAACTACTGATAGGCATAGTTAGCAAATGAAAGATTTTAATAGAGAACAAACAATGTATTTACCTTAATAGTGTTGAAAAATCATAATATACATAGCAGTTCATGACATCCAGTCTTACAAATTTCAAAACTCCGCCATTTCTTTCCCCACATCCACCACTGCTGGCGGCTCACCTCCAACTGCGCCACGCTATGCGCTGTTCACATCCAGCTGCCCAAAACTACAATGGCAGACAACAATGCAATCTAGCCGCAGACTGCACACAGCACAGCCAGTGATTTTCATACAGAGCGCTACATGGCGTTACCAATAAGAAAACCTAAACAGCCTACTTACATAGCCCCCATGCTCCCCACAAAAAATTTTACAAAATTGTTTTGGGCAGTGGCCAATAATGATTTGATAAAATTTTTCATAATTACAATAAGAAAGATATCAAATGCACATACTTATTGATACAATGTTGGTCAAAGTCTAAAATTTTCTCACAGTCCATAAAGACAGTCCTGATCATTCATCACAGTAAAAATGCAGTGTTTTTTTTTTTTCAAAGTCTGAGCAGTAAAAGAAAATGCACATGGAAGTAGTGGATTTCCATGCAGTCTTGAAGAAGTAGTGTTGTCCTTCCAACGGAAAAACAGTGCTGACTCTTGACATGCAGACAGGTAATGGGCCACAACAGAGCAAACCCACAGCAGAGTCAGTCGAAGTTTTGAAGAATATTGGTAGGTAGGTCATCACAGAGAAGACCCACTGTAGTCCTGGTAGAGATTACAGTATTGGTGGGCCATCAAAGATGCAGACCCAGTATAGTCCTTGTAGAGATAATGGTATTGGTGGGCCATCAAAGATGCAGACCCACTGTAGTCCTTGTAGAGACGGCCAGCAGCCATCTGTTGCAACTGTGCAGGTGCACAATCATCATCGAAGAGTCCTACGGACAATATAGCAAGTTCATAAACCACCACTTGTGCACTCACAAAGTTTTTTTCTAATTGTCCTTAGAACCAGCAATGCTGTTAACGAGTCCCTTGCTGAATTATTAACACACGTGCAAACACTGTCAGTCCCTACTTCTCACATATTGTCCATATACTATGACCAACAGAAACGTGTGCAGTGAAATGAATGCTTACAAGTTACTTAATTTGAGAAACTGGTGTCAATTACAATTTTATAACATGAGAATACAATTACAGAGATACAGAAAACATCATTAAAAACATAATAATACAGATATCATTTATAGTAATACAGGCTTTCCAAAAGATAAGAAATAAACATATAAATCAGTGTTACAGGAATTATGACATAAGTAAATATATAAAATAATGAGAATAGTTTTCGAAACATTAACTTCACATATGAGCATTGAAACAGAACAGAATTAATAATGTCTAAACATCTTTACAAAGTAAATAACATATTATTAATGCAAATTATATTTGAGGATAACAGTATTCCTCATCATAATGAATGTGGCTTAGTATTAGAAGAGAAAAAATTTTATGAAACAGTACACAGAAACAGGAAGAAAACAAATACACAAGGGTACACAAACACATAGTGGGATAACACAAAAGGAAAGGACAGGGTTTGTTTTCAGTGTAGCATTTGGTACTGCAGTATTTTGCAAACAAAACCTTTTTTTTTCTTGGAGATTTCCCTTCGTTCATCATTATTCCCAAAAAGTCCTATCTATACCTGCTTTCTGTATTTTTATGTTCACATATTTCTCACCTCATTATTTATTTTCCATTATCTTACCTCATCATTTATTTCCAAGAAAATCCTACCTAAACCTGTTGTCCCTAAACCCTACTTTTTTGCTCATATCCTCTTTCAAAAATACTTTTTTTTTGGCCAAACCATTTTCTTATAGCTTCTCAATGCATTTCTTCCAATTCATCACAACTCGTTCTCTCATATAGCCTACCCCATCTTAAGCTAACTTAAATCTACTGAGCTCAGATGCTAAACTAAGGAACGAGGCAATGCAGCAGCACAAAACAATTAACACAAACAGCAATGATAAAAAATACAAATGGCTAAGCAAGCAGCATAAATTAGCAAAGCAAATGCAATATTACAACTAATATAAGGCAATGTGCAGCAAACAAGAAAAATAAATCAGTAGTAAATCTGGCTTAACAGAGTAATACAAACTGAAATTTAGTAGCACTATGCCTGGCAAATGCAATAATTTATATCTAAACATGACAAAGCTCAAGCAGAATGAATAGTAACCTAAAGACAACAATGCATATAAGCGAAATATCTATACACATCTTAATGTCTATGTAATTAAAGTGGTGCACCACAACTTATTCTACAAGAAATATTACCAAGTAGTTGAAAAGAAAATTATGTATGCAAATCCGGTGAAGGGAAATGATTATTTGTGCTCTTTTTTCTAAGAAAGTACATCATATTCTTTACTGGGTCTGTAGACAGAAAATAGTGATATTAGTACATCTATTATAACCAATGCTGCAGTGCAGCTAGAAACTAGATATTAAACAAAATAGGCAAAGCAAGGCGTGAAACGTCATTCACTAGCCATATGGCATTTCATAATGCAGTAAACAATCTTTCAACTAGCAAGACAATCGATGTGAAATGTTTCTCATCATTTCATTTCAGTAAATATCATAAATTAAGAACTCTACAGTGTAATCATGTTTTCAAGTTTGAGAGTGTCATATTTGCGATCCTTTCTACAAAGGAATGTCAATAGTGAGGATAATGGCCTCTTTTTTTCTCCACCTGTGCCTCTGAAAGACACACACTAATGACTTTTTTTCCAGTGCTTTACGTTCCTTAACGAAATATTTACGACAACAGTTTGCGCTACAGTGACTGTTTGATACGAATAAAATTTCACAGGTCGAAATATTTGCGTTACAAATCTGTAGAAACAACATGTTATAAATATGACAGTGTACAAAAAATTTTCGCCGGCATTGTGATACATTCACGCATTTACACACATTTCATAACTCTTAAAGTACGATTCTTGGTTTCCAACATCCTTTTTCACAAGTCAGAGTCCCTAACCACTACCCATTATTCCTTACCTTATTACACATATACATATTCGTCGACACTTCTTCAATATTTCATCATAATAAATACATATCATAATAAACATTCCTCAACAACATAATACACATCGTCGTCGTAATATTAACAACATAAAAACTCAGCCAACTCTCAAAAACGTTGTAGCTTTCTGCAATAATGTCAAAACCTAAAAAATATTCTCTGCTCACTTCAATAGTGTCATCTACCTCAAACGTACTTTACAATCATGCTCCCTTACCAAATACATCATTCAAAGCTCTCATAGTATCACAATGGTTCCGAAAAAATATGAACAGTTCACAAAGTACAGACAAAATACAATCTCATAAGTGTGAAGTTATCCAACTGTGTAATTACGTAAATATCTGTCACTGACATAGTAAAAAAAATGTTTGTTTCTCTGTTAAATAATCAGATAGCTATGTAACTCTGTGTTAGAGGAATATGGTACTGATGTGTAAAGTTGTATAAGCAAATACCATATTACCTAGGGCTCCTTGTGCTTGCCAGACACATGGTACACAAAGTAAGCGTGTACCCCCCTGAGGATATAATTATACCCTCAGGTGTTACAGATTACAGCAATGGAATGAAATATATCACGGAAAACTTTCTTTGTAATTCAAAAATCTTGAAAAATAAATGGTTTAAGTACAAAATTAATCACTCAAATGCGTGTCCTGTAGCACTAAATGTGCGTCTTGCTGTAAGATAATTCTGTGTAACTGTCGTAATTATCGTCCCCTGTAAGCAAAGTTCTGCTGAAGTCAATGTACTTACCTCATCATAAACTAAAGTGAAATGCTTTGCGTATAGATATCATAGTTATTACGTACCTTACCGTGATCAAGAAAGTACTATAATGTAACGTATTGTTGTGCTACGAAAAAGTCTGTCTCATTGTAGCTATACCACAAAAGTTACTACTAAAACATGTTTTACTTTCCAGAATAATACAGAAAAACTGTGCAGATATAAAACAGAAACACCGCAAAAGCAACATTGTAAATTGTCACTCATTAGTAGCGTCGTAATAAAATCGTGTAGCTGTCACATAAAATAACCACTGTGTCATCTGGTATCTCACAGACAGTACTTTAAATCCAGAATGTATTTTCAAGTAAACCAAAATGTTGCATTAAAATCTCATTAGCAGTACCAGTATATGTTCTAAGTATGTAAGCCTTATAGTCGTTACGTAATCATGCAACTAACAAGCAAGAATGTACACACACAATAACACTGTGACGTCTGTTCACTATAACAATGCATTCGTAATTTCTGTTTAAATAAGTTCTCTTGGTTCTTGATTGGATATTTAACTTCAAATATTGTTGCATGGTAACAGTTTCTAAGTCTGACAATGCATACTAGAAATGTGAAGTGAAAAGTTTTATGGCAAAGACAAAGTTAAAAAGTAGATTATCTTTCAATAAACGGTTTTACATTTGAAATGTGGTACAATCTTTTACTCTTCAAAGTACTCAGAGTTTCAGCTTGAACGCAATTATCATGCAGTATACGGTAAAGAACACTGGAATTTTTCTCAAGGTTAGCTTCTATGTTATTTTTCTCTGAGCCAGCCGGCGCACGTGGCTGCCTGCGGCGCGAGTCATTGTCTGTCTCTTTGTTGGCGCGCGTTGTTATTGGGATTAGGAGACCTAACTTCTACAAATTCGCCTTGCCGAGATGGCCCAGCTCTGTTAGAAGCCCGCCAGTTCTGATGAAATTCACGTCTGTCGTTATGATTATATCGTCTGTCGTCATGTCGGTAGTTCCTGTAGTTTCTTTCTTGTCGGTCATGTGGTGGAGAATTTCTCCCTGAAACGCAACTGCGCGCTGGAACGTTGCGTCTAAAGTTATTGTGTCTCCCTTGATAATAATTATTTTGGTTCCCAAATTGTCTGTTTCCCTGATTGTCTCTGTGATAGTCACTACTGCGGAGAGGTGATCTTTCCCTGTAATTATTTCTACTCTGCCAACGGTTGTCATACGGGTGGTGTCTGTTTTGGTCACGATTTGTGTTGTGAGAATAGCCTTGTCGTGTCCAGTTATTATTTCTTTCATCGTGGAATTGTGACGTATGTGACCTGTAATTGTTGTGTCCTAGTTTCCGCATTCCGCGATTGTCAGTGTCAATTTCTAATTCTTGTAAGAGTCCCTGAAAAGATTCAATGTCGTCTTTGCAACGCCCTGCCAAATATAATATTTCTTAAATGTTCAGGCAATTTGATTAAGCAAAT
The DNA here is from genome assembly GCF_023898315.1 of Schistocerca nitens. NCBI lineage: Eukaryota > Metazoa > Arthropoda > Insecta > Orthoptera > Acrididae > Schistocerca > Schistocerca nitens. The sequence goes on from NC_064620.1 coordinate 420,808,362, forward strand.
GCGGATGAGTTCTGAGGGGCTGTATGGGTTTGACAGGTACTGATTCTTGTGCAACATGTCTTCAAAATATTTGACAAGACTGGAAAATTCAGATTGTTCGAAATGTTTCATCATTATGATGCTATGTTTTACTTGGTCTTGTGTAGCTTGAATCCAATATGCTGAGAGGAAGGCATGGTAAAATTCCCCTTCACTGTGACAATCGTGAATGACCGATCGCATTCTTACAGCTGGTTCATTCTCTAAATAGCCACACATAAATTCTAATCTGTGCTCTAATGACCAGTTGGGAGGAAAACAATGAGAGAATTGATGGAGCCACGCTTGTGGATGATGTCATTGCCAGAATTCTTAAATGTTTTAAATTTACGTGTAGTAATGAACAGCTTATAGTCAAAATCATCATGTCGGCGACTCGCATATCGGTCATTGTTACGTCGTTTCGGCGTTTCCACTTCAAAATTCGGTGCACCTTGCCAATTTCTTTCATAATTTCCGAAATGCGCTGTGTTATTATTTTGTGGCTGTTCCGTATTTCTATGTCCCTCTTCCCGTATTGGGGCGCGAGTATCCTCTGAAATACGTAATTCTTGTATTACCTGTGTCAGCTGATCTTTTACTTCCCGGATTTCTCTTTGGTGTTGCGTATTAATTTGATTCTGATTTTGTTTGAATTGCCTAATTTGTTCGCACTCTTCTGTGTCATTAAAGACTACCGGTTTTGTGTCATTCAGATTATCATCTACCTTCGTAGATAAGTTAGTGAACTGATCTCAAAGTTCGGCTACTTTATCCGATAGTGAAATAAAATCCTCTGTGTGTTTTTCTGAACCAAGTTTCAGAGTGTCCATTAGTGTTGAAATCGTATCTACTGTGTCCTTTAAGTTTTCCTGAGTTTTTGCAAGTTGCGTAACCGTATCGGTAGATGCAACTGAGTCAATTTTAGCTTGCAAGGTCTCATGATTTTCATGAACAATAATTTGCAGTTCTTTTATGGCTGCTTCGTGATTCTGTAATGCATTTTCATGCCGCGAAAAAATAGGTTGAAAATGCTCACAAATTTGTGTTTTTACGCCATTACAGGCTTTTTGACATTTCGATTCAATGTTATGTAACTCAGTAGTTAAATCTTCACGTGTTTGTTCAAGAGTTTGTTCCAATGAGTCTAACTTTTGAAGCTGTTGCTGTGTTTGTCTCTGATTTTGTTCCATTGTGTCTAACTTTTGAAGATTTTGTTCCATTGTGTCTAATTTCTGAAGATTTTGTCCCATTTGTTTCTGATTTTGTTCAATCGTTGTGTCTAACTTTTGTAGCCTTTGTCCCATTTGTTGCACTAACTGTAATAACAATGCAGTGGTGTCTGAAACATGTTCCTCAGTGCTTTTCGGCAGTGAAGTTGCACCGGCAACATTCACATTTTGACAAGCAGAAAATGTATCTTGACTTATTTGAGAAAACGGTGAGGACACAAAACCTGAATCTACAGTATTTGCAAGATTATGTCCTGTTATATCGGATTCCTGAGGCGAACTGTTGCTGACCGATCGATCGATAATGCTTCCCTGTTCAGTAATTGTTTCACTGTCTACACCATTATTTGCCGCCCGCTCCATTTCTCTATGCACAATTACCAAATTACTACTTTGAACATTAGTTAATTCATTACTCGATGGCGCGAACACACTGCTTTCGTCTTCACTGTCATTTCTCAGTTTACTTTGAAGCCTAGTATTACGTTTTTCACATGCCATTATTGTCACAATATTTCACACGACAACACAGAAAAGCACAATTTGAAGAGCAAAATAACAAAACACATTAACATAGCATTGAAAATAATATCTAGTTAATTGCAAGCGCAGGTGCAAAATACTTGGTGCAAATCTACATGCATGCCACAACAACAATGAAAGACTGCAACTACAAAGGAGATTCTCTCTACAATTACGCGCTAGCAATAAACAATAGCTACACTCCAGAATGAGTATTTCAATAGCTACACTAATTACACAAACTACAAGAAAAAAAATCAGAAGATTCCAGTGAGGTATCCTCGGCTAAGGGTCGACATATGAAACGTCACCTTAGAAAAATTATACAAGACTGTGGTTATCCTGACACACAATATTTTTAGCGCAACTCAATCTGACTTTCAAAAAATCCCTACAAAAGAATGGCCCTGACTAACATTAACCTATACCTTTCACAAATCACTTACCTCACAAAAATCTTCGTTATTCGAACTACTGCAATACAGCGAGTGCCACTACTGCCAGCTAAATAAAAGATTCAAACTACGGAAGGCACTAACTACTGATAGGCATAGTTAGCAAATGAAAGATTTTAATAGAGAACAAACAATGTATTTACCTTAATAGTGTTGAAAAATCATAATATACATAGCAGTTCATGACATCCAGTCTTACAAATTTCAAAACTCCGCCATTTGTCTCCCCACATCCAACACTGCTGGCGGCTCACCTCCAACTGCGCCACGCTACGCGCTGTTCACATCCAGCTGCCCAAAACTACAATGGCAGACAACAATGCAAACTAGCCACAGACTGCACATGCCCGCATCTCGTGGTCGTGCGGTAGCGTTCTCGCTTCCCACGCCCGGGTTCCCGGGTTCGATTCCCGGCGGGGTCAGGGATTTTCTCTGCCTCGTGATGGCTGGGTGTTGTGTGCTGTCCTTAGGTTAGTTAGGTTTAAGTAGTTCTAAGTTCTAGGGGACTTATGACCACAGCAGTTGAGTCCCAAAGTGCTCAGAGCCATTTGAACCATTTTTTTTTTTTTTTAACTGCACACAGCACAGCCAGTGATTTTCATACAGAGCGCTACGTGGCGTTACCAATAAGAAAACCTAAACAGCCTACTTACACCCCGTCAGAAATACATAATAACCAGTTGTTGCTGTCAGGGTGAGAGCGGCGAAACAGAATATTATTGCGTACAGTGTAATGGTTTCTGATGGTAACATTATTCCTATCTTGCCAAAGGTGTTTAATTTGTTTCCATACATTGTCTTTACTCTGCTCTTGTGCTATATCTAGTAATGACGCCGAAATGAAATTTTCAAATGCAACTTGTTGAATATACATGACGCTGAAATTTGCTTGGCAGAAGTTGGTTGCGATGTCGTGCTGATTGTTGCTGAGAGAACGGGATAGTGCGTCTGCTACAATATTTTGTGTAGCGGGAATATGAACAATCGTAAAATTAAATTCCTGTAAATAGAGTTTCCATCTGCTTAACCTGTCATGTGTAAATTTTGCTGAAAGTAAAAACTGTATAGCTCTATGATCTGTGTAAACGGTAGTGTGTCTTCCATAAAGAAAATGCCTAAATCTCGCAAATGCCCATACAACACATAATGTTTCAAGTTCTGTGACAGAATAATTGCGTTCAGCAGATGACAGAATGCGACTCGCAAAGGCGATGTTTTTAATTCCTGTAGAACCATCTTCTTCAATTTCCTGAAAAATGTGTACGCCTAAAGCGGTGTTAGAACTGTCGGTGGCAATGGAAACATTTCTAGTAAGATCTGGATGTGATAAAAGTGGTGCATTCAACAAAGCTTGTTTCAGATTGACAAATTCAGAATGTGCTTGCCTATCCCAGGACCAAATAGTGTTTTTACCTGTCAATTGACATAATCTAGGGGTGTCTAAAGCAGAGTAATGAATAAATTTACGAAAAAAGTTAATTAAACCCAAAAAGCTGCGTAGTTGTTTCTTCGTCGTAGGTACAGTAATGTCACGTAAAGCTTGAAGTTTTTCCGGGTCAGGCGCAATGCCTTCTGCTGAAATTACATGTCCAAGAAATTTTATAGAAGTTTTGCCAAAGTGTGATTTGCTAAGATTAACTGTGAGTCCTTGTGCACGAAAAGTTTGTAACAATTGTTCAAGAATCAAATTGTGTTCAGACCAGTTAGCTTCTGCAATAAGAATGTCGTCTACATACGTTGTGATTCTGTCTTAATTCTGTCGGAAGTATAGTATTCAAACCGCGAATAAATGCTGGGAAGAAATAGTTAAGCCGAACGGTAATTTACAAAATTGATAACAGTCACCAAAACAGAGAAAAGCCGTGTACTTTCTGCAGTTCGGATGGAGCTGAATTTGCCAAAATCCTGATTTCAAATCTAATGTGGAATAAATAGCAGTACCATGAAATTTCTGTAGAAGTTCTTCTAGTATCTGTGGGCGATCTGTTTCATTAATAATAATGTCATTGATGTGACGCGAATCAAGTACGAGACGAAGTGAACCATCCTTTTTCTTAACAATATGGAGCGGGTTTATGAACGGACTAACTGCCGGTTCAATAATACCTTGGTCAAGCATAGCTTGCAATTCTTCCTTAACTTGTTCTGTGTGAATATAAGGAATGGGATAATGTTTGGCTTTAAATGTGTCGTGCTGTTTAACTTGAAATTCATACATAAAACCGGACATAGTACCAGGGACGTTGTCAAAAACTGGAGGTTGCTGTAAAAGAATTTTGTGTAGTTGAGTACGTTCGTCGTCTGTATTTGCATTGCTCTGTTTAACTTTATCAGAAATGACAGTCTATGTAACGCGATATAGAAATGACCTCTGTACGATTAATTGTTTGTTCTTCTGCAGATAAAGAGTGCTGAAATTCTAAAGCCAGTTGTACATTTTCATCCTTTAACATTAAATAGGAATTTTGAAAGTCAATAATTACGTCGTGTTGTACCAGAAAATTCGTACCTAAAATAACATCTGTAGTCAATAAGGGAACAATCCAAAAATTTGAGTGAAACGTATGACCTGCAATACAAAACGATAAGTGTGTCTGTAATTTTACATCTACTCCTTTACCAGATACTGCTCCTTTTACTTTCGTTTTGCCTAATGGTAACGTAGGATAGGTATTCTCTTTGTTACATTCGTTGAAAGTTTCTTCATTTATAACTGACATAGGTGATCCAGAATCGATTACTTCTGAAAATTTGGATGATCCAATCTTTACTTCAATGACAGGGTGTGAAATGGTTTTTTGAATAACTGGTTTTTCCTGCAAAAGAGTGTCTCGAATGTCATCAAAAGTAATAACATTTTCGTGAACAAGGTTGTGTGTGTCAAAAGTATTGCTTGCGTTGCTGCAAGATGCAACCTGTACTGTATCTAGTCAAATTCTTTCTGACGCGCTATTATTTGCGGGAGGATGCTGTGGCATTTCGACTATTTGTACTGTTCTGTTATTTCGTCCTGACGCATTACGTTCGGGATGATACCGACTGTCTGGTTCATTCATGATAATCTGTTGTTGCGGATGATTTTGCTGCTGGTAAGACCGACTGTTATTAAACGTACGCTGAAAATTGTGCTCATCACTTTTACGTCTGTCATGATAAAAAAATGGTTCAAATGGCTCTGAGCACTATGGGACTCAACTGCTGAGGTCATTAGTCCCCTAGAACTTAGAACTAGTTAAACCTAACTAACCTAAGGACATCACAAACATCCATGCCCGAGGCAGGATTCGAACCTGCGACCGTAGCGGTCTTGCGGATCCAGACTGCAGCGCCTTTAACCGCACGGCCACTTCAGCCGGCTCTGTCATGATAGTCATTTCTATACGGTGCATTGCGATATGAATTGAAATGGTGTGTTTTCTGTACGTACTGATTTCCTTGTTGCTGTGCGTTACTATTTGGTGGAGCCGACGCTATACGTGTAGGCGGCGAAACATTAAAGCTTGGTTGACCTTGCAGACTACATTGTTGGTTAGGTATGCTAACCGGCTGGCTTTGATACTGTTGCAGAGAAAAACCTCTGTTGTTACCAAAATGTGTTTGCGACTGCTGAAAATTTTGTACATACTGATGATTACACTTCTGTCTTTCATTAAAATTACGCTGGTGGTTCTGGAGTGTCTAATGAAAATTGTCACTTTCGGTAAAACTTGTCATATCGGGTATTCTTTACTCATCCTTAATCCTAGATAGATCGATAGTTGAAGAGCTGTTTTGATAGATATAAAGGATAGTAGAAGAGAAGGCAGCAGTGCAGAAAACTAAAGATGAAATAGCACTACAACGGCTCGGGGCCCTGTGCACGCTACGGCACATATTCAACGAAGTGTAATGAATCCCCTGAGGTCAATTACGCACTGCAAATAAATTTTAGTTTCTGCGTTACAGGCAATACTGGTGAAAATTCAAAAACAAATTGTTGTATCCAGTCCAATGCTAGTTTCTGCACTACAGGCCAAGCTGATGAAAATACAAAAGCAAATTGTCGTATCCAGTCCAAAGCGTGAATCTGTGTTCTGTCATTATTAAATACCTTAGATTTTTTTACAGATAAAAATTGCTTATAATCAACGTTATCGTCTCTGAATGTCTGAACAGGTTGAGGATTGAATGAGAATCTGTTTGTCTGTGTCTCTTCGGATTCTAAGTCGCGTGGTCTCTGTAAATTACTTAAGTTATACTGGCTGTGTGAGTGTGACAAATGTTCGGAACGTGGCGTATGCTGTGACGTGTTAGTGACTGAAACATTTTTCATTTCTGTCACTTTAAAACGTTCGTCAATTTGGCTGATCTGTTGTTCAAATTTCTTATCGACTTCCGTATCCAGAGTGCGTGAAACTTCTGTTGACATTAATTTAAACTCGTCGCGTAACTGTGTTGCTTTTTCAGAACATTGTTCAGTGACTGCACTACTTTCATCTCTAAGTAATTTCGTTGTGGCTGCATGTGTATTACTTAATTCTTGTGCAACAGATCTAATTTCTTCACTACTGTTCCTAGCACAAACCGTAATTTCCTCACGTAATTGTTCTTTAGTATCATGACGTTGCACGGTAACGGCTGTAATCTGTTCACTAAGTTGTTTGTTCTGTTCGTTAAGGTTGTCGTGTTTTTCATTCCACTGTTTGAAACTTTCATTAAGTTGTTGTTTGAGATTTTCACTAAGTTGTTTGTTTGATTCATCGAGTTGTTTGAAGTGGTTGTCGAATTTTTCATTAAGTTGTTTGCAATGGTTATCTAGTTTTTCATTCCACTGTTCGAGAATTTTATTACGTTGTTTGTACGATTCATTAATTTGTAGCAATACTGCCATAACTTGATGCAAGCCAATATTACCTAGTCTATTCTCTGTGCTGTTTGATGGCGTACCTGCAATTGTCACGTTTTGTGTAACCATTTGGTCATTCTCTGATTCACAAAAAGGTTTGCCCATCGGATGTGCAATGTTGGTCGCTAAATCGGAATCAAATAAATTTGACGTGCTTTGAGTACATTGTTCACCTTCGTTAGAAACAATTATCTGTTCGTTACGTAAGTTTTGCAAATCGGGTGTGTCAAACTGGACAGCATTCATTGTAACGGAACGTGCCGCGTCATCAATTGTCGTTAAATTAACAGAGGACACAATTGAATTTGTTTGCTCATCATTAGAAATAAAATCATTACTAGTGGTCGGTAAGCACTGATTATCAGTAATTAGAGGATTATCGCCATTACACTGAGTGTCGCAAGTATTATCGGTCAAATTATTTGAGTCGGCTATTTCACTCATTGCACATCGCGATGTACTGTTAACAGTTTTTCGCGGCATTTTTCACAAATCAAAATTAAGCACAAAAATGAAACAAAGACGAAGTAAAAATGGAACAAACACAATTACAACAAAGAGCAATAAATTGCCGATGATCTGTGAAAAAAAGAGTAACAAATTAGTAAATGCGTTGCAGCAGATGCAAACTACATTTAAGTAAATAAGAGCAGATATACGACTACTTCTCAGAGATTCACAAAGAAATACGATCCTGGCCGGTTGTCGCCAAGTGTAACCTCCCCACAAAATTAAAATAAATAATATGAGTATGATCCTAATTTAGTGTAACCTCAAAACAAAATTCTTTCTCATTTGTAACCTCCATACAAAATTCTTTCTGATTTAATCTAAGCTCAAAATTCATTCACATTTAGCGTAACCTCAAAACAAAAATTCCTAAACCTCTCAACAGTAAAAATTATAATTATGTCGTTCACATTCAGTGTAACGTCCCAATAAAAAAATAAATTCAGTAACCTGGTAGTAAAACAATGTAACTAACCTCTCAGTTAAATTGTCGCTCACTTATGACTTTTCAATAATTCACTGTGAATTTAACCTGGTAAATTTTGGACGACAGCAGTGCTGCGTCATGGCCCTGAGAGATCATTGTGAATAAAAAATGGAAAAATTCTTACCTCAATGAAGTCGCTGGATATATCTGCTCTTACAATAAATTTTTCCGGCACAGCTCTGTGCAATGCTGGCCGACCTATCTGTCATTTATGAAAGGAAACAACTGATTTTTCTATTGCAATAATCGGGATGATCATGGATGGGAGAAATTAGTAAATTCTTTAAATTAAAATGAATGGTTGTTAAAAGTTACTTTTTATGAGGAAGATTATTATTACGAGATTTTTAAAACATTTACATGCGACTTGAGATAACATAACTACATATGCGCGAGGCTGTTTTTTACCTTATACAATAATACTCAGGCTCCGACATCGCTGCACCGCGACCGGGCCAGCCAACACGATACACCAGACCAGACCAGAGCAGACTCCAGACTAGCAACAACTTACTGCTACAGCTACATAGTTCCTACTCAATCAACACTGGTCTCTGGTCAGAGATTTTCTTATACCTTGCATATCGCAGGAGCAATACACCTCTTACAGTGTGTGTGTGGTGTGGTGTCTTGTATGAAGACGAGAGAAGGGATAGGGTGAAACGTGATGCCAGTGCATAGTCTACTTCTCTCGAATAGCTCCTACGGTATGGAAATGAGCGTTTGGCGTCATTGGCCGGGAGGCTCCTTACGGGGCAGGCCCGGCCGCCTTCGTGCAGGTCTTATTACATTCGACGCCACAATGGGCGACCTGCGCGCCGGATGGGAATGAAATGATGGTGAAGACAACACAACACACAGTCCCTGAGCGGAGAAAATCCTCCACCCAGTCGGGAATCGAAACCAGGCCCCTTAGGACGGCAGTCCGTCATGCTGACCATTCAGCTATCGGAGGGGGCAGCTCCAACGGTGATGCCGTGCTTAACGTTATTCGACGGACGGAATACAATCAGCTGTGTCACATGCCCTCACTCTATGATATAATGTGGACAAGATGGAATTTCATCCAGGTCACTGGTGCAAAATCTGATGAACAGGAAATTTACACTACTACCTTTCCCCCAACGGGCCGGTTAAATACACGGCATGAAAATTTCTTCCACCTCCAGGATTGGAACCGGCTTACCTCCGTTGTGAACGCCACCGCGTAGGTATGCATTACCGACCTATTTTCTCAATTTTCCAACTTGTATTAAAAAATATCCCATTTTTAAGTAAAACTGCGAATTTTATGTAGATGTTTGAGTCGATTTTTTTTTAAATAAAACTGCAAATTTTATGTAGATGTTTGAGTCGATTTTTTCTATCTCTTTGGATAATTTGTTCAGCGTTATGAGAGCTACCTGTAGTTATGTCCATTGGTAAACTGCAACTTGCTGAAAACTCTTCTTCGTTAGAATATATTTGTCAGTAACAGAGATATGCCAGAGTACTTGAATGATAGTAGTGCTCCTGTGCTATCGTAATGGATATGTTTCCGCTAAAACCCGAAAGCTGTTACAGTGTACATTACCCAGCTAATTTATGGATTAACTGATTTGCTTCCCTAACGTGCAGAATCAAGAGTTTACCGCATTTTACCCAGATAATGTGCACATTAACGAATTTCGTATCGTTCAGATTCAAGGTTTGTTTCATTTTCTTCCGCTGCTCCTACATCTAAGTCTACGTTCACATCTACATAGATATTCCGCGAGCCATCGTACGATTCGTGGTGGAGGGTATCCTGTACCACTACTTGCCACTCACAAATAGAGCGAAGGAAAACAGACTGTCCGTATGCCTCCGTATGAGCCCTAACTTCTCGTATCTTATCTTCATGGTCCTTACGCGCAATGTGTGTTGGTGACAGTAGAATTGTTCGGCAATCAGCTTCAAATGACGGTTCTCTAAATTTTCTCAATAGCGTTTCTCGAAAAGAATGTCCCTTTCCTCCAGAGACACCAATTTGAGTTCCCGAAGCATCTCCACAACATGTAAGTCAGGGCTTCACAACATACGTGCTCGCGGAGCAAGCTGTGAGCAGCAAGGCGCGAGCATGGAGCAGCGCGAGCACGCTACCCCCACTACCGGACCAGAGCGGAGAGTGGGGAGAGTCACGTGGGGCACACAACAGCTGCCGCCAGTCAATGTAAATCCGCGGCCACATGCAGGGATATCACTCACGAATTATTACTGCCACAAACGAAACAAATAAAGGAGAATGTACACGTGCCACATAATTTTATTAGCTTAGTGCATGCCTCTACATTCGCATTAATTTGTGAACTGTTACACAATAAAAGGTGTCACTGAAGTGTGGGATTCTCGGTTATCTTGTACTTTTTGCCCTTTACAATTGCGTCTATGTTCGGAGTAATTGTTTTTGTGCATTTTAGGCGCAGCGTGCAGTTTAAATTTCGATCAGACAATTCGTTTCTCAAGCGCGTCTTGTTACATTTCATTGCAGAGAACAGTTGTTCACAAACATACGTGGAACCGAACATTGATATTATTGTAGCCGCCAGTTTGTGCAAACGAGGAAATCTATCCTGAGGGAAGTGTCTGTAGAATTCCAAAATGTTTATCTTGTTCTGAAAGTTGTCTCTGTATTCTCTGTCACACTGCAGGTCAATAATTTCTTGCTGCAGCTCAGGACGAATCTTTTAAATATTCGCTGAATATAGAGAGAACAGATCAAAATCACTGTCTAGTGCTGTCAGATCTCGAAAGCGCTGATCAACTAAACTATGTGAATAACGTTCACAGTCTTTGTGAACATCTTGCATGGATGACAATTTAGGAAAATGAGCTAGGTTTCCTGTTTCCAGCTGACTCACCCAAAGTGTCAATTTCATTTTAAAAGCTCGTATTCGATCTATGAAATGAGCAATTAGCAGATTTTTACCTTGTAGTAAAATGTTCAAAGCATTCAGATGGCTAGTTAAATCTGCTAAGAACGCGAGATCACATTCAAACGTGCGCGCGCATTTCCCCTCCCTCCCCTCCCTCCCTACTCCGCGACCTTGCACCTGCTCGCGAGCACATACCTGAGCAGACGCGAGTACTCGCGCTCAAAACCGGCCAGTTGTTAAGCCCTGATGTAAGTGTTGTTCGAACCTACCGGTAACAAATCTAGCAGCCCGCCTATAATTGCTTCGATATCTTCCTTCAATCCGACCTGTTACGGATCCCAAACACTCGATCAGTACTCAAGAAAAGGTCCTATATGCGGTCTTCTTTACAGGTGAACCACTCTTTCCCAAAATTCTCACAATTCATCTTTCCTACCACAGTTCTCACATGCTCGTTCCATCTCACATCGCTTTGCAACGTTATGCGCAGATATTTAAACGACTTGAATGTGTATTCGAACTGAGAATATGTTCAAGGATTCTGCAGCAAATAGGTTAGGGATATTGGTCTGTAATTTTGTGCGTCCGTTCTTTTACCTTCCTTGTATACTGGAATCACCTGCGCTTTTTTCCAGTCGCATGGGACTATGTGCTGGGCGAGAGATTCGCGATAAATGCAAGCTTGGTAAGGGGCCAATGCAGTAGAGTACTCTTTGTAAAATCGAACTGGGATTCCATCCGGACCATGTGATTTATTTGCTTTCAACTCCTTCAGTTTTTTCTCTACGCCAGGTAAACTTTACTACTATGTCATCTATATAGGAGACTGTCCGATGATCAAATGATGGTATGTTTGTACGAGTCTCCTGTGTCAACGATTTTTTGAAAGTGAAATTTAAAACTTCAGCTTTCATTTTCTATCTCCAACTGTCACAGCAGACTGGTCAACAAGGGACTAAATGGAAGTCTCAGACGCGCTTAGCGATTTTACTCCACCCCATTTTTAGTTTGGTTTTGTCAGCATCATTTTTTGTCGTCGGCGGTTGGTCCTGTTTCTCGTAATTTGCGTCAGTCGCCAGTGTGTATGTGTGGCGTGCTTTTTTCCTTTTTTTTAATGCAGATAAATTTAACTTCTTTATTGGCGACTTCAAGGAGTGCTGTGTTAAATTAAAAGGAAGGTCAGCGTTGGACGTAATATTGTTTTATTGATAGCAAAATCGATTTTCAATCACATAGTGATCATCTTCGGTGCTGTGGTGTATAAATTAAACTCATAGACACTGGCATCTAGTTATCAGTAACCAAAGCTGAGGAGCGATCACAATAACTCAATCGCTCGATACTACTTGAAACTAGACTCGTCCAACAAGGCAACATGCTTCCAGCCATCAATAGTGTAATGTGGGTGTTGACGGGCCCAGGCGAGGCGTAAAGCTTTTTGTCGTGCAGTCATCAAGGATACACGAGTGGGTCTTCGGCTCCCAAAGCCCATATCGATGATGTTTCGTTGAATGGTTTGCACGCTGACACTCGTTAATAGCCCAGCACTGAAATCTGCAGCAATTTGCGGAAGGGTTGCACTTCTGTCACGTTGAACGATTCCCTGCATTCGTTGTTGGTCCCGTTTTCGCAAGATATTTTTCCGGCCGCAGCGATGTCGGCGATTTGATGTTTTACCGTATTTCTGATATTCATGGTACACTCGTCAAGTGGTCCTACGGGAAAATCCCCAGTTCATTGCTACCTCTAAGATGCTGTGCCGTCGACTATAACACCACGTTCAAACTCACTTAAATCTTGATAACAACCTGCCGTTGTAGCAGCAGTAACCGGTCTAACAACTGCGCCAGACACTTGTCTTATATAGGCGTTGCCGACGGCAGTGCAGTATCTTGCCTGTTTTCACATCTCTGCATTTGAATACGTATGCACATACCAGTTTCTTTTCCGCTTCAGTGTATGAAGAATCGTGCCTTTCATTCAGCAAGTACAGGGTTATTACAAATGATTGAAGCGATTTCACAGCTCTACAGTAACTTTATTATTTGAGATATTGTCACAATGCTTTGCACACACATACAAAAACTCAAAAAGTTTTTTTAGGCATTCACAAATGTTCGATATGTGCCCCTTTAGTGATTCGGCAGACATCAAGCCGATAATCAAGTTCCTCCCACACTCGGCGCAGCATGTCCCCATCAATGAGTTCGAAAGCATCGTTGATGCGAGCTCGCAGTTCTGGCACGTTTCTTGGTAGAGGAGGTTTAAACACTGAATCTTTCACATAACCCCACAGAATGAAATCGCATGCGGTTAAGTCGGGAGAGCGTGGAGGCCATGACATGAATTGCTGATCATGATCTCCACCACGACCGATCCATCGGTTTTCCAATCTCCTGTTTAAGAAATGCCGAACATCATGATGGAAATGCGGTGGAGCACCATCCTGTTGAAAGATGAAGTCGGCGCTGTCGGTCTCCAGTTGTGGCATGAGCCAATTTTCCGCGGGCTACGCGTGAAACTTGCCCGCACGCGTTCAACCATTTCTTCGCTCACTGCAGGCCGACCCGTTGATTTCCCCTTAAAGAGGCATCCAGAAGCTTTAAACTGCGCATACCATCGCCGAATGGAGTTAGCAGTTGGTGGATCTTTGTTGAACTTCGCCCTGAAGCGTCGTTGCACTGTTATGACTGACTGATGTGAGTGCATTTCAAGCACGACATACGCTTTCTAGGCTCATGTCGCCATTTTGTCTCACTGCGCTCTCGAGCGCTCTGACGGCAGAAACCTGAAGTGCGGCTTCAGCCGAACAAAACTTTATGAGTTTTTCTACGTATCTGTAGTGTGTCGTGACCATACGTCAATGAATGGAGCTACAGTGAATTTATGAAATCGCTTCAATCATTTGTAATAGCCCTGTAAAAGAAGTCCATATGAATCCATGTTTTGTTGTTCCGCAAAAGTTTATTACAGTCGATAAATACTGAAGAAGACCGTAAAAATTAGAAGATTCACAAGAGACTATGATTATGGGACCACAGTCAAATCTTACCCAAGAGAACTCTCTGTTATCCCCTGCGTCTACAGAACCGCCTATAGAAATGCAAGTATTTATCGACAGTAATCTCACATTACCTTCTACACCGTTGTCTGACGATAAAAAAAAAGGCTCTGAGCACCATGGGACTTAACTTCTGAGGTCATCAGTCCCATAAAACTTAGAACTACTTAAACTTAACTAACCTAAAAACATCACACACATCCATGCCCGAGGCAGGATTCGAACGTGCGACCTTAGCAGCAGCGCGGTTCCAGATTGTAGCGCCTAGAACCGCTCGGCCATTCCGGCCGGCTCTGACAATACATTTATGAAGAATATTCACATACCCTGGATCTGCAAGGAATCATCTCTACATGTTGAAGAAGTCATCACCGAGTCACCCTCATCTTCAGCAGCATCATGTACTAAAAAAAGTGTTTGTTCAGGTAATTTCTGGTAAAACAGATCCTAAATGGGAAGGGTATGACAAGAATATATTGCGCAACATTTTTGAAAACAATATGGATCAGAAAATTCAGCGTAATGAAACCAAGAAATGTTTGAAAAGGAAGCAAAGAAAATGCCACCAGTTTCTAAAGCGAAGCACCCAAATGTCGATGAAGCTGTCGCTGTGAGAAGTAAAGTACCTGAAGTAGACAGACCAAAAACTGATACCTGCTCGGTTTCAGCTGTGGTTCTTAGTGAAACAGAGGATTTCTTTTATAAACTTAGTGCACTTTTAAAACAAGTGTTTGCAAAATCTGAACACAGTGTTTGCAAATGAAGATTTTTAGCGAAAGAAGTTGTGTCTGCTGTAAAAAAATCCTTACGTCAAACAGGAACGAAACAATCCCGTGGTACTGGGCACGGTTTCAAATAATGTGACTGCAAATCGAAATTTACCGTCAACAGCTGTGCTTCTCGCAAAAACCAGTTTCCATGTAATTCAAAGTGTCACCATTCCTTAGATTCCACTAACAAACAAGCATAATTTCATCACATGTTTTGCAAATTCATTTTCTTAGTTGTAAAATGCTTTAAACTGTTTTATTTTTTTGTACTGTAGTTTTTTAATCGATTGATGATTGACTCAGTCAACTAATTTGTTGACTGTTTGACTGTATTAACTTGATTCTATAGTTTTCGAAAAATAAGTAAATAACATTATGTTAATTTAAGTGAACAGAAACGTTGACATTGTTCCAGCAAAGATCTTGTTTTCACTTTAACGAGTGCCCAGTAGGTAATGTAGAGATTACCTGGGTAATTGGCAGATTACCTAGGTAATTTGAGAAATGGAACAATTTTCGGCATTTTAGTGGGTCATCCTGGTTAATCTGCGCTTCAGTGGGAACAGATGTAATCAGTTCCCCGTGCTAGCATTCACTCCTGTGCAGTGATTTGCTTGAGTGCTCTTAGGCTCTCTTTCTTCTTGCTGCTTCTGCAAGAGTGCTGGAAACTTGGGTGTTTAAAAACAGGAGGCTATTTACCTCCTTTTCCTTCTTCTATGTCATCATGACAGTGACAGGACTTGGGGACAGCAGATGCGTGAAGGAAGCTAATTCTTCTCCATCTGTTATCACTATCTCTACAAACTACAGTCTACACTGTTTCGTTTACAGCTCACGTTAATAAATGTAAACATTCATGTACCGACATTATCACCAGAGGCTCTTTAGTGTTATCTTGACGACTACGGAGGCGGATCGTGCCACAAACGTGTCGTTGCTTTTAATGAAGCGCTATTTGATGGTGCTGGCATACTCGGGGCATTGATCGCAATGCCAACGGCTCAGACGGACGTAGCGCGCCTCTGAGAACAGCCGCCGTTGTGACGTCAGAAGACGTGTCTAGACGCGCCAGGCAGTGTTGGCAAGGTGCCGGTGGGCGTGTGCTTCGGCTGCTAAGCCGCGCCGCAGTGGCGAAACATCACTGCCAGTCAGTCACTCGCCCGTCACCCGAAAATACACAATTTGTCAATAAGCTCCTTGTGTACGGGAAGTTGCGTCAGTTTTGGTGGGATCAAAAAGGTTGGAAGTTATTCTAACTCACATCTGTCTTGAAGAGAACGTGGAGAGTACTGTAGACCCTTTCGTCAGTTATTGGGAAAAACGAGACTTCGAACGTGGTCAGGTGATTGGGTGTCACTTGTGTCATACGTCTGTACGCGAAATTTCCACACTCCTAAACATCCCTAGGTCCACTGTTTTCGATGTGATAGTGAAGTGGAAACGTGAAGGAACACGTACAGCACAAAAGCGTATATGCCGACCTCGTCTGTTGACTAACAGAGACCGCCGACAGTTGAAGAGGGTCGTAATGTGTAACTGGCAGACATCTATCCAGCACATCACACAGGAATTCCAAACTGCATCAGGAACCACTACAAGTAGTACGACAATTAGGCGGGAGGTGAGAAAATTTGGGTTTCATTAGTCGGGCAGCTGCTCATAAGCCACAGATCACGCCGGTAACTGCCAAACGACGCTTCCCTTGGTGCAAGGAACGTAAATATTAGACGACTGAACAGTGGAAAAACGTTGTGTGGAGTGGCGAATCACGATACACAATGTGGCAATCCGATGGCAGGGTGTGGATACGGCGAATGCCCGGTGAACGTCATCTGCCAGCGTGTATAGTGCCAACAGGAAAATTCGGAGGCGGTGGTGTTTTGGTGTGGTCGTGTTTTTCATGGAGGGGACTTGTATCCCTGGTTGTTTTGCGTGGTACTATCACAGCACAGCCCTACACTGATGTTTTAAGGACATTCTTGCTTCCCACTGTTGAAGAGCACTTCGGAGAAGCCGACTGCATCTTTCAACACAAAAATGTTCAAATGTGTGTGAAATCTTATGGCACTTAACTGCTAAGGTCATCAGTCCCTAAGCTTAGACACTACTTAACCTAAATTATCCTAAGGACAAATACACACACCTCCGCCGGGACCAGCCGCACAGTCCATGACTGCAGCGGCTGAGACCGCTCGGCTAATCCCGCGCGGCTCTTTCAACACGATCGAGCACCTGTTCATAATGCATGGCCTGTGGCGGAGTGGTTACACGACAATAATATCCCTGTAATGGTCTGGGCTGTACAGAGTCCTGGCCTGAATCCTACAGAATACTTTTGGGATGCTTTGGAACGCCGATTTTGTGCCAGATCTCGCCGACCGACATCGATACCTCTCCTCAGTGCAGTATTCCGTGAAGAATGGGCTGCCATTCCCCAAGAAACCTTCCAGCATCTGACTGAACGTATTCCTGCGAGAGTGGAAGCTCTGATCAAGGGTAAGGATGGGGCAACACTATATTGAATTCCAGCATTATCGATGGAGGGCGCCACGAATTTGTAAGTCATTTTCAACCAGGTGTCCTGGTGCTTTTGATCACATAGTGTAATTACTAAAGTAGTTTAACGTGGTCATGTTTTATCGAGAGCGTGAGTTATTTAAATGCGCAGTTGCGAGGTATTGAACCGGTCTTAAATAGTAGCTCGGTCCCCGCCGGAAATGGTCTTAACATCTGGATTGTCACCTGCTGTGAGCATTCAAATGGTCTCAGCATTTTGGTACTTAACATCTGAGGTCATCAGTCTCCTAGACTTAGAACTACTTAAATCTAACTAACCTAAGGACATCACACACATCCACGCCCGAGGCAGGATTCGAACCTGCGACCGTAGTGGTCGCGCGGTTCCAGACTGAAGCGCCTAGAACCGCTCGGCCACTCCGGCCGGCGCTGTGATGCATTCCTCAGGGCCACTGGATTCCCCGTCCTCTGGCGCCTGACTCGTATGCGTGGCGCCACGCAACGGACAACAGCGAGCGACGAATACCGAGTGCGCTGGCGGAACTTTCAAAACTGTCGCCTCTCGCGTGGCTGTGAGCGGTGTTCTCCGGGTGTGGTCGACGTAAATGACGTCGGCACCGCACAAGCTACCTCTTCTTTTTGTCAAATTGTACCACGGAGCCGCGACCCGACTCTGCGCCTCATCAATATCGTCGTTGCACTTCATGACAAGCCATCGAGGCCTTACTTTTTAGCAAGATAAAGCCTGCCTGTACAACTGCCAAGATGAGAAATATAGAAGTAGATATCCTCGGTGTAACAAAGCAGCTTAAATCACTTAATAAAGGCAAGGCCTCCGGTCCAGATTGAATAACAGTCAGATTCCTCTCAGAGTATGCTGATAAAATAGCTCCATATTTAGCAATTATATACAACCACTCGCTCACAGAAAGATCCGTACCTAAAGACTGGAAAATATCTCCAGTCACACCAATACCCAAATAGGGAAGTAGGAGTAATCCGATGAATTACAGGCCCATATCACTAACGTTGATTTGCAGTAGGGTTTTCGAACATATACTGTTTTCGAACATTATGAAGTACCTCGAAGAAAACGATTTATTGACACATAGTTAGCACGGATTCAGAAAATATCGCTCTTGCGAAACACAACTAGCTCTTTATACTGATGAAGTAATGAGTACTATCGACAGGGGCTGTCAAATTGATTCCCTATTTTTAGATTTCAAAAAAATGGTTCAAATGGCTCTGAGCACTATGGGACTCAACAGCTGTGGTCATAAGTCCCCTAGAACTTAGAACTACTTAAACCTAACTAACCTAAGGACATCACACACATCCATTCGAACCTGCGACCGTAGCAGTCGCGCGGTTCCTGACTGAGCGCCTAGAACCGCTAGACCACCGCGGCCGGCTTTTAGATTTCCAGGAGGCTTTTGACACCGTTCCTCACAAGCGTCTTCTAACCAAACTGCGCACCCACGGAGTATTGCCTCAGTTGTGCGACTGGATTCGTGATTTCCTGTCAGAAAGGTCACAGCTCGTAGTAATGGACGGAAAGTCATCGAGTAAAACAGAAGTAATATCCAGCGTTCCCCAAGGAAGTGTTATAGGCCCTCTATTGTTCCTGATCTATATTAACAGCGTAGGAGACAATCTGAGTAGCCGATTGTTTGCAGATGATACTGTCATTTACCGTCTTGCAAAGTCATCAGATGATCAAAATACTTGCAAAATCATTTAGATAAGATATCTGTATGTTGCGAAAAGTGTCAATTGACACTGAATAAAGAAAAGTGTTAAGTTATTCACATGAGTACTAAAAGAAACCAGCTAAATTTCGATTACGCGATAAGTCACACAAATCTGAGGGCTGTAAATTCAACTAAATACTTAGGGATTACAATTACAAATAACCTAAATTGGAACGATCACATAGATAATATTGTGGGTAGAGCCAACCAAAGACTGCGATTCATTAGCAGAACACTTGGAAGGTGCAACAGGTCTACTAAAGAGATTGCTTACACCACGCCAGTCCGCTCTACTCTGGAGTATTGCTGTGCGGTGTGGTATCCGCATCAGGTGGGACTGACGGATGACATCGAAAAAGTACAAAGAAGGGAGCTCGTTTCGTATTATCGCGAAATAGGGGAGATAGTATCACAGACATGATACGTGAATTGGAGAGGCAATCATTAAAACAAAGGCCTTTTTCGTTGCGACGGGACCTTCTCATGAAATTTCAATCACCAGTTTTCTCCTTCGATTGCGAAGACATTCTGTTGGCAGCCACATAGGGAGAAATGATCATCACGATAAAATAAGGGAAATCAGGGCTCACAAAGAAAAATTTAAGCGCTCGTTTTTCCCGCGTGCCGTTCGAGAGTGGAACGGTAGAGAGACAGCTTGAAGGTGCTTCATTGAACCCTCTGCCAGGCACTTTATTGTGAATAGCAGAGTAATCACGTAGATGTAGATTTAGATGTACACGGCGAGAGTATCTACTGCTTGTCTTCGTACTTGGTACGTCCTTTCTTGGCCAACAAGGTCGCCAAATCTCTCCGCAATGGACAGATTGCGCCAGCAGGCTCGGCGTTTTGATGATTTGACGCGCCAGTTGGGTAGAATCTAGCACGTTATCTCTCAGGAGGAAATCTAACAACTCTGTCAATCAGTGTCAACCCGAATAAATGGTTGCATAACGGTCAGAAGTGGCCAACGCGTTATTGACTTGCTCAATTTTTGAAGCTCTTTCTTTTGAATAAATCATCCAATTTTTCTGCAATTGTAATCGTTCGTTTGTTTGTAGATGAACATCACATCTACCGATTTCCCTCCCATTCCTCCCATTCGGATAATTCCTTCGTTGTGCGTCGTATTTGTATTTCGAGAAACGCTTTCCATCATCTTCATCTACATATATCTCCCGCAAGCCACCGTGCGGTGCTAGTCATTTGCTTCCCCGTTCCACTTGTAAACAGAGTGAGGGAAAAACGACCGCCTGTATGTCTCCGTATGACCTCTAATTTCTCGTATCTCACCTTCATGGTCCTTACGCCAAATGAATTTTGGCAGCAGTAGAATCGTTCTGCAGTCAGCTTTAAATGCCGGTTTTCTAACTTTTCTCAATAGTGTTCCTCGGAAAGAAGGTTTTCTGATTTCAACTACCGAAACAACTCTGTAATTTTCGTGTCTTGCTCGAATCTAGCGGTACGAAATCTGGCAGCCTGCCTGAATTTCTTCGATGTCTTCCTTTAATCCGACCTGATGCGGATCCTAACACTCGAGCACTACCAAAAAATGTGTCGTCGTTGTGTCCTACACGCGGTCTACTTAATATATAAACCACACTTCCCCAAAATTCTCCCAATAAAATGCAGTGGACCATTCGCCTCCGCCACCACAATCCTCATATGCACCTTCCATTTCATATAGCTTTGCAACGTTACGCCCAGACATTTAAACGACTTGGGTGTGCCAAGTAGGACGCTACGAATTCTCTGTTCCAACATTACGGCTTTCTGTATCCTACTCATGTGCATTAGCTTACATTTTTCTACATTTAGAGCTAGCTGCCATACATCACACCAACTAGTGATTTTTTCTGTCTCCTGTATCCTCCTAGCCGGCATCGGTGGCCGAGTGGTTCTAGGCGCTTCAGTCCGGAACCGCACTGCTGCTACGGTCGCAGCTTCGAATCCTGCCTCGGGCATGGATGTGTGTGATGTCCTTAGGTACGTTTAAGTAGTTCTAAGTCTAGTGGACTGATGACCTCAGATGTTAAGTCCCATAGTGCTCAGAGCCATTTTTTTGTATCCTCTTACAGTCACTACTGCCAGTCTGAATGTAATATCCCCTTCAATTCTGCCACCGTCGATAATTTTCAGCAACAAAAAGTTTTAAATTATGTGTGAAAATAATTGCAAATCACAAAGTTCACTCATTCCCAGCTACTGGATGAATATTGTCTGGGTATTCGCGCGCGGGGAGTTACACTGGCTCAAGACTTATACACAGTTTCTGACTGTATTACTTGTCGTACTGCGGTTAACCTTTAACATAATAACACTATACCTCTAAATGAGTAGATTACAACATTTAGAATTTTTAATTCCTTCAGTAATTGTGCGAAATATGGAAAATAACACTTTTCAAGCGCTTGTAAGCCTTCAGATAAGCAACCTGAAAATGGAAGTGCGAGCCTTCAATGGGGTTAGCCATTTAGTAATAGAGATTTCCTTGTCTCATATCCTCAGTAACGTCTCGTTTAATTCAGTTATACATTATATTTGTTTATAGTAATACACTCGTCTTGACCACAAGTATTTATTTCATTTCTTTCGTCCTCAAGCTTTTCGCCATTAAACTATTTTCAAACGAGCAATATGCTTTTGATACAAAGTACAGCGCCCAACTTAATCGCATTGAGCATAAATGCAGTTGGCTTCCGATGTAATCACATTAAGCATAAATGCTGTGTCTACTTATGCTTAATACTATTGAGTTGGACACGGTACTTCGTATCTGAAGGATATCGTTCATCTGAAAATAGATTAATGACGAAACGCATAAGGATGAAAGAAATGAAAAAATCCTTTTGGTCAAGATGCGTTCAGTCTCTGCATCAAGTGTAGGTTTTCTGCTGGTTCTCTTCCATTTCTCTTTAGTTTCCTGCCGCCGTGAATTCCCTATGTACAACAGCACCAAGCGCAAGCTGTCGCACGGAGCGACCTCATTTGCACTGGCGTCTGCAAAAGTTGTGCAAGGGGTGGCGATATTTGAAAAGTGTCACTTTCTTTTAATAATTGATCGGGGCATTTGATGAAGCATCATGCCCAATGAACAAAATTTTTGAGGAAGTACACAAAACTGGTTGAATCTTAATCGTTTGATAGCTATTTACTTAACATATTTTTGACGATATATTACTTTAATATTTAAAAGGATGGACACATTTAATTAGTACATGAAACGAGCATTTTTGCCAGAGTTATTACAACTATGGACATCAAATTTGTTAATTATCTACAATAATATCCTCATATGATTCAGTCAACCTTGAGTTAGGGAATGAAGTTAGAAAATATATGTAAAAGATGTTTCTGTTTGCATATTTCGATAATGGCGTGTCTCAGAAGGTATTAAAAACTTACAATAGGAAAAAAGAACGGCGCAGAATCCTTCTGGATCTCAATACATATAACCAGCAAAAACTTCCTTTTTAATTAAAACACGAAATAGTTTTTTTTTCTTTTTAAAAACGCTTATACAACTGTCATGCCATTAATTGTAAAACCTCACATCTTATCATTTTCATGGATGTATTAATTACTTTCAGACCTTCTATTTTTTTATGTTGACTGCCGTTGTTCACGTTCAGCAACATCAAAATGTGTTTTGAAAGATACATTCTTTTTTGTTTGGGTAAATAATAACCAGGCTACATAACATTTCTAGAAATGTAAGTCAACTCTGCAATATATTAATAGTCTGTATTCAAGAATCACACATGCCCCCCCACCCTCCCCCCTACCAGTGCGGACCCATGTGCACCCTTGTAAAACAAAGTGGAGAAGCACGCGATCTACTCCAACGCTGCGGTCAAAGGAGCACCGATATCGGGGAACTCCACCGACTACCGACATCAGCCGAAGATGGCCGATATTTTCTAATTAGCACACCACTCCGTGTGCGGTCTCCATGCGACCGATCTCGTCTCCGGAACGTACCGATTTCGCACGACATTCAGTAAAATTAAAATAATTTTGTTTTCTTGGGTGGAATCGGGCAATGTTTGCACTTGCAAAACATTGATTGTGATGAATTTTTAATACTACAAAGAAGGGGTTTATCGCATCCCGAGGATGAGAAATAGAGTAACAGGAGTATGTCTCGAAATCTATGTCTGATATGCGCAGTATGAACTGTACATAGTGAGCATTAACCTACAAGTGTGTAAACTTTTTGTAGGTGTCTGCCGATATAACAGCTCGATAGGTCGCCTACTGAGAAACAAAGGAATTCAGTTTGATAACGGAGGAAAATGTGTGTGTGTGTGTGTGTGTGTGTGTGTGTTGGGGGGAGGGAGGAGAGGACTGGTTGAAGGCGGGTATGGGAGGTGAACATTGTAGAGGGAGAGGAATGCTTGGTTACAGATAGCAGGTTCAAATGGATGTAGGCTGCAGTAGTTATGCAGAAATGAAAAGGCGTATACAGGATTAGCTAGTGTGGAGGGTTGAATCAAATCAGTCATCGAAATATCATCGGAATAAATACCAGGAGAACTACGAAACGCAATCTGTTTCAATTACGGCATTATTTTTCTGTCACACAATTAACAATCAATGACTAAAAACACTGTCACCCTTTAGTAATCTAAGGTATGCGTCCAAACCGAATGAAATTGGAACGACCACATAAAACCAGTTGAATTATGGGGTGATTATCGTGGGGAGAATATTAAGGAAACGTAATGCAGTGTTTCTCAAATACTGGATGAATATGGTCTGGGTATTTGCGTATGGTGAGTTCAACTGTATTAAGACACGTACACAGTTTTTAACTATAATATTTGTCTTGCTGTGTTTAATCTTTAACATAAGATTATACCTCTTAATGAGGAGATTATCACAGCATTTTAAATTTTTCAGTTCGGTCAATAATTATATGTACACTACTGGCCATTAAAATTGCTACACCAAGAAGAAATGCAGATGATAAACGGGTATTCATTGGACAAATATATTATACTAGAACTGACATGTGATTATATTTTCAAGCAATTTGGGTGCATAGATCCTGAGAAGCCAGTACCCAGAACAACCACCTCTGACCATCACGCCGGGTGATACGCCAGTATGGCGATGACGAATACACGCTTCCAATGTGCGTTCACCGCGATGTCGCCAAACACGGATGCTACCATCGTGATGCTGTAAACAGAACCTGGATTCATCCGAAAAAATTACGTTTTGCCATTCGTGCATCCAAGTTCGTCGTTGAATAAATCATCGCAGGCGCTCCTGTCTGTGATGCAGCGTCAAGGGTAACCGCAACCATTGTCTCCGAGCTCATAGGCCATGCTGCTGCAAACGTCGTCGAACTGTTCGTTCAGATGGTTGTTGTCTTGCAAACGTCCCCATCTGTTGACTCAGGGCTCGAGACGTGGCTGCACGATCCGTTACAGCCCGTCATCTCGACTGCTAGTGATACGAGGCCGATGGGATCCAGCACGGCGTTCCGTATTACCCTCCTGAACCCACCGATTCCATATTCTCCTGACGGTCATTGGATCTCGACCAACGCGCGCAGCAATGTCGCGATACGGTAAACCGCAATCGCGATAGGCTACAATCTGACCTTTATCAAAGTCGGAAACGTGATGGTACGCATTTCTCCTCCTTACACGAGGCATCACAACAACGTTTCACCAGGCAACACCGGTCAACTGCTGCTTGTGTATGAGAACTCGATTGGAAACTGTCCTCATGTCAGCACGTTGTAGGTGTCGCCACCGGCGCCAACCTTGTGTGAATGCTCTGAAAAACTAATCATTTGCATATCACTGCATCTTCTTCCTGTCGGTTAAATTTCGCGCCTGTAGCACGTCATCTTCGTCGTGTAGCAATTTTAATGGCCAGTAGTGTAAGATAACACCATTCGACCGATTCCTGAATGTTGCTCCTTATTCTTGGATCTTTACCACGCCAGGCGTGGACCCGAGGTAGGTGGGGGTAGGGAGAGAGAGTGGTGGGGGGCGTGATGAACCCCTTGGCGTTCCCCCTCCCCCTCCCCACACAGACCTCCAAAAAACTTGTATTTACACATTGTGGTATATCAATCTCCAAATTTTAAAGCTAAGTCTTGGAGGATAATGTTACATAAAATCTAAGCGTCTCTAAAAAGAAAAGGAATTCTAGAAACTACAACAGATGGTTAATACAGGATACTTTTCAGCTGGTTGCGTGAGTGAGTGACGACGTGGATATGGTCGCGGCCTTGACCCAATGCTTTCAAGTTGGGTAAAAGGCGCACACTCACTGCCTGGCCATAGCTGCTGCCAACAGCAAAGCCGTGTGTCCACAGGAAGAACCAGCAAACTACACAAATCAGAGTAACGCTATACGGAAAGCGAAAGATCCTCCATTAATTGTTTATAAAAACATTAGCAAATAGCGGAAAGATTGTGCTTCCGAACGTAGGTGTAAATGGCTGAAACAAACAACAATACCCCCGTTTATGCGTTCGCTTATTCGCAGTCTGCCGGCCTGTGTTCACAATCCTACTACTACGTGGAGTACTGATAATGGCGAGTGTACGAAACGATTTTACGAGTATATTGTGTAAATTGTGAAGTTAGTCGAGGTAGAGAAAATTTGTTACTGTAATAGTTCGTAAATGTTAGTTCTCAAATTTTCAGACACTTACTTTTCAGATGCTATATTGCTCTGAATAGCAATTTCTTGGAGGTTGCGTTAAAGCGATGTACTAAGGATTTGCGTGCCTATGGAACATCGTCTCGACTGTGCGACTGAATTGGTGATTTCCTGCCAGAAAAGTCACAGTTCATTGGGTCACAGTTCGTAGTAACTGACCGAGAGTTGTCGAGTAAAGCAGAAATATCTAGCGTTCCCCAACGAAGAGTTATAGGCCCCCTGCTCTTCCTAATCTATATAAATGACTAGGTAATTGCTCTACGATGTATTTATTGCTCTCTTTTATTAGCCCACCTACTCCTTCCTCCGCTTTCTGCCCAACTACCCTTCCACCCTCCTTCTTCTCACCGTAGTAGGAGGCTGGTGGCTCTTACCCGTATAGTATTTCTTTCCAGATCGAACTAACGCGTCTATGAAATTTGGTTGAAGTTGTTCCAGAGGTTCAGGACGAAATTTTTATTCGTGGCTTTGCCCACGTAGCCACATGACAGATATATTTCACATATCGCGCTGCAGTTTCATTTCCACGCCGCTCAGTGTTTATGACGTGTAGCCCCCGAACTATGTACTGCACAGTGATACAATTTTGCAGGTACATCCAGGGTATATGTGGCTACGGTCTATGTGGTACGAACAGAGTAAGTAGTAAAGAAGCAACAAATTAAAACATCATGGATTATGCAGCAGTTTTCCAAGTTTCTCAGTATTTGACGCCATAGATCCTGGATTACACTATGTCATCAAAAGTACCCTGACAACCCCAAATACATATGTTTTCCATATTAGGTGCATTGTGCTGCCACCTACTGCCAGGTACTCCATATCAGCGACCTCAGTAGTCAGTAGACATCGTGGACAGCAGAAGGAGGCGCTCCGCAGAACTCACGGACTTCGAACGTGTTCAGGTGACGGTGTGTCACTTATGTCATACGTCTGTACGTGAGATTTCCACACTATTAATCATCCCTAGGTCCACTGTTTACGATGTGATAGCACAGCACAAAAGCGTACAGGCCGACCTCGTCTGTTGACTGACAAAGACCGCCGACAGTTGATGAGGACCGTAACGTGTAATAGGCAGACATCTGTCCAGGCTATGACACAGGAATTCCAAACTGCATCTGGATCCACTGCAAGTACTATGACAGTTAGGCGGGAGGTGAGAAAATGTGGATTTTGTGGTCGAGCGGCTGCTCATAAGCCACACATCGCGCTGGTAAATACCAAACGACGCCTCACTTGGTGTAAGTAGCGTAAACATTGGACTATTGAACAGTGAAAAACCGTTGTGTGGAGTGACGAATCACGGTACACAACGTGGCGATCCGATGGCGTGTGCGTATGGCGAATGCCCAGTGAACGTCATCTGCCAGCGTGTGTAGTGCCAACAGAAAATTCGGAGGCGGTGGAATTAGGGTGTGGGCGTGTTTTTCATGGAGGGGGATTGCCCCCTTGTTTGTTTTGCGTGGCACTATCACAGCAGAGGCCTACATTGATGTTTTAAGCACCTTGTTGCACCTATTCATAATGCACAGCCTGTAGCGGAGTGGTTACATGACAATAACATCTCGTAATGGACTGGTCTGCACAAGGTCCTGACCTGAACCCTACAGAATACCTTCGGGCTGTTTTGGGACGCTGACTTCGTGCGAGGCCTCACCGACCGACAGTGATGTGTCTCCTAAGTGCAGCACTCCGTGAAGAACGGTCTGCCATTCCCCAAGAAACCTTCCAGCACCTGACTGAACGTAAGCCAGCGAGAATGGAAGCTGTCATCAAGGCTAAGGGTGGGCCAACACAATATTGAATTCCAGCATTATCGATGAAGGGCGCCACGAACTTTTCAGCCAGGTGGCCGGATATTTTCGATCACATAGTGTGTGTCTTGCCAATGATACATTTCAACGGCATATATGGATTACGTTCTGCGAAATTCTCTGCGAATAGAATTACTGGCAAATAAGTAATAATTTTAAACGCCATTAATGCGAATAGAATTAGTGGCAAAGAAGTAATAATTTTAAACGCCATTAATGCGGCATATTTTGTGTTTATGACGTCATATCTCATGATCTTGTGATATAATTTTGATGGCCATCAGTGGTATACGTCAATACCGACTGCAAAATATCACGAATACAAATAGCAGTAAAGAAATAATAAGTTAAAAGGCGTACTTCATGCTGCAGTTTTATTGCATGAACAGCGAAAATGTAGTGAGCGATAAACCTTTAACCTTTCATCATTTTGTGGAAGTTGTCAACGAGAAAAAGTTTAGTAAAGTTTTCAAAGTAAGTCAAATTTTGTTCCTAGTCACTGGGTGCTCTCATTCTCCAATACTGGAAGACTAAAATAAGGGTTTTCGCGCGTCATGTGCTACACTTCGTTTCCACCCCCCACCCCCATTCATTTGTCGGGCAAGTGGTTCTTAACTCCACAGCAATTCTTTCCAGACACTAAATGATACGTGTACCAAGTGTTGTTGAAATCGGTCCAGCGGTTTAAGAGGAGATGTGGAACATGCATACATATACATGTACATCCATTTTTATAACATGTATGATTTGGGAGACAATTTGAGCTGCCATCTTAGACTGTGATTATGTAGACTTTCCCGGCGTATTAGTATATCAAATTCTTGTTGGGTTTCCAGCCGGATCAAACTGTCATCTGAGCACAATATTTCAGCAGTCCACCTGGCCGCCATCATCAGGTGAGAAAAGCTACGCTGCTCTCGCCGATAACTGATTCCACTCGTTTTTTTTTCCTTTATTGAGTTTCGATTCCCCCTAAAGGGGGGCGGGCTGGCAGCAGCTTATTACGCCGCTCTTCAGCCTACAGAATTTGTTTTAAACAGATGAAGATAATAAAAAATAATAACAGTTGGCGATAAAATCGGTGACTTTAAGGTAAAATGGCAGAAAATTCTGGAGCTTAAAACATAAAACACAGGGTTGATGATGCTAATAAAATACACAGGAAGCAGAAAAATAATAGACAGACAATTAAAAAAACACGGCGACAGTCTGAGTTCTGTTCGCAAGAGATATAAAATGCACACCCAGCGACAGCATGATTTCTGTTCGCAACACTGTGGAAAGACGCACAACACTGAACACTCACTTAAACACTGCACTAAAAAGTTGGCACAAATATGACATACCACACCCGAGAGCACGTGGGGGGAAACTGGTCAGATGACGGGAAAAAAAGGGGGGAAGGAGAGGAAAATGAAGGGGGAGGGGGGAAAGGAGCCAATGGAAGATGAGGATCCATAAGAGGGGTGGGGGGTGCTGAGCAGACGTGCCAGGGAGTGGGGAAGGCAGAGGAGGGGAGTACAAAAGGACTCGGGGGGGGGGGGGGGGAGATTCCACTCGCAAATGACTGCACCTTTATATGCATTGGAAGTGCAACAGCGCATGCACAAGATACAGTGCGCACGCTCTCAATGATTCCTGCTGCCCCCCGGCGTAGAAAGAGTTGCACCTACTGTAAGTAGGCTGTTTAGGTTTTTTTTATTGGTAACGCCACCTCCTTATGAAAATCACTGGCTGTGCTGTGTGCAGTCTGTGGCTGCTTTGCATTGTTGTAATACTCGCCATTGTAGTGTTAGGCAGCTGGCTGTTAACAGCGCGTAGCGTTGCGCAGTTGGAGGTGAGCCGCCAGCAGTGGTGGATGTGGGGAGAGAGATGGCGGAGTTTTGTAATTTGTCATGAACTGCTATATGTATGATGATATCAAGGTAAATACATTGTTTGTTCTCTATTAATATCTTTCATTTGCTAACTATCCCCATCAGTAGTTAGTGCCTTCCATAGTTTGAATCTTTTATTTAGCTGGCAGTAGTGGCGCTCGCTGTATTGCAGTAGCTTGAGCAGCGAAGATTTTTGTGAGGTAAGTGATTTGTGAAAGGTATAGTTTAATGTTAGTCAGGGCCATTCTTTTGTAGGGAATTTTGAAAGTCAGATTGCGTTGCGCTAAAAATACTGTGTGTCAGTATAAGCACAGTCGTATGTATAAATTGATAAAAGGGGACGTTTCATATGTCGACCCTTAGCCTAGGATACCTCACTGGAATCTTCTGATTTTTCTTGTAGTTTGTGTAATTAGTGTAGATTTTGTTTATTGCTAGCGCGTAATTATAGAGAGAATTTCCATTGTAGTTGTAGTTTTTCATTGTTGTACAGTAAAACAGTTGTGGCATGTATGTAGATTTGCACCAAGTATTTCGCAGCTGCAATTAACTAGATATTATTTTCAGTGTTATGTTAATGTGTTCTCTTATTTTTGCTCTTCAAATTGTGTTTTTCTGTGTTGTCGTGTGAAATACTGTGACAATAATGGCGTGTGAAAAACGTAATACTAGGCTCCAAAGTAAACTGAGAAATGACAGTAAAGACGAAAGCAGTGTGTTAGCGCCACCGAGTAATGAATTAACTAATGTTCAAAGTAGTAATTTGGTAATTGTGCATAGGGAAATGGAGCGGGCGGCAAACAGTGGTGTAGACAGCGAAACAATTAGAGAACAGGGAAGCATTATCGATCGATCGGTCGGCGACAGCTCGCCTCAGGAATCCGAAATGACAGGAAACAATCTCGCAAATGCTGTGGATTCAGGATTTGGGTCCTCACCGTTTTCTCAAATAAGTCAAGACACATTTTCTGCTTGTCAAAATGTGAATGTTGCCGGTGCAACTTCACTGCCGAAAAGCACTGAGGAACGTGTTTCAGACACCAGTGCATTGTTATTACAGTTAATGCAACAAATGGGACAAAGGCTACAAAAGTTAGACACAACGCTTGAACAAAATCAGAAACAAATGGAACAAAATCAGAGTCAAACACAGCAAAAGTTAGACACAATGGAACAAAATCTTCAAAAGTTAGACACAGTGGAACAAAATCTTAAAAAGTTAGACTCATTGGAACAAACTCTTGAACAAACACGTGAAGATTTAACTACTGAGTTACATAACATTGAATCGAAATGTCAAAAAGTCTGTAATGACGTAAAAACACAAATTTGTGAGCATTTCCAACCTATTTTTTCGCGGCATGAAAATGCATTACAGAATCACGAAGCAGCCATAAAAGAACTGCAAATCATTGTTCATGAAAATCACGACACCCTGCAAGCTAAAATTGATTCAGTTGCATTTACCGATTCGGTTACGCAACTTGCAAAAACTCAAGAAAACTTAAAGGACACAGTAGATACTCTGAAACTTGGTTCAGAAAAATACACTGAGGAAATGAGTACACTATCGGAGAAAGTAGCTGAACTTTCAGATCAGTTCATTAACTTATCTACAAAAGTAGATGATAATCTGAATGACACAAAACCGGTAGTCTTTAATGACACAGAAGAGTGCGAACAAATTAGGAAACTGAAACAAAATCTGAATCAAATTAATACGCAACACCAAAGAGAAATCCAGGAAGTACAAGATCAGCTGACACAGGTAATACAAGAATTACGTATTTCAGACGATACTCGCGCTCCAACACGGGGAGAGGGACTTAGAAATACGGAAAAGCCGCAAAATAATAACACAGGGCATTTCGGAAATTATGTAAGAAATTGGCAATGTGCACCGAATTTTGAGATTGAACCGCCGACACGACGCAACAATGACCGATATGCTACTCGCCGACACGATGATTTTGACTATAAGCTGTTCATTACTGCACGTAAATTCAAAACGTTTAAGAATTCTGCCAACGACATTCATCCACAAGCGTGGCTTCATCAATTCTCTCATTGTTTTCCTCCCAACTGGTCGTTAGAACACAGATTAGAATTTATGTGTGGCTATTTAGAGAATGAACCAGCTGTAAGAATGCGTTCGGTCATTCACGATTGTCATAGTGAAGGAGAATTTTACCATGCCTTCCTCTCAGCATATTGGTCCAAAGCCACACAAGACCGAGTAAAACATGGCATCATAATGATGAAACATTTCGAACAATCTGAATTCTCCAGTCTTGTGAAATATTTTGAAGACATGTTGCACAATACAGCCCCTCAGAACTCATCCGCATTTGCTTAATCAAACTGCCTGAACATTTACGACGTATTATTTTAGCAGGACGTTGCAAAGACGACATTGAAGCTTTTCAGGGACTGTTACAAGAACTGGAAATTGACACTGACATTCGCGGAACGCGAGAACAGGCGTACAACAATTACAGGTCACATATGTCACAGTTTCGTGACGACAGAAACAATAACTGGACACAACAAGGCTATTCTTACAACACAAACTATGTCCAAAACAGACACCACCCATATGACAACCACTGGCAGAGTAATAATAATTACAGGGAAAGATCGCATTTCCGTAGTAATGAATATGACAGAGACAATCATAGAAACAGACAATATGGTAACCAGAACTATTATTATCAAGGGAGACAGAATACTTTCAGACGCCATTTAGCGCTACAGGACACGCATTTGAGTGATCAATTTTGTACTTAAACCATTTATTTTTCAAGATTTTTGAATTACAAAGAAAGTTTTCCGTGATACATTTCATTCCATTGCTGTAATCTGTAACACCTGAGGGTATAATTATATCCTCAGGGGGGTACACGCTTACTTTGTGTACCATGTGTTTGGCAAGCACAAGGAGCCCTAGGTAATATGGTATTTGCTTATACAACTTTACACATCAGTACCATATTCCTCTAACACAGAGTTACATAGCTATCTGATTATTTGACAGAGAAACAAACATTCTTTTTACTACATCAGTGACAGATGTTTACGCAATTACACAGTTGGATAACTTCACACTTACGAATTTGTATGTTGTTTGTACTTTGTGAACTGTTCATATTTTTTCAGAACCATTGTGATACTATGAGAGCTTTGAATGATATATTTGGTAAGGGAGCATGATTTTAAAGTACGTTTGAGGTAGATGACACTATTGAAATGAGCAGAGAATATTTTTTTTGGGATTTGAAAATATTGCAGAAAGCTACGACGATTTTGAGAGTTGACTGAGGTGTTATGATGTTATTTTTATGACGAGGATGTGTATTATACTGTTGAGGTATGTTTATGATCAATAAGCTGATGCTATATGAGGAATGTTTATTATGATATCCATTTATTATGATGAAATACTGAAGAAGTGTCGACGAATATGTATATGTGTAATAAGGTAAGGAGTAATGAACAGTGTTTAGGGACTCTGACTTGTGAAAAAGGATGTTGGAAACCAAGAATCATACTTTAAGAGTTATGAAATGTGTGTAAATGCGTGAATGTATCACAATGCCGGCGAAAATTTTTTGGACACTGTTATATTCATACGATTTTGTTTCTACAGATTTGTAACGCAAATTCTTGACCTATGAAATTTTTATATGAGACTGTCGCTGTAGCGGAAACTGGTGTCGTAAATATTTCGGTAAGAAAGTTCAGTGACCACCTGCACGTAATGCGTCGTGGGCACCCAGCGGAGCGGCCAGGTGTGTCAGACGCCTGGAGAAAAAGCCATTATTGCAAGCCCTTTTCAGCGGCACAGGTAGAAAAAAAAAGGGAGGCCATTATCCTCGCTATTGACGTTCCTTTGTAGAGAGCATCGCAAAAACGACACGGTCGAACTTGAAAACATATGATTACACTGTGAAGCTCTTAATTTATGATATTTACTAAAATGCCTAATGAAACGATGAGAAACATTTCACAGCTATTGTCGTGCTAGTTGAGAGAAATGCCATATGGCTTGCTTTATGTATTATTAACTCATTTTGTTTAATATCTAGTTTCTAGCTGCACTGCAGCATTGGTTAAAATAAAATTTAATAGATGTACTAATATAAATATTTTATGCCTACAGATCCAGTAAATAATTTTATGATCTATTCAAAAAAACGAAGGAGCATAAAAAGATATTTCCCTTTGCAGGAATTGCATATGGAATTTTCTTTTCAACTACTGGGTAATTTTTTTTGGTAGAATAACTTCCTGTGGTGCACCACTTTAATTACTTAGACATTAAGATGTGATTATACATTTCCCTTATCTGCATTGTTATCTTTAGTGTACTATTTTTTCTGCGTGAGCTATGTCATGTTTAGATATTTCATTTTCTGCTGCTGTTTGCCAGGCATAGTGTTGCTGAATTTGAATTTGTGTTACTCTGCTAAGCCAGATTTATTTTTCTTGTTTGCTGCTCATTGCCTTATATTAGTTATAATATTGCATTTGTTTTGCTAATTTATGCTGCTTGCTTTGCCTTTTCTATTTTTTATCATTGTTGTTTGTCTTAATTGTTTTATGCTGCTGCATTGCCTCGTCCCTTAGTTTAATATCTGAGCTCAGTAAATTTAAGTTAGCTTAAGAGGGGGTAGACTATATAAGAACCTAACTATGGAGAATAGGGAAAGAATGCTTTGGAGGTTATATGAAACAGATTTGGCAAAAATGAGTATTGTGCACTGAGAAATAATTATTTTGAAAGAAATATGAATAGAATACAGAAAGCAGGTTTAGATAGGACTTTTTGGGAATAATGATGAACGAAGGGAGATCTCCAAGAACAAAATAGGTTTTGTTCGCAAAATACTGCAGTACCAAAAGTTACACTGAAAACGAACCCTGTCCTTTCCATTGTGTTATCCCCCTATGTGTTTGTGTACCCCTGTGTATTTGTTTTCTTCCTGTCTCTGTGTACTGTTTCATAGAACTTTTTCTCTTCTAATACTAAGTTACATTCACTATGATGAGGAATACTGTTATCCTCAAATACAATTGGCATTAATAATATGTTATTTACTTTGTAAAGATGTTTAAACATTATTTGTTCTGTTTTGTTTTAATGCTCATGTGTGAAGTTGATATTCCAAAAGTTATTCTCATTATTTTATGTATTTACTTATCTCATAATTCCTGTAACACTGATGTATATGTTTATTTCTATTCTATTGTAAAACCTGTACTACAAATGTTATCTGTATTGTTATGTTCTTTAATGATGTATTTTGTACCTTTGTAATTGTATTCTTCTGTTGTGGTCTTCAGTCCTGAGACTGGTTTGATGCAGCTCTCCATGCTACTCTATCCTGTGCAAGCTTCTTCATCTCCCAGTACCTACTGCAACCTACATCCTTCTGAATCTGCTTAGTGTATTGATCTCTTGGTCTCCCTCTACGATTTTTACCCTCCACGCTGCCCTCCAATGCTAAATTTGTGATCCCTTGATGCCTCAAAACATGTCCTACCAACCGATCCCTTCTTCTAGTCAAGTTATGCCACAAACTTCTCTTCTCCCCAATCCTATTCAATACCTCCTCATTAGTTACGTGATCTACCCACCTCATCTTGAGCATTCTTCTGTAACACCACATTTCGAAAGCTTCTATTCTCTTCTTGTCCAAACTGGTTATCGTCCATGTTTCACTTCCATACATGGCTACACTCCATACAAATACTTTCAGAAACGACTTCCTGACACTTAAATCTATACTCGATGTTAACAAATTTCTCTTCTTCAGAAACGCTTTCCTTGCCATTGCCAGTCTACATTTTATATCCTCTCTACTTCGACCATCATCAGTTATTTTACTCCCTAAATAGCATAACTCCTTTACTACTTTAAGTGTCTCATTTCCTAACGTAATCCCCTCAGCATCACCCGATTTAATTTGGCTACATTCCATTATCCTCGTTTTGCTTTTGTTGATGTTCATCTTATATCCTCCTTTCAAGACACTGTCCATTCCGTTCAACTGCTCTTCCAAGTCCTTTGCTGTCTCTGACAGAATTCTTCTGTTATAAAATTGTAATTGACACCAGGTCATCAAATTAAGTAACTTGTAAGTTACATTTCACTGCACACGTTTCTGTTGGTCATAGTATATGGACAATATGTGAGAAGTAGGGACTGTTAGTGTTTGTATGTGTGTTAATAATTCAGCAAGGGACTGGATAACAGCATTGCTGGTTCTAAGGACAATTCCAAAAACTTTGTGAGTGCACAAGTGGTGGTTATGGACTTGCTAAATTATCCGCAAGACTCTTCAATGGTGATTGTGCACCTGCACAGTCACAACGGATGGCTGCTGGCCATCTCTACAAGGACTACAGTGGGTGTACATCTTTGATGATCCATCAATACCATTATTTCTACAAGGCATGCAGTGGGTCTGCGCCTCTGGTGGCCCACCAATACGGTAATCTCTACCAGGACTACAGTGGGTCTGCTCTGTGATGACCTACCTACCAATATTCTTCAAAACTTTGACTGACTCAGCTGTGGGTTTGCTCTGTTGTGGCCCATTACCTGCCGGCATGTCAAGAGTCAGCACTGTCTTTCCGTTGGAAGGACAACACTACTTCTTCAAGACTGCATGGAAATCCACTACTTCCGTGTGCATTTTCTTTTACTGCTCAGACTTTGAGAAAAACACTGCAATGTGATGAATGATCAGGATTGTCTTTATGGACTGTGAGAAAATTTTAGCTTTTGACCAACATTGTATTAATAAGTCTGTGCATTTGATTTCTTTGTCATTGTAATTACGATTATGAAAAATTTTAACAAATATGTATTGGCCACTGCCCAAACCAATTTGTAAAATTTTTTGCGGGGAGCATGGGGGCTATGTAAGTAGGCTGTTTAGGTTTTTTTTATTGGTAACGCCACCTCTGTATGAAAATCACTGGCTGTGCTGTGTGCAGTCTTTGGCTGCTTTGCATTGTTGTAATACTCGCCATTGTAGTGTTAGGCAGCTGGCTGTTAACAGCGCGTAGCGTTGCGCAGTTGGAGGTGAGCCGCCAGCAGTGGTGGATGTGGGGAGAGAGATGGCGGAGTTTTGTAATTTGTCATGAACTGCTATATATATGATGATATCAAGGTAAGTACATTGTTTGTTCTCTATTAATATCTTTCATTTGCTAACTATCCCTATCAGTAGTTAGTGGCATCCATAGTTTGAATCTTTTATTTGGCTGGCAGTAGTGGCGCTCGCTGTATTGCAGTAGCTTGAGCAGCGAAGATTTTTGTGAGGTAAGTGATTTGTGAAAGGTATAGTTTAATGTTAGTCAGGGCCATTCTTTTGTAGGGAATTTTGAAAGTCAGATTGCGTTGCGCTAAAAATACTGTGTGTCAGTATAAGCACAGTCGTATGTATAAATTGATAAAAGGGGACGTTTCACTACTCAGGTGGTGAATGCTGTTGAAAACGATATATCGTTTCAAATGATTATTCATAGTCGGACGATTCAGATCCGTTGTTTCTTCATCTCTGATAAAACAGTATTTCACGTTTTACTTAGCAGGTATCCATTATCACGATAAATGATATTGTCTGCTAGTCTGATTTCGATAGATTCTTTTAAAACACAATCCCAATACCGAGAAGCATTTGCAACTACTTGCGTCTCATTGTGTAGCATCCTGTGTTCCTCTGAAAGGCAATTCTCAGCCACCGCAGATTTATCTGGTTGTAATAATCGCGTATGGTGGTGATGTTCAATAAACCTGTCGATGACGGTACGAATAGTCTGGCCAATGTAAATTTTCCCTCACTCACACGGTAGTTTGTAAACGCCAGACTTCCTCAAACCTAAATCATCTTTGACAGAGCCAAAAAGTGCTCGAATCTTAGCTGGCGGACGAAAAGCACATCTGATTTCATATTTCTTCAAAAGTCTACCTATCTTGGCGGACACATTCCCAGCATCATCGTAATAAAATAAGAGAAATTGAGCTCTCACACTAATATTTAACTGTTCCTTTTCCCCTCGCAGTGTTAGAGTGTGGAACGGAAGAGAAATAGCGTGGAAGTGGTTCGATGAACCCTCTGTCAGGCCTTGCAGAGTAGCCATGTCGATGTGGATTTGATGAATACATACAAATTCTTCTTCTTTTCGTTCTTATGCTTCTCGCTTCATGGATTATGTGATTTCACCTGTTCCAGTCAACACGTCCGATCTCACGTTACTATTATTATTATTATTGTTGTACAAAAACATTTAAAATCGGAGACACAGATGCCACGATAACAGTAATCGTATTGAGAGACACAGAACCGAACTAAGGATCCGTACCTCTCAAAGAAGTTCGTTTCATAAGCCCGTACACGTCATGGAGGTCTTCAAAGAGCTCCGGCGGCAGACTCTGCAAGACCATGCATTGCCGAGAGGTTTGCTGCTAAAATTCCGAGAGCGAACCACTCTGCTTCAAGAAGCTCATTTTTTCCGGTGCTTCAGTAGATGGTTAGGTTTGGTTCGGATTTGAAATTATGTACTGCAGTGAGCAGGCGGAGTTAGCCCAGTAATGCTCAGTACTTGTTTCTTACGGCGCCCAGTGCCAACAATTAACATCAGTTTGGTTTTTAAAAAAGGAATTTTGTGCGTCCATTCAGTACAACAATCCCAGATTAATACAGTAATATTCGATTTAATGGTTTCTGTCAACAGGGACATCATTAAAGCAGGAAGAATTAACAGTAAAACTGAGTAGCGCTGTTGCATGATGGCCGCAGACGGAGTGGGACGGATCGAGACACGAGTGGTGGCACGTCGGGCAAAGAAGAAGTCGAACAAGCGCTGACCCGTCCTTGAGTATCTGTTGTCATCATCGACTGCATTAGTGGCTGACTGCAAGCAAGCCATGCTGCGACAGTATTAAGACAGCAATGAACAGAACCATCTCCAAGAGGCTTTTCAGTTTCCATATTCCTAACACGAGAATATTTCCGTATTTTACACGGTTTTTTCTCTTTCGCAGCGTTTATAGAATCGTATGGAGTCTACTGTTTCTCATGATTTGGCAAATTTACTTCACTTTTTGTTTGGATGCCCTTTCAGTGGCCATGGTCGTTACTTAAGGCAGGCAAATCACGTGCTGTACATCTGCATAATATGTATGTACGGTGCATGGCGGAGGATACATCCTAAGGTTGTAACTAATCTGCTGTCCTCTTCTGTACGCCTACTCTACGAGTGGAAATGACTATCTTCATATCGTTAAGGTTAACCCGCTGATGACCGTCATCAGAGCGGATGCACACGAATTGCCTGAACTCTTACGGGACTCTGTGGATTATCTGCCGCGAGTAGTGTGTTTAATGGCAGGGGCACTACGAATATAGTGTGTGGACATTAAGTTGAGGATGTGGGTCTCATCGGAAGCGTACCGGCGATACTTCCCTGCACTCGCACTATCCCCTGTGCCCTCGGTGGCTCAGATGGGTAGAGCGTCTGCCATGTAACCAGGAGATCCCGGGCTCGAGTCCCGGTCGGGGCACACTTTTAAAACTGTCCCCGTTGATGTATATCAACGCCCGTCAGCAGCTAATGGTCTTGATTTAATTATAATTTCGATCTACATATCTGTCTGTGCCCTAACCTCTCTATCTTACTCTCATCATCCTTACAAGAGATACGGGCAACGGCCTTGCCGCAGTGGCTGCACCTGTTCCCATGAGATCACTGAAGTTAAGCGCTGTCGGGCGTGGTCGCCACTTGGATAGGTGACCATGCAGGCTGCAATGCGCTGTTGCCATTTTTCGGGGTGCACTCGGCCTCGTGATGCCAATTGAGGAGCTACTCGACCGAATAGTAGCGGCTTCGGTCAAGAATACCATCATAACGACAGTGCGAACTGGTAAACTGCAATCGTTTATTTTTTTTATGCCCGGTTAGATCCGTGATAAAATAAAATCTTGATTCTTGATTTCATCATTACGGTCGTTTTTCACATCATACATAGCGAGGATGAAATTTTGCTGTCTACTATTCCGTTGCGATGCCGTTGCCACGTCAATTTATTAACAACGGTCCGACTTAACTCCAAAGATAACTTATGTAGGAGTAATATTTTTTAATATGCTGTAATACTGGTTTAAACTAACCGCTTGTCACTGTCCATTATTCATTTACTCACTTAGTCACTTAAAATGTTTAAAGAGTCAATCAACTTGCATTAATACACATTGTATTATCCGTTTAATGAATTAGGCGACACGTAAGATTTATCTTTCGACTCAGATTTTATTGTTCTTTCTGTAATTAATTGTTTGTCCCTACAACACACGCTCACCGATATATCATTCAAGATTGGCTACCGTTCAGTTCAGTAATCGTGACGCTGACGACAACTTTGGACTAATCGCCGTACTTGTCTTTCTTCGTGTCTTCGTTTTATTGTGTCCTACTCAAGAGTACGAATTGTTTTTCTGTCCTTGATCCATTGCTCTCAAGGTTGGTGACTGTTCATCAGTACGAAGGCTAAGTCCGATAAGCCAATATCACTCAATTGAAGTCTAACACTCGTCTTACTCTACCGTCGCGTTAGAACGGTAAAGATTAACATTCTTCAGTCAAATGACTGAGCAATACTTCAATCTCTATCTCACGAATTATCAAACTTCCAAAACTGAAACAATCTAATAGCGTTTGCATCCAGACAACTATCGCAAAAGTACTCAGAGCGACTCAAGAGCAACCAACTAACCGAACATTTCCATATCAGAGTTGCATTGTAGTCGCATTGAATTTCCTTTTCGATGCGGCTACAACTCTCTTCCATGGTAAATGTTACCTTTGACTGAATTACCTTCTTGAATTTAACCTTCGTTCATATGATTTTGAATTTATTCTACAGATGTTTGATAAAAAATCTATGATACTCCTTTCCTCTTATCTCCCCTTTTTGTATGCTATTCTCAGTATTTGAATGATATAGGTGTTAATCAAAATATTTCCAGTTCAGATTTTATCGTCAATAGTTGCCTTCACTGT
The DNA here is from genome assembly GCF_023898315.1 of Schistocerca nitens. Classification (NCBI taxonomy): domain Eukaryota; kingdom Metazoa; phylum Arthropoda; class Insecta; order Orthoptera; family Acrididae; genus Schistocerca; species Schistocerca nitens. The sequence continues at coordinate 420,848,915 of NC_064620.1, forward strand.
CAAGATGACTCACTTCCCTACTTTAAGTTTCCACAAAGTTTGTTAATTGGGGTTTTCTGTCCTTGGGGCGTTACAACTCTCAATTATCTCGTAAACGGATAACTTGTGGACTCATGTTTACTAAACAGTTTTTACTTCTATTATTGTATTCTGCCATCCATGCCAGCTTTCACTATTAATTCCATACGTAACAAAAGCGGACCCATTATTGATCCCTGTAGTACTCCTGCAGTGATTACCCCTTATTCTGAAAACGCCGTAATAATATAAGCTGTAACACAATGATCGATGGATTTGCTGTTGTCCTCCTTATGTAAAATGTGTATCGTAATTAATAATAGAAACTGCCGACCTTGTGTTTCTTAAAACATTCTGCATTATTTTATTTGGATAGATATAATTACTGACTGATTTGCTTAAAAGAATGAAAGGAAGTCAAGAGCTGGAAATAGGTATGTATCCCTGTCATTTACAGATGATAATAATACTGTTTTCAGCCAGTTTATTTCATCAGCGGTTACATTTTTTTTTCTAGCGAATTCGACAATGCTTCACAATTGCTAAATATATATGGAAATTGTATATCTGTCCCAATCTCCTCCTCCCTCTCTCTTTGTTCATCTCCTTCTCCTCCTCCCCACTCTCTATCATTCCTCCCCATCTCTCAATCTCCTCCTCCCCTCGCCCCCATCTCTGTCCATGCCGCCGCCGCCCCCACCCCCCCACCCCCCGATCTAGAGCATTGTTTATTGTTACGGAAAAGTCGAATCCCTCATTGGGAGCAGAAGACGCTTAAAAAGAGCAGATAAATCTGTTGGAATCATTAGTACTTACAACAAAAAACGTTTTGCAGCACCCCGGTTCCCAGAACTTCTGAAGATAGACATTGACTGTGGATATTGTATCACAGACACAGACCCTTTTACTGTTCAGAGATGTCAGTAAAACCGCCGAAAGATTTAAATAACCATGCATGAGCAGCGCCTATTAGAAGGAGGGATCCGACAGCCGATCACTTCCAATCATTCCACCAGGAAGGAGGTACACGGCTCGTGTTGTCTGTAGTTCAACCATGCATAGACGGTCAATACTGCGGTTCGATCGCGTCCGCATTGTTACTTTGAGCCAGGAAGGTCTGCCAACAAGATAAGTGTCCAGGTGTCTCGGAGTGAACCAAAGCGAAGTTGTTCGGACATGGAGGAGATAAAGAGAGACAGTAACTGTCGAGGACATACCTCGCTCAGGCCGCCCAAGGGCTACTGCTACAGTGGATGACCGCTACCTACGGATTATGGCTCGGAGAAACCCTGACAGCAACGCCACCATGTTGAATAATGCTTTTCGTGCAGCTACAGGAAGTTGTGTTAACGAATAAAACTGTGCGCAATAGGCTGCAAGATGCGCAACTTCACTCCCGACGTCCATGGCGAGGTCCATCTTTCCAACCACGACACCATGCTGCACGGTACAGATGGACCCAACAACATGCCGAATGGACCGCTCACGATTGGCATCACGTTCTCTTCACCGATGAGTGTCACATACGCCTTCAACCAGACAATCGTTGGAGACGTGTTTGGAGGCAACCCGGTCAGGCTGAACGCTTTAGACACACCGTCCAGCGAGTACAGCAAGATTTAGGTTCCCTGCTGTTTTGGGGTGGCATTATGTGAGACCGACGTACACCGCTGGTGGTCATGGGAGGCGCCGTAACGGCTGTACAATACGTGAATGCCATCCTCCGACTGATAGTGCAACCATATCGGCAGCATATTGGTGAAGCATTAGTCTTCATGTACGACAATTCACGTCCCCATCGTCCACATCTTGTGAATGACTACCTTCAGGATAAAGACAGTGCTCAACTAGAGTGGCCAGCGCGTTCTCCAGACATGAACCCTATCCAACGTGCCTGGGGTAGACTGAAAAGGACTGTATGGATGACGTGACGCATTAACTTCTCTGACAGATCTACGCCAAATCGCCGTTGAGGAGTAGGACAATCTGGTCCAACAGTGCCTTGATGAACTTGTGGATAGTATGCCACGACGAATACAGGCATGCATCAATGCAAGAGGACGTGCTACTGGGTATTAGAGGTACTGGTGGTACAGCAATCTGGACCACCACCTCTGAAGGTCTCGCTGTATGGTGGTACAACATGCAATGTGTGGTTTTAATGAGCAATAAAAAGGGCGGAAATTATGTTTATGTTGATCTCTATTCCAATTTCCTGTAGAGGTTCCGGAACTCCCGGAACCGAGGTGATGCAAAACTTTTTTGATGTGTGTATATGAGATACGTGAGAGAACCCCCCAACTGGTAGATCTGTGAGGGTAGTAGTTTCAGTGATTGTACAGTATTTCAAATAGCTTTAATCTGCTAACATGTTGGATTATGAAGTTTCGGATGATTTAGATTCATTAGTTGTATTTTAATCGTAAGATGATAAGCCATTAATACAGCTTTCCTGTACTCTCTTATAACCGACTGCGAGGAACGACACAATACAATACTTTGTTGTGTATACAATCTTTGCTTCGATTATAGGCAGGAGAACATTTATGGGAGAAACAGTTTGTGTAACTGTTTAAATGCCTACTATCGAAGATAAAACTGACCACGAGAAAGAAAACGAAACCGTTCATTTTCACTGTACAGCATTTTCTTTCTCACAATCTCTAGCAGAAAATCTGTACATTCAAGCAGAAAAAATATATAACCAATGTGTGTTAGATTACTGTGTAAAAATTAGAAGTAAATTCGTCAAGAACTTTTCGAGATTTTTTGTGATGTTTGGGGTATGGTGCAGATATTTTTATTGATGACCGAGAACAGTGTACTGCACAACATTACATCAGTATCAGTATTTATTTCCTTGGCAGACTAATAATTATAGCTATTCAGAGTAGTATGATTTTAGGTTGGATAGTATCGGCAAGTACATGTGGCAAGAGCAAGCCATTCTTAGCTTATTTTCCCCAGGGCAGTGGGTAAGGTCTTGAAGTGCTGACACCGGGACGTAAGACCGTTAGTCTATATAACGGGCTTAGTCTACTTAGTGATGCCTTTACGACCGTGCAGAAAACATCGGGCAGTAAAGATTGTGATGTGTTTTTCGGGAAGACTGTTAGATGCAGCGGAAAAACAATTAACATACTGAAGTGAGTACGTATTAAGGTGCCAATGATCAAAATATCTGCACTTATATTTTTAACTCTCTTTATATTATACATATACATTAAAAATGTATGATCTATTTCAGTCGAAATTAGTGTATTGCGTAAAAAGTTTAAATACATCGGTCAAGAACTTTTCGAGATTTTTGGTAAAAACGTTAATCCATGTCTTGAAACGTCCCCTTAGAACAATTTATACACGACTGTGTTTAAACTGACACACAATATTTTTAGCGCAACGCAATCTGACTTTCAAAAATCCCTACAAAAGAATGGCCCTGACTAACATTAACCTATACCTTTCACAAATCACTTACCTCACAAAAATCTTCGTTACTCGAACTACTGCAATACAGCGAGCGCCACTACTGCCAGCTAAATAAAAGATTCAAACTACGGAAGGCACTAACTACTGATAGGCATAGTTAGCAAATGAAAGATTTTGCCCGCATCTCGTGGTCGTGCGGTAGCGTTCTCGCTTCCCACGCCCGGGTTCCCGGGTTCGATTCCCGGCGGGGTCAGGGATTTTCTCTGCCTCGTGATGGCTGGGTGTTGTGTGCTGTCCTTAGGTTAGTTAGGTTTAAGTAGTTCTAAGTTCTAGGGGACTGATGACCATAGATGTTAAGTCCCATAGTGCTCAGAGCCATTTGAACCATTTTTTGAAAGATTTTAATAGAGAACAAACAATGTATTTACCTTAATAGTCATATATAGCAGTTCATGACATCCAGTCTTACAAATTTCAAAACTCCGCCATCTGTCTCCCCACATCCACCACTGCTGGCAGCTCACCTCCAACTGCGCAACGCTACGCGCTGTTCACATCCAGCTGCCGCTGCCCAACACTACAATGGCAGACAACAATGCAAACTAGCCACAGACTGCACACAGCACAGCCAGTGATTTTCATACAGAGCGCTACGTAACATTGCCAATAAGAAAACAAACAGCCTACTTACATAGCCCCCATGCTCCCCACAAAAAAGTTTACAAATTGTTTTGGGCAGTGGCCAAAAATGATTTGAAGAAATTTTTCACAATTACAATAACAAAGATATCAAATGCACACACTTATTGATACAATGTTGGTCAAAAGCTAAAATTTTCTCGCAGTCCATAAAGACTGTCCTGACCATTCATCACAGTAAAACTGCCGTTTCTTTTCTCAAAGTCTGAGCAGTAAAAGAAAATGCACACGGAAGTAGTGGATTTCCATGCAGTCTTGAAGAAGTAGTGTTGTCCTTCCACGGCAAGACAGTGCTGAGTCTTGACATGCAGACAGGTAATGGGCCACAACAGAGGAAACCCACAGCAGAGTCATTTGACGTTTTGAAGAATATTGGTAGGTAGGTCATCACAGAGCAGACCCACTATAGTCTTGGTAGAGAGTATGGGATTGGTGGGCCATCAAACGTGCAGACCCACTGTAGTCCTTGTAGAAATAATGGTACTGGTGGGCCATCAAAGATGCAGACCCACTGTAGCCCTTGTAGAAATAATGGTACTGGTGGGCCATCAAAGATGCAGACCCACTGTAGTCCTTGTAGAGACGGCAAGCAGCCATCTGTTGCGACTGTGCAGGTGCACAATCCCATCGAAGAGTCTTGCGGAGAATATAGCAAGTCCATAAACCACCACATATCCACTAACAAAAAATTTGTTTGAAATGTCCTTAGAACCAGCAATGCTGTTATCCAGTCCCTTGCTGAATTATTAACACACATGCAAACACTATCAGTCCCTACTTCTCACATATTGTCCATATACTATGACCAACAGAAATGTGTGCAGTGGAATGTAACTTACAAGTTACTTAATTTGATGAACTGGTGTCAATTACAATTTTATAACATAAGAATACAATAACAATGGTACAAAATACATCATTAAAGAACATAACAATACAGATAACATCTGTACTAACACAGACTTTACAAAAGAATAGAAATAAACACATACATCAGTGTTACAGGAATTATGACATAAGTAAATACATAAAATATCAGAATAACTTTTGAAAGATCAACTTCACACATGAGCATTAAAACAAAACAGAATAAATAATGTCTAAACATCTTTACAAAGAAAATAACATATTATTAGAAAAATTCCACAACATAACTCATATCAGCTAAACACATAAAGACAGGAAAAACACAAATATACAAGAGTACACAAACACATAGCAGAATAACACAAGAGGAAAGGGCAGGGTTTGGTTTCAGTGTAACATTTTGTACTGCAGTCCAACCTAAAAACTTCATGCCATAGATCTTTCGTCTTATTTCAACATTTGTTTCCACCAAAAAAATCCTATCCAAGCATGCTTTCTGTATTTATATGTTCACATATTTCTTACCTCATTATTTATTTTCCATTATCTTACCTCATTATTTATTTCAAAGAAAATCCTACCTAAACCTGTTGTCCCTAAACCCTACTTTTTTGCTCATATCCTCTTTCAAAATACTTATTTGGCCAAACCATTTTCTTATAGCTTCTCAATGCATTTCTTCCAATTCATCACAACTCGTTCTCTCATATAGCCTACCCCATCTTAAGCTAACTTAAATCTACTGAGCTCAGATGCTAAACTAAGGAATGAGGCAATGCAGCAGCACAAAACAATTAACACAAACAGCAATGATACAAAATACAAATGGCAAAGCAAGCAGCATAAATTAGCAAAGCAAATGCAATATTACAACTAATATAAGGCAATGGGCAGCAAACAAGAAAAATAAATTCGTAGTAAAACTGCCTTCACAGAGTAATGTAAAGTGAAATGTAGTAGCACTATGCCTGGCAAACAGCAGCAGCAAATGCAATAACTTATATCTAAACATGACAAAGCTCAAGCAGAAAAAATAGTACACTAAAATGGCCATGTTTAATACCTATGTCACATCTTAGTGTCTATGTAATTAAAGTGGTGCACCACAACAACTTACTGTATGAAATAAATTACCAAGTACTTGAAAAGAAAATTATGTATGCAGTTCCTGTGAAGGGAAATGTCTTTCTGCTCCCTCATTTTTTTGGGAAGTGTATTACAAAATTAGTATTTACTGGATCTGTAGACAGAAAATATTTATATTAGTACATCTATAAAATTCTATTTTAACCAATGCTGCAGTGCAGCTAGAAACTAGATATTAAACAAAATGAACAAATCTCTCAACTAGAAAGACAATACATGTAAAATGTTTCTCATCATTTCATTAGGCATTTTAGTAAATATAATAAATTAAGAGCTCCACAGTGTAATCATATGTTTGCAAGTTTGAGCGTGTCGTATCTGCGATGCTTTCGACAAAGAAATGTCAATAGCGAGGATAATGGCTTCCCTTTTTTTTCTACCTGTGCCTCTGAAAAGGCACACACTAATGGCTTTTTCTCCAGGTGTCTGACACAGCTGGCCGCTCAAGACGCATTATGTCAAGGTCACTTGACTTTCTTACCAAAATATTTACGACACCAGTTTGCACTACAGTGACAGTCTCATATGAATATAACAGTGTCCAAAAAATTTTCGCCGGCATTGTGATACATTCATGCATTTACACACATTCATAACTCTTAAAGTACGATTCTTGGTTTCCAACATCCTTTTTCACAAGTCAGAGTCCCTAACCACTACTCATTAGTCCTTACCTTATTACACATATACATATTCGTCGACACTTCTACAATATTTCATCATAACCGATACGTAGCATAATCAAATTCCTCATATAGCATCAGCTTATTGATCATAAACATACCTAAACAGCATAATACACATCATCGTCGTAAAAATAGCATCATAACACCTCAGTCAAATCTCAAAAACGTCGTAGCTTTCTGCAATAATGTCAAAACCTAAAAAAAATTCTCTGCTCATTTCAGTAGTGTCATCTACCTCAAACGTACTTTAAAAATCATGATCCCATACCGAATACATCATTCAAAGCTCTCATAGTATCACAGTGGTTCCGAAAAAATATGAACAGTTCACAACGTACAGACAAAATACAATTTCATAAGTGTGAAATTATCCAACTGTGTAATTGCGTAAACATGTGTCACTGACATAAAAAAAATTTTTGTTTCTCTGTTAAATAATCAGATAGCTGTGTAATTCTGTGTTGGAGAAATATGGTACCGATGTGTAAAGTTGTATAAACAAATACCATATTAGCTAGGGCTCCTTGTGCTTGCCACACACATGGTACACAAAGTAAGCGTGTACCCCCCTGAGGATTAATGTACTTATACCATCAGGTGTTACAGATTACAGCAATGAAATGAAATGTATCATGGAAAACTTTCTTTGTAATTCAAAAATCTTTAAAAATAAATGTTTTAAGTATAAAATTAATCACTCAAATACGTGTACTGTAGCACTAAACTATGCGTCTTGTTGCAACATAATCTCTGTGGAAGTGTCGTAGTTATCGTCCACCGAAAGCTAAGTTCTGCAGAAGTCAATGTACTTACCTCATGATAAACAAAAGTGAAATGCTTTGCGTATAGATATCGTAGTTATTACGCTTATTGGCGTAACGTACAGTAACGTATTGTTGTGCCACGAAAAAGGCTGTCTCATTGTTGCTATACCACAAACGTTACTACTAAAACATGTTTTACTTTCCAGAATAATGCAGAAAAACTGTGCAGATATAAAACAGAAACACCGCAAAAGCAACATAGTAAATTGTCACTCATTAGTAGCGTCGTGATAAAACCGTGTAGTTGTCACATAAACTAACCACTGTGTCGTCTGGTATCTCGCAGAAAGTACTTTAAATCCAGAATGTATTTTCAAGTAAACTAAAATGTTGCATTAAAATCTCATTAGCAGTATATGTTCTAAGTATGTAAGCCTTATAGTCGTTACATAATCGTGCAACTAACAAGCAAGAATGTACACACACAGTAACACTGTGTCCTCTGTTCACAATCACCATGCAGAGGTAATTACCATCTAAATATGTTCCCTAGGTTCTAGACTGTATAGTTAACTTCAAAACATTATTGCATGATAACAGTTTCAAAGTGTGACAAATTGTACTAGTAGCGTGAAGTGAAAAATTTTATAGGAAAGACTAAATTAAAAACAAATTATCTCTCAATAAACGGTTTTACATGTGAAATGTGGTGTAAACCTTTACTCTTCCTAGTACACAGAGTTTCAACTTGAACGCAATTATCATACGGTATACGTCGGTAAAGAATACTGGAATTTTTCTCAATGTTTGCGTCTATGTTATTTTTCTCTGAGCCAGCCGGCGCACGTGGCTGCCTGCTGTGCGAGTCATTGTCTGTCTCTTTGTTGGCGCGCATCGTTATTAGGATTAGGAGACCCAACCTCTACAAATTCACCTTGTCGAGAGTGCCCTGCTCTGTTTGAATCCCGCCAGTTCTGATAAAATTCAGGTCTGTCGTTATGATTATATCGTCTGTCGTCATGTCGGTAGATTCCACAGTTTCTTTCTTGTCAGTCATGTGGTGAAGAATTTCTCCCTGAATCGTAACTGCGCGCTGAACTGTTGCGTCTGAAATTATTCTGTCTCCCTTGATAATAATTGTTTCTGTTCCTATATTGTCTGTTTCTATGGTAATCTTTGTCATATTCATTACTACGGAAATGCGATCTTTCTCTGTAACTATTATTACTCTGCCAGTGGTTGTCATATGGGTGGTGTCTGTTTTGGTCACGATTTGCGTTGTAAGAATAGACTTGTCGTGTCCAGTTATTGTTTCTGTCGTCACGGAATTGTGACGGATGTGACCTGTAGTGATTGTTTTCCTGTTTTCGCATCCCGCGACTGTCTGTGTCAATTTCTAATTCTTGTAAGAGTCCCTGAAAAGCTTCAATGTTGTCTTTGCAACGTCCTGCCAAAATAATATATCTTAAATGTTCAGGCAATTTCATTAAGCAAATGCGGATGAGCTCTGAAGGGCTGTATGGGTTTGAAAGATATTGATTCTTATGCAACATGTCTTCAAAATATTTGACAAGACTGGAAAATTCAGATTGTTCGAAATGTTTCATCATTATGATGCTATGTTTTACTCGGTCTTGTGTGGCTTGAGACTAATATGCTGAGAGGAAGGCATGGTAAAATTCTCCTTCACTGTGGCAATCGTGAATGACCGATCGCATTCTTACAGCTGGTTCATTCTCTAAGTAGCCACACATAAATTGTAATTTGTGTTCTAACGACCAGTTGGGAGGAAAACAATGAGAGAATTGATGGAGACACGCTTGTGGATGAATGTCGTTGCCAGAATTCTTAAATGTTTTGAATTTACGTGTAGTAATGAACAGCTTATAGTCAAAATCATCATGTCGGCGAGTCGCATGTCGGTCATTGTTACGTCGTTTCGACGGTTCCAGCTCAAAATTCGGTGTGCCTTGCCAATTTCTTTCATAATTTCCGAAGTGTCCTATGTTATTATTTTGTGGTTGTTCCGTATTTCTAAGTCCCTCTTCCCGTGTTGGAGCGCAAGTGTCCTCTGAAATATGTAATTTTTGTATTACTTGTGCCAACTGATCTTGTACTTCCCGGATTTCTCTTTTGTGTTGCGTATTAATTTGATTCTGATTTTGTTTGAATTTCTTAATTTGTTCATACTCTTCTGTGTCAGTGATGACTACAGGTCTTGTGTCATTCAGATCATCATCTACCTTTGTAGATAAGTTAGTGAACTGATCCGAAAGTTCGGCTACTTTCTCCGATAGTGTACTTGTTTCCTCAGTGTGTTTTTCTGAACCAAGTTTCAGAGTATCTACTGTGTCCTTTAGGTTTTCCTGAGTTTTTGCAAGTTGCGTAACCGAATCGGTAGATGCAACTGGGTCAATTTTAGCTTGCAAGGTGTCGTGATTTTCATGAACAATGGTTTGCAGTTCTTTTATGGCTGCTTCGTGATTTTGTAATGCATTTTCATGCCGCGAAAAAATAGGTTGAAAGTGCTCACAAATTTGTGTTTTTACTTCATTACAGACTTTTTGACATTTCGATTCAATGTTATGTAACTCAGTGGTTAAATCTTCACGTGTTTGTTCAAGTGTGGTGTCTAACTTTTGAAGCTTTTGCTGTGTTTGTCTCTGATTTTGTTCCATTGTGTCTAACTGTTGCTGTGTTTGTCTCTGGTGTTGTTCCATTGTGTCTAACTTTTGAAGATTTTGTTCCATTGTGTCTAACTTTTGAAGATTTTGTTCCATTGTGTCTAACTTTTGAAGATTTTGTTCCATTGTGTCTAACTTTTGAAGCTTTTGCTGTGTATGTCTCTGATTTTGTTCCATTTGTTGCATTAGCTGTAATAGCAATGCATTAGTGTCTGGAATCTGTTCCTCTACGCTTTTCGGCAGTGCATTTGCACCGGCAACATTCGCCTTTTGACAAGCAGAAAATGTGTCTTGACTTATTTGAGAAAACGGCGAGGGCGCAAAACCTGAATCTACAGTATTTGCAATATTGTGTTCTGTCATTCCCGATTCCTGAGGCGAGCTGTTGCCGACCGATCGATCTTTAATGCTTCCCTGTTCACTAATTGTTTCACTGCCTACGCCATTGTTTGCCGCCCGCTCCATTTCCCTATGCACAATTACCAAATTACTATGTTGAACATTAGTTAGTTCATTACACGGTGGCGCTAACACACTGCTTTCGTCTTCACTGTCATTTCTCAGTTTACTTTGGAGCCTAGTATTACGTTTTTCACACGCCGTAATAGTACAATATTTCACACGATAACACAGAAAAGCACAATTTGAAGAGCAAAATAAGATAACACATTAACATAGCAATGGAAATAATGTCTACTTAATTGCAAGCGCAGCTGCGAAATACTTGGTGCAAATCTACATGCATGTTACAACTGTTTTACTGTACAACAATGAAAAACTACAATTACAAAGGAAATTCTCTCTATTATTACGCGCTAGCAATAAACAAAGGCTACGCTAATTACACAAACTACAAGAAAAAAAATCAGAAGATTCCAGTGAGGTATCCTCGGCTAAGGGTCGACATATGAAACGTCCCCTTGGAACAATTTATACACGACTGTGTTTAAACTGACACACAATATTTTTAGCGCAACGCAATCTGACTTTCAAAAATCCCTACAAAAGAATGGCCCTGACTAACATTAACCTATACCTTTCACAAATCACTTACCTCACAAAAATCTTCGTTACTCGAACTACTGCAATACAGCGAGCGCCACTACTGCCAGCTAAATAAAAGATTCAAACTACGGAAGGCACTAACTACTGATAGGCATAGTTAGCAAATGAAAGATTTTAATAGAGAACAAACAATGTATTTACCTTAATAGTCATATATAACAGTTCATGACATCCAGTCTTACAAATTTCAAAACTCCGCCATCTGTCTCCCCACATCCACCACTGCTGGCGGCTCACCTCCAACTGCGCAACGCTACGCGCTGTTCACATCCAGCTGCCGCTGCCCAACACTACAATGGCAGACAACAATGCAAACTAGCCACAGACTGCACACAGCACAGCCAGTGATTTTCATACAGAGCGCTACATAACGTTGCCAATAAGAAAACAAACAGCCTACTTACAGTCTTGTATTTATATAGCAATTTAGATTGTAAAATTGTATGTTTTTCATATGAACATAAAGATCTGCGTATGTATGCGCGATTTCGAATTGAAGTGCCACCACTGCTTCTATCACATTTGGGTATGTAGAGGAGTCAGTGGAAGCTTCTGACGTTAGTTTTCTCTTGTCCTCTACACTTGTAAAAATGGTTTAACACATCATGTATACTACCGAGAGCCTAGAATTATGATAGATATAAAATAATGTTAGAGCCTTAGTATCATATTATCAGCTAAAATTAACACACGCGGATAAACTGCGGTCCTAAATGAAGCCGCAGATGCTAGCGGATGCTTACTCTGCGACTGGTGCGTAAAAAGCACCAGGCCAGCGATTAGCGTCCCACACAATTCGCAGGACATGGTACAGGTCCCACATCCAGCTGTAAACATTTATGCTGTGACGTACTGAAAAAAAAGCAGACTAAAATAACGAGCAGCATTACTACCGGGATACCAGAAACGAGCTTTTAGCTTGGTCTGACAACGTAGTCCGGAAAGAAATACGCTAATTCTCTGTGCGCGGGATCGGGAATGGTACGACGCGCCGCTTTATGTTCCCCCGGGATAAAAAAGCTGGCGTTTCTTCTCGTTCCGCCGCCTGGGACTGTAAGCGGTCTTTCCAGAAGCAAGGTTACGAGCAGGGCGTGAAGCGAAGCGGTGTGGAAACGCGTTGGCGCAAGAGCCATTGGAAAAGCGGGAAATGCAAGCATGTTACGCGACGCAGTGGGACGCTGAGGCGAACGAGCGAACAGCACGATAACACAAGTGCTTTTCCAGTCTTTACTAACGATTTATAGATGGTGCTGCTGAAGTGTGACGCTATTATTTTGAAATTTGAAATTCTGATGGAAGCAGGGACAAAATACAGAGAGCGAAAAGTCATCTACAATTTGCGCAGATGGTGTAACGTGTAAATATAGATGACGATGGGGAGATTAATTACAGTGAATTAGCTGTCGTATCTGATACCATACCCTATTAACAGATATTTTCAGTTTTGTTTCTCCAGTTAGAAGATGGAATCAACCCATACAAATACTGCTTATCACATGCTTCATGCGGTGCTCATTGCCAACGAAAACCGTTGGTTATTTCTAATCACAAACAAAATGATTTTAAATCGCACTTTTACGTGTCCATTCGATAGAGTGGTCCTAAAATAGCCGAGTGCGATGCCCATTTTAGTGATGTGCGTAAAGAGGGCATTAAAACACGAAGAATAACCAGTACTCCAGCAATGACTGAGAACGGCTGTTGCATGGCGTTATCAGTCAGCGCTGGCCACGGGTGCAGACGAGTCGGGCAACAACGACCGGGCCGACAAAGATTTTATTACGTTTTACGGCCGCTGTTAATAGCCATATGTCTAAACGTCGCATTAGACTAACTTCGGGACGCTCTATCGAATGGGCACGAAAATTCCACTTTAAAAACTTCTTTATTCGTACCAGGAAACAAACTGACGTTTTCCGTTGACACAGAGCGTAAAATGAAAGACCTGATGAATAGTATTTGTTTGTGCTGACTTCTGTTGCACAGTGAAAGACCTAAATTGCAAATATCTAACGCAACACCAGAGCATTGACACCTGACGACTGTTAGGGGACAAAATATGGTTCAAATGGCTCTGACCACTATGGGACTTAACATCTGAGGTCATCAGTCCCCCAGAACTTAGAGCTATTTAAACCTAACTGACCTAAGGACATCACACACATCCATGCCCGAGGCAGGGTTCGAACCTGCGACCGTAGCGGTCGCGCGGTTCCAGACTGAAGCACCTAGAACCGCTCTGCCACTCAGGCCGGCTGTTACGGGGACACGCCAGGTATACCAAACTCTTAAACACATCTGAATGTGAGGCAGCCTTGTTAGAGCATGATAGGACAGTAGTCCACGATTTTAGCCGGCCGGTGTGGCCGAGCGGTTCTAGGCGCTTCAGTCTGTAACCGCGCGACTGCTACGGTCGCAAGTTCGAATCCTGCCTCGGGCATGGATGTGTGTGATGTCCATAGGTTAGTTAGGTTTAATTAGTTCTAAGTTCTAGGGGACTGATGACCTCAGATGTTAAGTCCCATAGTTCTCAAAGCCATTTGATTTTAGTCCACGATTTTAGATTAGTCGATACATAGGACTCCATAGGAAAAACAAGTAACAAGAGAGAACCAATTGAACAAGAAGTAATAGATTGCTTGTCCTGTTCTCGGGTCCCCAGCCGGATGCAATCGTTTTCAAACCACAATATTTCGACGGGGTTCCTTGCCATCATCTTCAGGTGATACCTGCAGACTGGGCTCTCCGCTGAATCTCCTCCCCTTTATATCCTGATCCCTCCCCACCCCTTTCCCCGCGTCCTGCTGCACGCGGCGCTGCATGGAGGGGTGGTGGGAAGGGACGGGCCGCTGGCTACTGGATGCGAACTGTGGATCATCAGATGTCCTGTGGCCTTCGTCGGGCCCGGCAGTCGCTTTGGGTCGACGCTGTGCTTTTGGTTGGCTGAGTGCTGGGTCCCAGGCTTTGCTGAGGTTGAAACCGGCGCGTCCTTGAGAACACAGTCCCAAAAAGACGAGGCCTGCCGTAAAACTTCCGTTTTCGCGTACTCCATAGTATCTCCAGTATCCATGTAATGTTCCGCAGCCGCAGATTTTGTAGGCACGCAGGGCTCAACAATGCTCTTGTCTTCACTGAATATTTCCTTGATGTAACGGAGTACTCCGTGTAGCACGCAGATGGGTCAGCCCTCTGGGAAAATCCGATGTCCTGGACCTGTTCAGCTTACAGACGTAGATATACATTTCTCGTGTGCTACATGAGAACAGTAAATTTCTGTGGCCTATGAGTCAATGAATTTCCTGATGAACTGTATCGGGAAACAACCAACGATGAAGTTAGGTTCTACCAAATTTACGCAAATATCTACGTATTTTTGACAGATTTTATCATTTAGTGACAGAAACTGGAAACTGATGCTGATAAAAGAGCACCTGACAAAGATACTTCAGGCTTGATATTTTACAAAAAGGGCGACTTACTTTTCCATATATAGTGAAAATCTGTTAACAATTGAAATTCAATCTTCGCACATACGATTCAAAGACATACCTTTTAACGAGGAAGAAGAAAACAAGATCAGAGTGATGCGGAAGAACTGGAAATAATAATGCTACAAATAGGTCTTAAAATTAGTAGTAAATTTTTAATAGGCAAATCGAATCAAGGGGAAAATATTAACTAGGCCATGTATCCGACAGAATAAGGATATCTGAAGGAGCAAAGAAAGAATGATCTGCGAACGTAGGGAGGGCTATCAGGACGATAGTGGAATAAAGATACCAATGGGCGTAATTAGAAGATAAAATAGAATACACAGTCTCGAAATAGACAATATGCGGATATGTTCGAAGGAACATTGCATTCTGCTTCTCAAAAAACACAGACACTGCAATATCGTATTTATCCCGCGACACCGGGCAGCGACTTTCAATTAAAATGGTCCCCTCAGCGTGCGGGAATTACATAATGTGTCCAAGTGCAGGTTGTCACCCAGGAACGGCGACTTATGGATGGTTGGGTCTGACCGTGAGTCGTGCACGGATAGCCAAAGCGAATTTTCGTTGTCTTCATTTCCCCATACGACTGATAGTTGTATTCGCATCTGCGAATACGTTTCATGTAAGAAGAGGGCAAGAGTCGTCTCGTGTCACTGATAGAAACAACGATTCCATGAAGTGATATCACAAGATCAGAAAATCTAACATAGAGCCAAGTTCGTACAGTACAGTAAAAACCATTAATGTGTGGTGAGACGTGGAACTTAGGGAAAGCGGGAAAGATGTAGACGGGGTCTAATCAGTTACCGTTGCTTGCACAGAAAACACATACACTTTATTTTTAAAAAACAAAGCTCTCAACAATCTTTTTTTAGAAGATGTTACTACACTGGCAACTGAAAGCCTTATTAGAAGAATTGCATGTTATTGCCGGCTGAAGGCCACAAGCAATGTTACAAACAATTAACGGTTGAAGGTCTGATTAATAGAAGGATTCAAAATTATTGGGGGCTGAAGGCCAAAAGCAACTTTCAGAATACTCAACGGCTGAAGGCCTGAATTACAAGTAAGGAAGGCAGTTGCATGTGAAAATACTAAAACCTTTTTAACAATCTTAACGAACTGTAACAGACTGTAGTGACAGCTGCAGGCCTTATTAAGAGAAAATTGAAAATAATTTGTCGTCTAAAGGCCACAAGCAGTGTTACAAAGTTCTGCAAGGTTCGCAGGAGAGCTTATGTAAAGTTTGGAAGGTAGGAGGCGAGGTACTGGCAGAAGTAAAGCTGTGAGGACGGGACGTAAGTCGTGCTTGGGTAGCTCAGTTGGTAGAGCACTTGCCCGCGAAAGGCAAAGATCCCGAGTTCGAGTTTCGGTCCAGCACACAGTTTTAATCTGCCAGGAAGTTTCATATCAGCGCACACTCCGCTGCAGAGTGAAAACTCATTCTGGAAACATCCCCCAGGCTGTGGCTAAGCCATGTCTCCGCAGTATCCTTTCTTTCAGGAGTGCTAGTTCTGCAAGGTTCGCAGGAGAGCTTCTGTAAAGTTTGGAAGGTAGGAGGCGAGGTACTGGCAGAAGTAAAGCTGTGAGGATGAGACGTGAGTCGTGCTTGGGTAGCTCAGTCGGTAGAGCACTTGCCCGCGAAAGGCAAAGATCCCGAGTTCGAGTCTCGGTCCAGCACACAGTTTTAATCTGCCAGGAAGTTTCAGTGTTACAAACAATTAATGGCTGAAGGCCAGAATTACAATTGGGGAAGGCAATAACATGTTAAAACATTAGGGTAAATTTTAAACAATTATGACAACTTGTCCAAATAAGACGGAGTGATCCACAGACAGCGCTCCCTGGATCGACCTGAGGAAGGTGACTACAGCTGTGTAAGCGTTGAGACAGGCAGCCAAGAGTTGTACACACGTAACAGGATGGCAACTCACGCTAGGGGTAGCTTAAGCGCCGACCGACTGACTAACCAATCCACCTTGCGTCCGATTACCGGTACAACGTTGGAATATTTTTAGGCAAGGGCGAAGAGACAGACAGCACCACGTCTTCAGAGACACACCCAAGGCTGAAGGAAACACTAGAACCAAGGTAGACCTCCCAAAAAAAGCACCATACGATTCAAGAGGCTGTCGAACTACACACTGTGTCGGACAGCATCAACACGACGAGGAGAGGTACACTGCCGGAAAAGTACGCTAACCTCCAGGGCAGGTAACTGTGGCGTTAGCGGCCACAAGGCAGAAAATACTGCTGGTTGCACTTCACTAATAAGAATAATACTAAATCCAAACTAACATCAAGGAGTAGAGGGCGGCTAATAGCTCCCGCCAACCTGACAGACTCCACTTGTTGCAGTTGGTCTCACCAACCCAGGGAGCAGCAACACGCAAACAACAGCGAGATCTCAAACAGTGGAGGTTTCAGTACTGGACACAGTTCATTCAACTTCAAACGTCCTGGGTTTGGTCGTGAGCTACAGCCCCTCGGTCCGAAGTGCCTCAACGCTGCCAGCAGTCCCGGCCTGCCCTCGCGCTACGAACTTCCTCGCTACTCCGTCCGAAGCCGACATGCCTGACACACACGACGACCCGGAATACTAGCCGTGTCACCAAAGATAGTACCACAGTACTGGCTATCGATAACTGGTGCTGCTGCCACTCGTGGACAAACAGTACTAGAAACTCAGTGGCACTATTAACGCAAGAAGTAATCGAGACGCCACTACCGCTATTACACGGCGTCAAGTTATGAACAGCAAGAACGTGAGCCACACACGGTTCATGTGGCAGAAGCATTATCTCGTAATAGGTTTCACACGGCCCTCTTATGGCGTTCAACCTCGCTTCATCTAAGCAGACGTGTACACGACGTAGTAACTGATATTCCTTACCTGGTCACTTTGAAAGGGTACAGTACCGCCCGACATTGAAAATAGGTACGAAATACTTCATTATTTTTGTCAGAACAACACATTTTTTTTGTAAAATAACTCAATTTCAATTAATACAGCGAAGCCGGATACCAGTGTGGGAAAGAATGACAATTTATTTATTTAATTGATCACATGTGCACTCCCACAAAGTAAATCCCTACATCCAGTTTGGTGAGATCTGTGAAATGAATGAATGTATGGTCGTCTGCTAACCGCAGATAGTGAATGTGAATATATGATCATCTTTGAGTCGATCCTTTGGCCACCTTTGGTGGGACCAAAGAGATGAAATTTACCAGAGCTTTGAGTGCCTGAAATGTGGCTGACCAATACGATAGCAAGATGCTTCCCCCACCTCGACAGAGATGGGAGATGACCTAAAAATGGCCATATTTCAGGACTCTGCCGCTGGATCTTGTGCTGTTAAGACCTGTTTTAGTTGTGCTCCGTAATGACGAAAGAGTGGAGACATGGTATGCATGTGGAATATTTAAGAGTAGTTTGAAATAATAATTTCTCTATCTCAGGAACTTTTGTGGGGAAAATTAAATGTCAGGCAGGTAATATTAATGGGATTGTAGTAATCTTCGGAAGTGACCAACGGTCACAATGAAACCACGTGTAGCAATAAGTTGAAATACTTCCGTGTGCTTAAGTTAAGCTGAATTACTAGCGTGTCTACAATAAGTTGAAATATTTAAGAAATAGCGTGTGTATCATAAGCTGAAATATTTAAGAAATGGCGTGTGCAGGACTTGAATTTAGAGACGAGTACTTCCACGTGGTGAGTACTGTGTGAGTCTCAATCTGTGTATGAGACAAAGGATAAAGAGAAGTACTCGTCCATGGTATCAGTTGAGGACTCGCGTGTGTGATTAATATGTTCTTAATGTTACAGTGCGTGATATGATTCCGTGTGACGCTAGATTTAAACTCTGAGAGAGAATCAAGGTGAGTCGGCCGTCTATCCAGCAACGCCACTTGGCTTGCATTGCACAGGAAGACGTGCATATATCTCCAGAGTTCATAGTAGGAAAGTAGAATTACAAAGTGGGGCAGTGTCGTGTGAAGCTGGGATAAATATTAATTGAAGTGGGAAAGCTGAAAGTGATAATGTTGTGACTATTCCCTGTGTAGTATTTCACATTGTAGTGTGGTGCATGTCATGTAATTTGGGTATGTGTGGTTTGCATCGGAGAGTAGCGAGGTAGTTTCAAAAGATTAATGGGTTATGCTTGTTCCTTCTGTACCGCTCGGTCTGGAGGAAAGTTTCGTGATGATGATTGTGAGAGTCGAAGTGTGAGAAATAATAAAAGATCCACCATCCTATCCAGAAAGTGCACTGTAGCGTTAAATAAATTACGAGACCATAATATAGAGATTCACTAATGTAAAGCCATGCCCACTGGGCGGAATTTCTCATGTGTTATTGTTGTAGGTTATGGAATTTGTGTGTTTAGGTTAGAGAATTTATCGGAATAAATAAGATAGTGAAAAGAAAAAGATTGGTGGACTTTTCCTTCGAATTGTATGTTGTCATAATGTCCCGAATTTATAATGTGTGCGCCATTCATATTCAGTGCGGTGGCCACGTGTTGACAAAAGCCGTTAAATAAAAGACAAAAAGAAAATGTGGTATTGCCAGTGCGTAGTGAGCAGTGAGAGTTGTGTTAATTACTAACTGTCAGATGTGCGTTATCCGTTGTGTTATATTCATACAGGAGGATAATTTGTAACTTAATTGTGAGTACGAAAGTTCATGTTACTCGATAAATAAGAATGAATCCACTCGCTTGGCAGACCACTCCTCTTGCAGGCCTGACTGCTTGATGCCACAGTATGAGCAAGGCATGTGGGTGCCTCTCAACTTCTGCTGCTAGCTTCAGACTTTCTCTTTACTGAAATTTAAGGAAATACACCAAAATAACTGGAAAGTAAGTCTCAACAGTTACGGTAGTGGTCGCACCACGGTGGTACTTGGTATGCGAGGTACCAGAATGAATGACAACAGAGAAAAGAAAGCGCGTCTGAACACTTTCTAGTTGCAGTAGCAAAATATAATCAGGTTTTGGCTATTTTTACGAACGCCACTTATTCAGATTGTGCAGGTCTCTCTCCAGTCGACGATCGAAGTCTCTGCCAATCAGTTCCCCATTACTACTTTCATCACCACAGTGGAGTACCTCAGTATTTTCCACCTAAAATCACTTACTTCTTGTAGCAATTGTAGCGTACAATGCACTAAAATGGCATGTAGCCTCCACTAAGTTCAAATCAGAATGATTTGGTAGGTCGATGGTTACAGCAGGTGTTGCCTAATAGTGTAGAGAATAGGGGTGTAATAGCGGTAGTGGCGTCTCGATTACTTATTGTGTTAATAGGAAGGGGGGGGGGTGCGTTTCTTATAACCCGAAATACTTTGTTTTGAAGGATTTGCAGTCAATTCGGTGCCAACGGCCATTGAGCATGTTTCTGAGCCGTACGAGATGACGCAATAGATTTTCATTCTTGCATTGTCTGGCAGTCCGTCATCCTTAACGAGCTGATGCGGTTGATACCATAGGACACAGCCCTTGTGACCACAATGGTTATGTGCGATCCCCAAGTCTGTTTCGTGCCTACACTGATTCAAAGTGTTTCAGTAAGTTATACCAAGACCAGTCCACCTACTGTGAGTTGGCAGTTGGGTAGCTTGAGTTTGGCAGTGAACAAAGTTTCTTGATTCTACTGAGGATTGATTTTCACCTTTCAGATAATTGGGTGATTTTATCTGGATGTCGCTGTAGGCTCTGAATAAATTAGTCTAGGCAGTGGCAGCGCTTGAATAGTGTAGTGTCGTCAACGTACAGGCTGCTGCCCCTTCCGCCTGCTTCGGCATGTTGTTAATGTAGGAAGAACCGAATCCTACAGCACTCCAACTTGTTTTAAGCTGCTGCGATGATAACTGGGCTAAATGAAGCATCTCTTCTCGTTTAGAAACGAATTGATCATCTTGTGTAGGAGCCCTGGACAACACGTCATACTCAAAACACCGTCCACAAAGGCCTCGGCACGCCCTACGGTACTGACCGACCTCCATGTCGTCCTCAGGCGTCACTGGATGCGGATATGGAGGTGCTTACCTCTCTCCATGCTGTTACCAGTTTTCGTAACCGGAGCCGCTACTTCTCAGTCCAGTAGCTCCTCAGTTGGCCTCACAAGGGCATCCCGCTTCCCAACCACATTCAACAGACGAGAACGGTCACCCACCCAAGTGCTAGCCAAGCCCAACAACGCTTAACTTCGTTGATATGACAGAAATTTGTGTCACCTCTGCGGCAAGGCCGCTGGCACAGACCACACGTAGGGTCTAATTTTAACATCAACCCATCATGCCAGAAACGGTCGAAAACCTTTTTCTATGCCAATGAATACACTTCCAATGCTATCTTGCTGTACAAATGTACTCACCATTTTGCAAGGACTGACGAACTGTGAAATGCTCGCGTGGTATCCAAAATGCTCTAGGTGGAGGATATTGTGATCATTAATTGCAGTACAATGACGTGGCTATGGTGAGGAGTGACTCCACCCACTCCACATGTGGTAAGCACTTACAGCGGTCCAGACGTAAATCGCGATTATCACGAATCGATGAAGTGGTAGAATCGATGCTGGACAGTGAATTCATTTCTTTGTCACTGTTGTAGTATAATTTATATTTTTACCGAAAGTATTTCGTCACACGTAAGACCACTGTCGACACTTTCACGAAGTAGTGTCCCACTCTTGACGTTGAGGTCACAAAGATACGTGATGAAGGACATCTTGTTGTACACCATGAGCTGAACTTCAGAAGTATTTATTTTCCAGACCGGTATTCGGGCATAGGAAAGCTTATGATACAGAAGAAAACAAATGAAAGCATATCTGTGTCAATTACACATAAACACTTTGTATACAGTAAAGTAGCACGATAAGATTACTTACATATTGTGCACGTCTACATCAAACAACTTATGTGTCAAGAGTAATATCTTTAAGATGATTAAGACTGTTGTCGACCTAGAAAAACAGAAATCTCTTGAGTATCAAAAATCTAATTATAGCTTTGTACAATAATTAAGCCTACATGACCACGGTAAGGTACATTCCAAAGTGTCATATCTCTGCGGTACACAACGTCGCGTTTTATGAAACTGTGAAACACAAAAACCCCAGTTTGACAAAATTTAGAGAATCAGCGTTTAAAGCTGTCTGCGGAACTGTTCTACTATGGCCAACTGTAAGGTGTCAGGCAAATCCAACACCTTCCATGAAAACCCTGACATGATAAGCAAATCCAGTAGTATGTCACATAGCTCCGAATAAATCGTGACATTAAATTAACAAAAGTAATACGAGTAACGAGTGAGCAAATGGAATACCACAGACTAACACAAGAATGCCTAAATGCATGTCATACCTTCCCACCGTGAGACAGACGCAGTTCCGAGGGAAAAAACGAGAACAGAAGCCGAGAGCAGAACCGTGTTAAGCTGAAGGCCCTACGATAAGGGACGGATACCCACGTCGCCAGCTAACCGCTAGGACCACCCCCCCCCCAGCCCATGTTAAAAGCTAGAGCCCTCCAGAAGAACAGTATAGATCTTACGATAACACAAAAAGGGCCACACCACAGCCGCAAGTTTTAGCGTGAGACTTTTTCGCGTCTCTGTTACGTCAGGACCACCCCCCAGCCCATGTTAAAAGATAGAGCCCTCCAGAAGAACAGTATAGATCTTACGATGACACTAAAAGGACCACACCAGCTGCAAGTTTTAGCGTGATACTTTTTCGCGTCTCTGTTAAGTTGCAAACTTTAAAAACATTGTCCCACCACGAAAAGTATAACGTTTCTCATTGGATGGACAGAATTTTTGTAGGCGGAGCTTAAGGTTTACATTGAGACCCTGATTGGTCAGATGAAAACACTGCCAGATAGTTTTTTTAAACCAACTTCGGTAAATTGTAGTAAGGAGAAGTTAGGAGAGAGTTGCTTCCGAGACGGCGAGGTGAGCGGAGCTGTGCTGCCCGCCGCCCCCTGACGAACACCGACAAGGTAATGAACGCACGCGATGCCGCATAACAGCTCATAAAGCTTCACTCAGAACTGCAGAAGTCTCATCTGTTACACCCCCTTTTTGCGTAATACTAGTGTCGATCGTCAAATAAAGCTCATGGTGTTCACATTTGCCACTTGAAGTAAAAATCTGAAACGCGATGATTTTTC
Organism: Schistocerca nitens; assembly: GCF_023898315.1. NCBI lineage: Eukaryota > Metazoa > Arthropoda > Insecta > Orthoptera > Acrididae > Schistocerca > Schistocerca nitens. The sequence continues at coordinate 420,871,956 of NC_064620.1, forward strand.
TGTTATATAGTTATTGAGAAGCTACATCAGCTACTGTAACTTACGACAAGTTAGATAAGTAATTAAAGATAATTGAGGGTCACTGTAGACCATATTGATAGTTTTCTCTCTTGTGAAACTTAATTTAAACCTAGATTATAGATGTGACATGGCATAGGTCATCCTTCGATCCATTGTAGAACTTGGAAACCCACTCAGGGAATATTCGTTCACATTTTTGTTGAACGCTGTTGGTTTTTATCATCCTGTATTAAAACATTTCCTTTTATCAATAGTGTAATTTATAAACAATGTTTTGTGAGTAGAATAAAATTTCCAGTGGTAAACTTAACTGCTTTTTCGACGTTATTTTATCAGCTAACTAAAAATAGGAAAGCCTTGAACCCCTTCCACTAAATTTAGTTAGTATTAAGATTCTTTTACAGGGAGTGCAGTGGAGCTGACGCTGAAATCATTAAGTATTTGGTTATATCATCGCTAGTCTCACTGAACTCTTCTGAACTCTACATGTCATGTGTGGTCTGGCGTCTCCTTACCAGCAACAGGTCCCAGGTTCAAACTAGTCAATTCCCTAAAAAACACGCTCAGAGCGTCGTTGCGCGAAAGTGGTAGGGAGACACGATATAGAACAACAGACACCATGCAGAATGTTAGACAACGTACATTTCGCGTAAGGACCATGAAGACACGGTACAAGAAATTAGGGCCCTTTTTTTTTTTTTAAGGCCATCAATCGTCTGACTGGTTCGATGCCGCCCGCCACGACTTAGTAGCATGTGCAACATACGTCCTCAGTTATTTGCTGAGTGTATTCCAATCTCTGTCTTCCTCTACTGTTTTTGCCCTCTACAACTCCCTCCAGTACGATAGAAGTTATTCGCTGATGTCCTGTCCCTTCTTCTTGTCAGTGTTTTCCATATGTCGCCTCATTCCTTAAGTTATCAGTCTACCTAATTTTCAACATTCTTCTATAGCATCATATCTTAAATGCCTCGATTCTCTTCTTTTCTTGTTTTCCCACAATCCACGTTTGACTTGCATAAAATGCTGTGCTCCAAACGCACATTCTCATAAATTTATTCCTCAAATTTCTTGCTCAGGTGATACTAGTAGACTTCTCTTCTCCAGAAATGCCCTTTTTGTCATAGCTAGTCTACTTTTTATGTCCTCCTTGTTCCGACAGTCATGGGTTATTTTGCTGCCTAAGTAGCAGGATCCCTTAACTTCATCTGCTTCGTGATCATCAAACCTGACGTTAAGTTTTTCGCTGTTCTCATTTCTGTTCCTTCTCGTTACTTCCGTCGTTCTTCGATTTACTCTAAATCCATATTCTGTACTCAATAGACTGTTTATTCCATTCAGAAGATCCTATAATTCTTCTTCACTTTCACTGAGGACAGTAATGTCGTCAGCGAATCTTATCATTGATATCCTTTCACCATGAATTCCACTCTCGAACCTTTCTTTTATTTCCTTAATTGCTTCTTCGACGTACAGATTGAACAGTTGGGACGAACGAATACCTCCATGTCTTACGTCCTTTCTAATCCTTGTACTTCATTCTTCGTCTCCCATTCGTATTGTTCCCTGCTTACGATGTCAGTATGTTTACCTGAACTATCGTCGTCGATGTTAGTTTTCTGTCGATTCTAATGAGAACCACCCTACCACTGAACTGTTCCAGTAACTCACTCTCTGACGTACCTTCCCAACCAATAGCGGTAGCAGGCATTTCAACCAATAACCCTTCTTCAGCATAACTGTGGAATAGTGCCTTTCTATCCAATGACGATGGACCGCCAATTATATCCACAGGAGATGAGCTACCAACACCTTTTCTTCTGCATCGGAGCGGGAATATTAGCCTATGACTATGGCCCACCAATGGTAGCCATATGAATTTTAACCAATACTATCACTTCTCCAGCACGAACGCCAGAAAACTCCCTCTTTATAAGTGGGCTTGACACTCGTCTCTGACAGTGTTCTAGCAGTAGTGGACACCAAAAGATCCTGAGGAAGATACCAGCAGAGGGGCCGAACATTTTAGAAGACGCGTCCTAATAACCCAGAAGATTTTAACTTCAGTGACAACGGCCACGAAAGCCTGCAGACTTACAAGACACGGAAATGTTGGTCCGGGTAAACTGTCTCACAGTTAGATCACTCGTTACCTCTGAGATCATACCTGAGGGATGTGTGACATGGGCCCTTTGCGGGCATTGAATACAGGATTTATACAACGAGTGTACAGGGTTAGACTATGAAGAGAACCGAAAGTTATGGCAGATGATATGAATAACACAGAGCATTATGTACGAAATTATAATACAAACTGTGTCTACTATATAACGAAGTTGCCAACCTGGACATGGATCCGCGCACGTACTAACACATGTTGTCACTGTTTAGTCAGTTTACACGCAGGAAAATGAAAAAATTCCAACCTGAGGTTCTCGTCAGAACATTATTAAAGTGCTATACATAATCTTATTCCGTAACTCTGTTGATGAAGAACGGCGTCTAGATATTTCGCCATGTGAGTGTATATATCTATTTCTCTAACCCCAAGTTGTTCAATGGAGCCTCCTCTACGTCCTGTTAAATTTTTGCACGCTTTTTCTTTCAGCAGTTGATAGCCAATTCCCTGACCGTACACCCTGAGCTAACATGCCGTCAACATTCGGCTACGGTAAGCTTCTCAGTAGAAGCGTCCATATTTTTGTGCTCGTTGTGTATAACGCGTAATCCTACAGAGAAGAAGTCAATTCCCACCCTAGATTTCCGAAACAACGACTTACCTTATAAAAAAAATGTGAGTCCAGTTCGGTAAAATGTTGCGACATCGTTCTAAACGGCGTGCTGTATTAAGTGGTCCGTTTGAAAAGGCACGCGGTGAGGTGATTATCTTGAGAACTGTGGACTGTGTCCCAATTGCGTCCCAGATGGGGCCGGTCACGTGGCCGAGGACGTCTGCTTCGCGCAGGTTTATTTTACTGCGAAGCACAGTGGCTGCGCGCGCGTTGATTGGTCCGCGTCGAAGAGGCGCGGCAGGCGCGGCTTAAATAGGATCGCTTACTTTGGCGGCGTCTCGGCTGCGCAACGCCCAACCACAATAGCCACTTCCTGGTCAGGCACACGCATGCAACAGTCGCCACCGGTTTAGCTACTGATGGCCCAAGCAGACTCGCTTCCCAGTAAAGAATCCTTGGTGAGAGAGGGGGGGGGGGGGGGGGGGGAGGGGGCGAGTGAGCCATGGCGGTGATACACCCCCCCTCCCCAAAAAAAATAACGAAACATGTTTCAGGGGAAGTGTAAACTTAAACACCACTCACGGGTTAGACCACATGCCTGTTTAAGACTGCTGCCTACGAGGCAGTACAAAGAGCGATCTATGTTTGTGTGGGACGTGTGATGTGCATGTCACCTGTACCCCCAGTCGTTATGGCCAGTGGATGAATCATTATGATGTTGGTGCTTCTTTATCCGAACATACTTCTCATTAAGGCCCCCGTAAACGATCAAACATTTTGTCAAACGGAACTATGCTTGCCAAATATTTGACTGCGTATGGTGCTGTTTGACGTGTTTTTCAAGCATAGACCGTGTGTGACGTGTGGGCGAGAAATTTTGATTAACGCAAAGTTTGACAAGATGGCGGACGTTATTTGTGTCAATGTGTCGCCACATAGTGAAAAAATGTTTTATTACAATTTATCTCACAGTGTCGTGAATTTCCACAACTACGAAAAGTACAGTCCAGTATAAAAACAAAGCAGCACTGAAATTACTAAATTGGTAGAGGTATCACTTCCTTCGCAGCCATATATTACGCATGAAGAGGTGTTATCAACAAAATCAATATTTTATGCATACAGTAACATACAAGTGGAGTGGAATGAAATAAAGGAAATCGAAGTTCTCCGGTTCTTTCACGGATGATGTGGGCTATATGTTCCCATGCTGTGGTGTTTTAATGAACTGTCATTTCAGGACCAAGTACACAAGAATAAATTTCGACATACTTGTGTCTTCTTTTTCAATGTGAGGGCGAAGTAACGCTAAACAAGTTATATAATGTGCAATAGTGTAATGTCAATCAACAGCTCCGCCATTACACCAGCGATGCAAGTGAAGCAGCAAGATGATGAAATTGTAAAAATGATGAACTGTCATATAAAAGCATTTCACACTATTTTCGTAACACATAACTGATGCAAATCTATCTGCATCATATACAGGCTGTGACATACATAGTCAACCACAAAGAAGAAAACCAGCGGAAGACATCACTTATTTCGATTTCTAGCCATACACTGCCCCCCTCTTCCCCCCCCCCCCCACCAAATGCCACACCAGCAGCTACAGTAAAAAACAATGGACAAAGTGTTCTAGATTAATCTGGTTTAAGACTGTTTATTTTTAAGTAACATTTCTCTATGTATGTATATATGTATAAATTCATGAAGATGAACAGAACACGTTTGAAACGCGTTGCATTATGTTAGATTAAGCATAAAATAAAAAGTGACCGGTAGCAGAAATAAATAATTATCCCACACAGTCACCGTTCACAAACATAGCGATTATGGCTGAAAACAATAATAAAATTATTAAAAATTTCACTGTCCTTATGTAATCGTCAGATTCTCATTGTAACATTTCCAATAACGGATTTCCAGTTGTGTACTGTTCATTTTAAACCATTCCCTGGACCTGCGTCTCGTTTTCTTTTTGTTTAAACACAGTGCCAGAGTCAACTTTAGGAAAGCTTTATATGGATTTGTAGTCATTTCCACAGCGCATACGAAAAGCGTCTGCTTCAAAAGTAAGGTTAAATTGACAATCTTCCTCGGTACGTGTACGGTCTTGTTTGACACGTCCATGACTGCATAATAGCGAACTTGACAGGTAAGTTTCCTCTTTTAGTACGGCCTTATCAAGTTTTAAAAAGTTTTATTGTCCATTCGCAGAAAGTTGCAATCATCGGGTTCTGAGAGTAATATTTCCTTTAGCAGATTTTCATGGGTAAATCTCTCACTTTAAGCCACCCCCGCGACCAGTCTTGTTTTCTTCTTCTTCTTTAAACGCAGTGCCAAAGTCAATGCCAGGACTCCTTTGTCTGCATTTGTGACCGTTTTCACTGTCGAAATACACACGAACACCAACAACATCTGCTTTAAAGTGAGGTTAAACTGACAAAGATTGTTTGAATGGGTACAGGTTTTACTGGCAACCCCGTGGTTAGATAAGAGCGATTCTGTCAAACTCGTTTGATACTGCATGGACGCCTTTAGACCTCCCGAGGCTGAGTTGTTCCTGTTCCAGACCCTCCTACCTCAATAAAATTCGAAGAGGTACTGGGACTCGAACCCCAGTCCTTCCGCAATGGTGGCAACGACGCTAACCATTTGTTGTTCGTCTTCTTGCTTGCGATCTGTTTCTTCGTCGTTATGTCGTCGCTAGTTTTTTGTGGATGTCACATGACATCTTTCAGATTCTCTACATGAGACCGTCACCTTTTTTTTTTTTTTTTTTTTTTCAGTAGTGGATAGCCAGTTCCCTGACCATACACCCTGAGCTACCATGTCGGCAACATTCGGCTACGGTACACTTTTCAGTAGAAGCGTTCATATTTTTAAGTAGTTCAATTCCCAAAATTCACCGCTGAATTTGAGATAATAAAGTAGCATAGAAACTAAGAATTTAGAAGACTAAAAAGTCTCCAAAATGGCAAGAAATTCAATAAATTACGAGCTGCATTTAACACAGGATAAGCGGATGAGGCTGTCATTTACCTTTCATTAAAGTTTTCAGAAGACCAAAACAAGCTGCTAAATGATATATACAAGATATCTGTATGGTGCGAACATATAGTATAATTATCTGTGGAGTGAGCATTTGGATGCGCAGAACGAGAAATCTGTCTGCAACATCACCTGCTGCTCAAGTCACGTGGTATTGGAACGGCGCATGTTAGTCCGTACAGTGCATAGCGTATTTTGAGTGTTACTATTTCGCTAGAACACATAGATCACCTTCGGAAGTAACCTGAAACTTTGTATATGCGTTTTATAGACATCTTAATAATTTTATACCTGGAACTGAAATACTTTTAAAGCTGTGAAGAGCAAGGCTATTGTGCTTTGTCGCCACCGTATCATAGCTCAGTTCCACTTCGCTTACGTTTTTTCGGGTGCGGGAAAAGGAGTGACATCCAATAATACTTTTTTAGGTTTTCTATTGCACTTATTCATGTTGTCGAGTCTCCGTTCTAATTAATAACGTCACAATGACAGTGTATTTGGCGCCGATGCAACAAAGGAAAACGGAGGGGGGGGGGGGGGGGGACACATTTGTAACAATGAAATTGTTACTGTAAATAAGCTATTTACAACACCTGCTTTATTTATTTGACAGCCAACAATATTCTTTTAAGTTTTGTATTGCTCTTATTCATATTGTCAAATCTTTGTTCCAGTTAAATACATTACAATCACACTGTATTGGGCGCCGATGCATAACAGAAGGGGGGGAAAAATATGAACATAGCACGAATAAGTAAACACTGACTGGCAGCTTAAACGCACTTGCAAATTTATCTAGTATTTCTCTCGTAAACACATGGGTAAAAAAAATTGCAGAAATTAGCTCTACAAGGCATTATAATACCGCTTCTCGATATTTTTAAACACATAAATCGCCCGCCTCACATCAATATGATATTCAATATTAGAGATTTGTTGTACGTACCTATCAAAAGTAGCTGGTCCTCCTTTCGCGAACTTCTCTTTACATTCGTAGCAACAACAATACTGCACCATGGCTGTTATTACTACTAAAACGTGTAGAAACGTGTGTAAAAACAGGTGAATATGTGTAATATTAATGTTTCGCTGTTACCCAATACCACCTGACTAGCCCGGCTTGATGAGAACATGCGCAGTAGGCTATACTCACTCCAAAGATATTTATACTCTATGAGTGCGAAAAGTGGCAACACTCTAGCGGCGGACTTGGTGCGTTTTCTGTGTTCCACCAATAAAAGGCAGTCTTGCTAACCTTCCCCCAACATTATCTATGTGATAGTTCCAATTCAAATCGTTCGTAATTGCTATCCCAGGTATTTAGGAGAACTGACAAACTTTCGAGCTGTGTAATTTTCGTGTAACCGAAATTTAACGGATTCGTTTCAGTACTCATTTCATTATTTGGCGTAAATTGACACTTTTCGCACGATACGGATATCTCGTCTAGATCATTTTGCAGTTGGTTTTGATCCTCTCGTTGCTTTCGTAGACGGTAAATGACAGCATCATCTGTAGTCACAGATGGCTAATCAGATATTTATATAAATTAGGAATAGCATAGGACACATAACATTTCCCTGGGGAATGCCAGATATCAGTTCTGTTTTCCTCGAAGTCCCTTGTCAACTACTAAGAACTGTGAGCTTTCTGACAGGAAATAAAGAATCCTGTCGCACAACTGAGACGATACTCCATAGGTACGCAAATTGTTTAGAAGTCGTTTGTGAGGAACGGCATCAAAAACCTCTGGAAATCTAAAAATATGGAATCCATCTGAGATTCTCTATAAAGAGTCAGTTGCGATGCACAACAACATTTTCTGAATCTGTGCTCACTGTGTGTCAATAGATCGTTTCCTGCGACGTAATTCATAATGTTCGAACACTATGTTTCAAAACCCTACTGCAGATCGACGTCGGCGATATGCGTCCGTAATTCAGTGGATTACTCCTATTTCCTTTCTTGAGTATTGGTGTGACTTTTGCAACATTGCAGTCTTGAGATTCAGATCTTTCATAGAGCGAGTGCTTGTATATGATTGCTAAGTATGGAACTATTATATCAGCACACTATAAAAGGAACCTAACTGGTATACCGTCTGGACCGGGAGACTCGACTTTGAAGGTGGAAACTACTGAAAGAAACAGCACTCCGTAAATTAATTGCAGGACACATGTTCTCAAATTTTGGGATGGATGCTTTCAAAATGCTATATGTCTCTAAACCGCTATTTCTTGGGTATTATGATAAAAGCTGTTAGAAGCCGACCTCCCGGGGGCTAGGGGACTGGGAGACGGGGGGGGGGGGGGGGATCAGTTTGGATTCCGAGGAAATGTAGGAACACAGGGGGCAATACTGGTCCTACGACTTCTGTTAGAAGGTAGTTTAAGGAAAGGAAAACGTACATTTACAGTATTTGTAGACTCAGAGAAAGCTATTGACAATGTTGACTGGAATACTCTCTTTGAAATTCTGAAGGTAGCAGGGATAACATACAGGAAGCGAAAGTCTATTTACAACTTGTACAGAAACCAGACGGCAGTTATAAGAGTCAAGGGGCATGAAAGGGAGGCAGTGAGTGAGAGGGGTGGGTTGTAGCCTGTCCCCGATGTTATTTAAACTGTACAGTGGACAAGCAATAGAGGAAACCAAAGAAATATTTGGAGAAGTAATTAAAGATCGGGGAGAAGAAATAAAACCTTTGAGGTTTTTCGATGACATTGTAATTATGTTAGAGACAATAGAGGACTTGGAAGAGTAGTTGAACGAAATGGACAGTATCTTGAAAGGAGGATATAAGATGAATATCATCAGATATAATGAATGTAGTGCAATTAAATCAGGCGATACTAAAGGAATTAGATTAAGAAACTAGAGACTTTAAGTAATATATGAGTTTTGCTATTTTGGCACCAAAATAACTGATGATGGCGAAGTAGTATTTGGGTAGCAAAATACCGATGATGGCCGAAGTAAAGAGGATGTAAAATGTAGACTGGCAACGGCAAGAAAAGTGTTCCTGTATGGGGACACACCTGATATTAGTCCACTACTAGTTGCTGGATACTTTTAATCAGGTAAATGTAGCGTCTAAAGAAAGACGAGATTACAACACTATGCAAATAAGAATTGTAAATCTACTCAGATAAACAGATACAATTGGTGAAGTTAATTACTGCAGATACAAGAAGCTTGTTTAATCAATTAGTATTGTAATACTGAAATAATTAGCTAAGCATGCTTAAACTCGTCAACTTTTACAGGTTATTAGCACTGAAATGAGTACCAGTTCCGCTTAAACTCTTTAACTTTTACACATTATAGGAATGGCAGTCACTGCTCTGTCAACAGGCGACCATCACACACAAGATAATCAGACGAGCGGGAGCAACTGTGTGAAATGATTACGGGACGGCAGCAGAATCGTTAACGCCACTTGGCCAGCAGCGAGGATGACTTCGTAGTTGTGTTGCAGCACCACTTTCAAGTTATCATCGCAGTATCTGATAATCGAACTGTCGCAGCTGTTGAGCAACAAGGTGCTTGTCGAAAACCTGCAACATTCTCTAAACCTATGAAGCTGCAGCATTCATGAACACTGCTTTCAACCTGGCGCCTGAGGTGTAGACCTATGTAGTCCGGAGATCAGCTGTGCAAATTGAGGAAGCAGAAGTTGACCTCTCCAATGCATTCCAGAAACGTGGGGCACAGTCTCATCTCGCGTGATATTTAAAACATCTGTTCCTAAGAATAGCGGTCAGCAGACCAAAGAGGCACTGCTTTTTATGGCGAACCCGTCTGTGCCCGTTCTACCACCACAACACAAAAATCCCTAAATTCAATGTATTTTTACTCCGCGGTTTTTTGTTAGATCTGCAAATGAGTTATCCATACTAATATCATAAATGCGAAAGTAACTCTGTTTGTTACTGTAGTGTCGGCAGACTTGCCAACACTACGCACACTAATTGAAAGAGGCGGCCAAGATGCACGCGCTAACTCACGAAGGATGGAGTGAGGTCTGAAACAGGATACGTAATGAATGCTATAAAGAAAAGTACGTAGCTTCTTGAATACTTAACTTTAATCCATCCTTTGTATACATCGTTCTTGATGAGACATCTGGAGATTGTGGCGATACAAGTGAGACTCTTTAGATACAAGCTATCTAAGGCTAATGGCGCCTTGCTGGGTCGTAGCCATGGACTTAGCTGAAGGCTATTCTAACTGTCTCTCGGCAAATGAGAGAAGGGCTTCGTCAGTGTAGTCGCTAGCAAAGTCGTCGTACAACTGGGGCGAGTGCTAGTAAGTCTCTCGAGACCTGCCGTGTGGTGGCGCTCGGTCTGCGATCACTGCCAGTGGCGACACGCGGGTCCGAGATGTACTAATGGACCGCGGCCGATTTAAAGCTACCACCTAGCAAGTGTGGTGTCTGGCGGTGACACCACAGTTAACTCTTTCACAACGCTGAACCGATTTTGATGAAATTTGCTGCGGGGATAGCTCGAACGCTGGCGAAGAACATAGGCTACTTTAGAAATTTTGAAGTACAACACATTTATTGATTTGAAGAGTACAACGCGAAATATCTATCAATAATTAGTCTTCGAAAAAGATACGCTGAAGAGCCAAAGAAACTGGTGTAGGCATGCCTATTCAAATACAGAGGCAGAATACGGCGCTGTGGTCTGCATCGCCTGTATAAAACAAGTATGTGGCGCATTTATTAGATCGGTTAATGCTGCTACAATGACAGGTTATCAAGATTTAAGTGAGTTTGAAGGTGGTGTTATAGCCGGCAGACGAGCAATGGGACACAGTATCTCCGAGGTAGTGATGAAGTGCAGATTTTCCCGTACTACCATTTCACGAGTATATCGTGAATAGCAGGAATCCGGTAAAACATCAAATCTCCGACATCGTATCGGCCGGTAAAAGATCCTGCAAGAACGGGACCAACGACGACTGAAGAGAACCGTTCAACTTGTCAGAAGTAGAACCCTTCCGCAAATTACTGCACATATCAATGTTAGGCCATCAACAAGTGTCAGCGTGCCAAACATTCAACGAAACATCATGGATATGGGCTTTTGGAGCCAAAGCCTACTCGTGTACCCTTGATGACTGCAGGCCACAAAGCTTTACGCCTAGCCTGGGCCCGTTAACGCCGACGTTGGACTGTTGATGACCGAAAACATGTTGCCTAGTCGGACGAGTCTCGTTTCTAATTGTATCGAGCGGGTGTACGGGTATGGAGACAACCTCATGAGTCCAGCGACCCTGGATGTCAGCAGGGGACTGTTTAAGTAGAGGAATGTTCAAGCTGGCGGAAGCTTTGTAATGGTGCAGGGCGTGTGCAGCTGGTGTGATATGGGACCCCTGATACGTCTAGATACGACTCTGACAGATGACACGTACGTAAGCATCCTGTCTGATCACCTGCATCCATTCATGTCCATTGAGCATTCCAACGGACTTTGGCAATTCGAGCAGGACACTGTGAACCCCACAAGTGCAGAATTGTTACGGGGTGGCTCCAGGAACACTCTTCTGAGTTTAAACATTTCCACTGGCCACCATACTCATCAGCTATGAACATTATTGAGCATATCTGGGATGCCTTGCAAAGTGCTGTTCATAAGAAATCTCCACCCTCTCGTACTCTTACTGATTTACGGACAGCCCTGTACGATTCATGGTCTTCGTTCCATACAGCACTACTTCAAACATTAGTCGAGTCCGTGCCACGTCGTGTCGCGGCACTTCTGAGTGTTCGCGGACACCCTGCACGATATTAGGCAGGTGTACCAGTTTCTTTGGCTCTTCATTGTGTAAGATCTTTGACTTTTGAACTCAATTGTATTTATGGAAATGCTTCTATTGTTTGATATGGTCTATATAAAACGATTCAACGTAATGACAACAATGCTTATACAATTCTCTACGTGTTTAATCCGTAGTTCCATACTAATGTCAATCAGAAACCCATTGAATTTTAGCCGGTGAGCGTAACATGTCTCTTACTTATACGAAAATACATCGCCGAAGTTACGTCAAATAAAAACACTTGTAACAAGCGCCCGAACTTCCCGAGCAGAGTCTTCCGCTCAATAAGCCCTACTCATTTCATTTCATTTTACTGTTATGCGAGCGCAGCTGCGGGTGACAGCTAGCACACTGTAATTGTCTCACCTAAATGTGCTATTCTGACGGAAAAAACAGCCTTGTTCTTTTAAAAGAAAGCAAAGTCGAAGCCAACATCTCGGTTATTCAAAATGGCTCTGAGCACTATGGGACTCAACTGCTGTGGTTATCAGTCCCTCGGTTATTAAAACTGCGAGAATACATTGCTGTTTGTTTTGTGAACACCTGGTCAGCTTTCCTCTAGGTGGTTACAAGTGTCTTTATCGCGTCAAAAGTAATCTGAGGAGAAGAAGTTTGGTGCCCCACCCTGCACAACGTCTTAATTTTGTTCCTGATTGCTTAACGGTCCATTCTCCTCAGTCAGCCTTTACAATAAGCAATGTTTACGCCTTTTTGCCAAAACTAATGAAGCAATCAACGTAAAACTTTTTACACATTATTTATTGATTCTTGGACAACATTTTGTGACTTCGTTTTTTAGGAGTTAAGGTGGACACATCCGAGGAAATAATTCAGCCAAATATCAGAAAGATATCTTTATTAGTGTGTCCGCAATCCATTCCGTCAGCTTGTGATACAGTGTATTTCACGCAGACGGAATGGATTGCAGGCACGCTAATATATCTTTCTGAAATCTGGCTTTATTTCAAGCTGACGAAATGGACTACGGGCACACTAATAAAGATATCGTTCTGAAATTTGGCTGAATTACTTCACGGACATGTCCTCAATGCGTAATAGGCTATTTTTTTATTTTAATTGATTTATCAATTATTGTAAGAAACGTCACCATAACACAAGACAAAACATCTTTGTTTCAAACGTCAGCCACTTTATTTTTTTTTTCAAACTGCAAAACACTGCACAATTATTTATTGTGCAATAGCCTACAGATTAGGAAAATTGTTTGTTTCTAATTTCAGATAAGATATGCAGATCGCACGACTTCCGTAATGGGCATATCTCATTTTTGACAGAACAATTTTAACTCCTCAGATGGGGGGATTAAAAACGACTGAATTTCTTTTACAAAATCAGGAAATGTGATCCAAGAATCAGTTAACAATGTCCAAGAAAATTTACGTTGATTGTTTCGTTAGTTGTTCCAGAACAGAATCGTAAAAATCCCTTACTGTATAAGTTGTCTGAGGAGAAGGAACCATTAACCAGCCACGAGGAACCACATGAGCTACACTTCTACATGATTTCACTCCGGCTGGTAATATTGCGAACTCTCGTCGTCGGCCGGCCGAAGTGGCCATGCGGTTCTAGGCGCTGCAGTCTGGAACCGCGAGACCGCTGCGGTCGCAGGTTCGAATCCTGCCTCGGTCATGGATGTGTGTGATGTCCTTAGGTTAGTTAGGTTTAACTAGTTCTAAGTTCTAGGGGACTAATGACCTCAGCAGTTGTCCAATAGCGCTCAGAGCCATTTGAACCTTTCGTCGTCGAGACAACAGAGCGGCACGTGCAAATGTTTTGGCTGGTGTATAGCTCTGACGTCATGCCTCTGAGCAAAATTACGGTCTGCCCTTCCGCTCCTGGTGCGTCACGAGCTTGGAGCAGCCGTCTATATTAAGCGCCGCCACGCACTATTCGCGGGTGGGAGGCCAACGCGGACTTTGCAACGAGCCGCGGGTGCCACGCGGTGCATGCGGCCAGCGGCAGTGGCGTCCATCACCGCAGCTCGTTGCAGACGTTCCCCTATGTGAAAGAGTAAAAATAAAAATATAAAAAATCGCTTTCTTCCTGTCCCCGTCCATCCACACTCCTCGATAGGAATTGGCACTGATGTGGGACGCTTCCTTGCTTTTATAGTAAACCATTTTCTTGACGGCAGTCTGCAGTCACCTTCCACGTTGACTGCCGTGAAGCATGAATTTATCCGGTAGATAAGCTCACCCGACCCAAACTTAGCAACTTCCGTCCTAATAGAGAGGAAATTCTTCATGAGATTTGTTGAATCTTGCTATTCCCCCGGAGATGCTGTTCGAATACAAAACTCCAACCGATCCTGCCTCAATAACTACCAGACTTTTAAAAAAAAAATATAAACAATCAGACCCCCCCCCCCCCCCCGCAACATGAACCATGGACGTTGCCGATGGTGGGGAGGCTCGCTTGCCTCGGTGATACAGATAGCCGTACCATTTGCAACCACAACGGAGGGGTATCTGTTGAGAGGCCAGACAAACGTGTGGTTCCTGAAGAGGGGCAGCAGTGTTTTCAGCAGTTGAGGGGCAACAATCTGGACTGACTGATCTGGCCTTGTAACATCAACCAAAACGGCCTTGCTGAGCTGGTACTGCGAACGGCTGAAAGCAAGAGGAAACTACGTTGTTGTTGTTGTTGTTGTTGTCTTAAGTCCTGAGATTGGTTTGAGGCAGCTCTCCATGCTACTCCATCCTGTGCAAGCTTCTTCATCTCCCAGTACTTACTGCAACCTACATCCTTCTGAATCTGCTTAGTGTATTCATCTCTTGGTCTCCATTTACGATTTTTAACCTCCACGCTGCCCTCCACTGCTAAATTTGTGATCCCTTGATGCCTCAGAACATGCCCTACCAACCGATCCCTTCTTCTTGTCAAGTTGTGCCACAAACTCCTCTTCTCCCCAATTCTATTCAATACGTCCTCATTAGTTATGTGATCTACCCATCTAATCTTCAGCATTCTTCTGTAGCACCACATTTCGAAAGCTTCTGTTCTCTTCTTGTCCAAACTATTTATCGTCCATGTTTCACTACAGCCGTAATTTTTCCCGAGGACATGCAGCTTTACTGTATGGTTAAATAATGATGGCGTCCTCTAGGGTAAAATATTCCGGAGGTAAAATAGTCCCCCATTCGGATCTCCGGGCGGGAACTACATAGGACGACGTCGTTATCGGATGAAGCAAAACTGGCGGATCGAGAGTGGAATGTCAGATTCCTTAATCGGGCAGGTAGCTTAGAAAATTTAAAAAGGGAAATGGATACGTTAAAGCTATATACAGTGGGAATTAGTGAAGTTCGGTGGCAGGAGGAATAAGACTTCTGGTCAGGTGAATACGAAGTTGTAAATACGAAATCAAATAACGGTATTGCAGGAGCAGGTTTAAGAATCAATAAAAAATCAGGAACGCGGATAAGCTACTACGAACAGCATAGTGAACGCATAATTGTAACCAAGATAGACACGAAGCCCACGCCTACCATAGTTTATATGCCACTTAGCTCCAGAGATGATGAAGAGACTGAAGAAATGTATGATGCGATAAAAGAAATTATTCTGATAGTTAAGGGAGATAAAAATTTAATTATCATGGGGGACTGGAATTCGATTGTAGGAAAAGGAAGAGAAGGAAAAGTAATAGGTGAACATGGACTGGGGGTAAGGAAAGAAAGAGGAAGCTGCCTGCTACAATTTTGCACAGAGCATAACTTAATCTCAGCTAACACTTGGTTTAAGAATCATGAAAGAAGGTTGTATACATGGAAGAAACCTGGAGATTCTAAAAGGTTTCAGATAGATTATATAGTGGTAAGACAGAGATTTAGGAACCAGATTTTAAATTGTAAGACATTTCCAGGGGCAGATGTGGACTCTGACCACAATCTATTGGTTATGAACTGTAGATTAAAAGTGAAGAAACTGCATAAAGCTCCGAACTTCAGGAGATGGGACCTGGATAAACTGAAAGAACCAGAGGTTGAAGTGAGTTTCAGAGAGAGCATTAGCGAACGGTTGACAAGAAACACAGTAGAAGAATGGGTAGCTTTGAGAGCTGAAATAGTGAAGGCAGCAGAGGATCAAGCAGGTAAAAGGACGAGGAGTAGTAGAAATCCTTGGGTACCAGAAGAGGTATTGACTTTAATTGTTGAAAGGAGAAAATATAAAAATGCAGTAAAGGAAGCAGGCGAAAAGGAATACACACGTCTCAAAAATGAGATCTACAGGAAGTGCAAAATGGCTAAGCAGAGATGGCTAGAGGACAAATGTAAGGATGTAGAAGCATATGTCACTAGGGGTAAGATAGATACTGCCAACAGGAAAATTAAAAACACCTGTGGAGAAACAGAACCGCCTGTATGAGTATCAGAAGCTCAGATGGAAAATCAGTCCTAAGCAAAGAAGGAAAAGCAGAAAGATGGAAGGAGTATGTAGAGGGTCTATACAAGGGCAATGTACTCGAAGACAATATTATGGAAATGGAAGAGGACGTGGATGAAGAGAAACGGAAGATATGATACTGCTTGAAGAATTTGACAGAGCACTGAAAGACCTAAGTCGAAACAAGGCCCCGGCAGTAGACAACATTCCATTAGAGCTACTGATAGCCTTGGGTGAACCAGCCATGACAAAACTCTTCCATATAGTGTGTAACATGTGTGAGACAGGCGAAATACCTTCAGGCTTCAGGAAGAATATAATAATTCCAATCCCAAAGAAAGCAGGTGTCACAGCTGTGAAAATTAGCGAACTATCAGTTTAATAACTCACTTTTGCAAAATACTATCACGAATTCTTTACAGAAGAATGGAAAAACTGGTAGAAGCCGACCTCAGGGAAGATCAGTTTCGACTCCGTAGAAATGTTGGAACACGTGAGGCAATACTGACCCTACGACTTATCTTAGAAAATAGATTAAGGAAAGGCAAACTTACGTTTCTAGCATTTGTAGACTTAGAGAAGGTTTTTGACAATGTTGACTGGAATACTCTCTTCCAAATTCTGAAGGTGGCAAGTGTAAAATACAGCGAGCGAAAGGCTATTTACAATGTGTGCAGATTGTATGGAGTGTAACCATATATGGAAGTGAAACATGGACGATAAACAGTGTAGACAAGATTAGAATAGAAGCTTTCGAAATATGGTGCTACAGAAGAATGTTGAAGATTAGATGGGTGGATCGCGTAACTGATGAGGTGGTACTGAAAAGAACTCAGGAGAAAAGGAATTTGTGAAACAATTTGACTAGAAGATGTGATCGGTTGGTAGAACACGTTCTGAGGCATCAAGTGTTCACCAATTTAGTATTGGCGGGAAGTGTGGAGAGTAAAAATGGTAGAGGGAGACCGAGAGATGAATACACTAAGCAGATTCAGAAGGATGTAGTTTGCAGTTGTTACTCGGAGATGAGGAGGCTTGCACAGGACAGAGTAACATGGAGAGCTGCATCAAACCAGTCTCTGGACTGAAGAACACAACAACAACAACACTCTAGTTGGCAAAAATAGGTCTTTAAAGCACTTATCACAGTACAAGACAGTATTTCTTGTTTTGATTTTGTTCGACTTCGACCTTCTGTGGACAACAAAGAGTAGGTATGCTGGTTAGTGTTTTGTTCTCCTCCCAAAGGCTCTTGATTCTTTCGCTGATGTTCTTCTTCCTTTCCTTTGTCCATGTGATCTCGGTCCTTGTATTTTGCTTTACCTGGAGCCCTCGTATTTGGCAATCTTCAACATACCTCTTTATCCCAGATCTCTTTCTGATTCATCTCAACTTCTTCCACGTCCTTACTTATTTAGTCAACCCAGTTTGTGGTCACCTTTAGTATGGTGATGCAGTGGAAGATTTGCCAATGTGCATTCGCTCATTCTGAAGTGATGCCCATTAAATTTCAGCCTTCTCTTGCGTACAGTGTATGCGATTTTCACCGCCTGTTTATGGAGACCTTCGTTTCTCCTCTTTTTCCATCTTCTATTGTTTCTTTTTTTCAGTCCGACATCTTCCTTAAGAAGTTCTCTTTTCTCGTGCTCTAGTTCTTCCTTTTCTCGTTCCTAATTCAGCATCCGGAATTCTAAACCGTGAAGTGGTGGCTCTTCTTCTGTTTGCTTATCAACCCCATTTTGTTGGATGCATTCAACAAGACAATTGATTTTTTTTATTATTATTTTTCCAAAACTTGTATTCATGACTTTCTCTATCACGTTCGCATCCAACGTGTTATGTTTTTTCGTAGGAGCTCAAGAGTTCTGTTTTCTCTGCTATCTCGTGTAATATTTGGAGCATTGTTAGAACTTCTTCCTTTTCGTTGCTTAACAATGCCAAATCACCAGCGAACGCTAAGTACTCTACCTTCAAACCCTGCCTCTTTGGATCTAAACAGATTCCTCCTACTGTTTCTTTCGTGGGTTCCTTGCATGTTCTCAGTATCTTTCCTAGGACGATGTTAAACAAAACTGGTGACAGTATCTCTCCGTGCCTAACTCTAAATCTGCATCTATAACTGTATTCCGCAAGCACCTGAGGATGTGTGGACGACGATACTCCTGGCACAATTAAATGCTCCTCCTCCCCTCTTCCACTCGCGAATAGTGCATGGAAAGAATGATTTTTGGTACGCCTCTGTATTAGCTCTAATATCTGTAATTTTCTCGGTGTGGTCAATTCGAGAGACGTATTTGGGAGGAAGTAAATGTTGTCCGACTCTTTCCGGGAAGTATGTGCTTTCTCGAAATTTCAATTGCAATCCTTTGCGTAAAGCGCCATGTGTGTCGTGTAGCGTCTTTCACTGAAGCTTGTTGAGTATCTCTGTAGCGCTCTCATGAGGACTAAACGATCCCGTGACGAAATGCACAGCTCTTCGTTGGACCTCCTCTGTCTCTTCTATCAGCCCTACGTCGTCTTAATCTACTGTCTTAATCTCAGTGCGCTCCAAAATATCCCCATGATATTTTACTTTGGAGACGGTTTCCACTAGCATTTGATTTATAATTCCCCTAGTTTCTCCATCTATTCCGAATTCTTTCAAAACGCCAGAACGTCTGCCGGCCAGTCGAGTCCTATGCGTTACTAACATCAATGAACACATTTCATTTGAAAAAACCGTGTATATATCTAATCATAGAAATAACAAGAAAAATCTTATTACTAAATACGGCAATATTAAGAGAGTAGAAAAATTTAAGTATTTAGGTGAAATAATCCAAGTGAATGGTTTAGACAAGAGTGCAAACCAGGCGAGAGCAAGGAAAATGGAATTTGCTTTTCAAAAAACCAAAGACATATATAACAAAAAAAACATTTCGATTCAAGCTAAATTAAGACATTATAAAACTGTCATTAGACCAGAATGCCTGTATGCATCGGAGTGCCTAACTCTTAACAAAAAGGGGGAAATAGAAAACATGGAAAGGAAAGAAAGGAAAGTTTTGAGAAAAATATTAGGACCGAGAAAGATTGGAGAAGAGTACAAGCTAAAGAGTAATAAGGAAATATACAAAACTATTGAGAAAGTGAGTGATGCAATGCGTAAACGCAGACTAACGTTTTATGGTCACCTGTCGAGGATGGATGGAAACAGACTAACAAGAAAAGTGTTTGAACATAGTAACAGGAACGAAAAAACCAACAATAAATGGATACAGATGGTGAAAAAGGATTTGGCCTATTTTAATGTCACCCGTGAGTCAATCAGGGACAGGAAAAAGTTTAGACAAATAGTGAACGAAATTAAGTGTTTTCCAGAAGAAACGAAACTAAAGAATAATAACAGGAAATGGTCGGAAGAGCGGAGGAGGAACCATTCGAAAATGATGAGGAAATATTGGGAAGAGAGAAAAAAGATCAAAAAGCCGGGCAAGTGAATTGTTGAACGTGGTCCAAAGATGGCCGAAATCGAAAGAAGAAGAAGAACACATATACAGTAACTAATTCTTATTGCTCTTACGCTGAGAATGCTTTTCATACACGATCTTCCTTTCCTAAAATCTCCTTGGTCTTTGCCTGTTTGATGATCCACTGCTTTCTCTTTTATGTTTAATTTGACTTTGGAAAGTACTTTGTAAGAAAGTGGTAATAACGAAATTCGTCGATATTCTTGGGGCCGGTCCGGTCTCCCTTCTTATGGAATGAGTGTATATGGGCACATTTCTAGTCACTGACTGTTGTTGCTTTTTCCGAGATATCACAAATTACATGATGCAAATTTTCTGCCGTCTTATCTCTTCCACGTGTAAGCATCTCGACAACTATTCCATCCTCGCCAGGCGCTTTATTGTGTTTATAGTTCTTTGCTGTATTTTTTTTTTTTTCAATTTATATGAGTCTCGGTGGCTGTCACTGAGGTTTTGCGTTTGACTTGACAGGTTCCTCGCAGTTCAGAATAATGCTGAAATGATCGGCCCCAAATTGGCAGTTGTCTTCGTTACTAAATGCTAAAGTACGATCGTGCCTTTTAAAATAATATAATTTGTTTTTTTTTCAGCTTATTGATGTAACAATAGTAAAACAACAAAGAACTAGAAAAGAAATAAAAAACAGGATCCAAAAATGAAATACAACAAATCAAATTCTACCGTTATAAACTTCTAAAATATCCAGGCAGAAAGCAGCACGTGGAATTGGCTCATTAATATACCTTACTGTGAGAAATGAATCGTCTTAACTCAACCGTTTGTACCGCCTTTCTTGGGAGATACAGAAGGACAGTTTCAGTAACAGAAACGACCATTGGGTAACTGATCTGGAATAGAAGGTTGCGTTTTGATTCAAGACGAATGTATAAAGTATAGGGCCTGACATGGATACTTTTCCCAGGTTTACACATTGATATATTAACTTCTCGTAGCCAGGGTTCGCAATGTAAAAATTCTGTAAAAGACATCATGCTCGCCTTTTAGTGTAAGAGTCTTTATTTGAACAACTCACTATTGCAATTCTGTTCTTATGGGCATTGTGAAGTCGAAATAATTATGCTTCGGCACATGTCAAAACGTAAAAATCGTCTGACACATTTGCATGTCTTCATCACATTTGTGGGTTGTATTTTTAACTATAAGACTTGTCAGTATTAGACGAGAGCGAAGGTAGGAATCGGAAACAGGTCGGGAAGAACCTCCGATCATGTTCAGCAGTAGCAGGTAGCGAAGCGAAGTGTGTCAACCAATTTTGGTCGTCCTTTTTTGGTTGCAGTTTTGATAAAGATTCCTTCTAGACTAGGATGTCTGCCGTTGCTGCTAAAGGAGTACTACAGCACACAATAGTACAACAACGCAGTGCACCACTCCCTCCACGCTGTGACCTTTGGTACATTCAAAGCTCTGTAGCCAACGCGTCACATAAGCCATGCGTTTGTTAGTGCATCAGGCTAGGTACAAGTGCGACAGTATTCATTACGGTGATTGATTACAGCTATAACTGCTAGATAATTGTACATTTCAACAATACATTATTCGTTTACTATTGCATTGTAGTAATGACATTTTTCTCATTTGTTACAGGTGAGTACAAATTCATCCTTGACGTTACCACTTTGGGGAGAGGTAAGGAGCGTTACTTCAATTATTGCATTTGTTTCACCTCTCACACAGCGAGATCTTTCTAATATAGTCGAAATCAGTAAACCACCTACTCCATAAGGAAATGAATTCCCGTGTATGAAACAGCTTCAAATGCTTGACTGCAGATGAGTTAACGTGTTAAATATGCGACGTTAAACATTGCAAGGCGACCCAGGCTTAAATGAATTGTAAGCCATCGAAAAAATTACGGAAACTTATGACTACTAAAAGTGGCACGAATCACAATTACTTTCATTTATTTTGGTAAAATTATTAACAAAACAAACGACAAACAGTGGCAACATGAATGTAATAAGGCCTTGGTATGTCTGACATAGGGGTCGGGAGAAAGACACTAATAATCGTGCAAGTGAATTAATTGTAGTTGCAAGTGCTCTGTAACTGTCGTAATGGTAACCGAAAACAGATAGTACTGCAAAAGGGGATACATCACACCTATCTTTGAAGTTAGAAGTACTGACTGGAAACGCAAATCTTCAAACTGAGGGTTCAAGTAATTGAAATGTTATAAAATTACTTTAGTTTCTCTGTGTATCATCCCGCGGCTGCGGTTCGATCTCACCATAGTACTGTAGGTGGAGGCTGAAGAGTTTGCAAAGTCATTCACTGGCGGGACAAAGGACCTCGCCAAAGATAAAATGCAAATCAGTCCAAAATATCTCTAAGCCCTTGATGCATCAGCTCTGTCAGCAGCATCCGGCGGCAACCAAGTCGAAGACAGAGGCTCAGATGAAGCTGATGTTGAAGGAAACGTTGAAGCTGACTTCTGATCGAATGTTTACTAAAATGAAACCTTGCATTGCCATGTTTTGCATTTCTTACTGATTCGGACTGGCTGGGCTCCAGATTTTCCGAGCGCCAAACAATGAAAGTGCTCCTTAGAAGGGAAACTCCCCATCCTAACTCCCTCGTATTTAGTGGTAAGAGGACCCAGTGGGCACCTGTCAGAAACTGAACACAGATGAAGCGTGAAAACAGGCAGAAGGCGTACTGAACACTGAAAAACAAGCAAAATAGGCACAGTGAACGACCAGAGCACAACAAATACAACAAAGCGCAATATGTAGCACATCTACGGGGTGG
The DNA here is from genome assembly GCF_023898315.1 of Schistocerca nitens. Lineage (NCBI taxonomy): Eukaryota > Metazoa > Arthropoda > Insecta > Orthoptera > Acrididae > Schistocerca > Schistocerca nitens. The sequence continues at coordinate 420,894,277 of NC_064620.1, forward strand.
TGGTTAAGGGGTTACGGTATTGGATTGCAAAGCCGAACAGACCAGATCTCGTCCGATCACAAAAAAAAGTGGGCGAGCCTTGTTCAAAGCTCCCTCGTGCAGGTTGTACTTAAATTTGTGAATATGTCGTGGAGTAACGTCCGTCTGTAACAGCGAGGTGTAAGGAAGGGACCTATAATGAAAGTAATTTCTGCACGGCTAATTTATTAGCCACAGAAAGGAAATGGCTTTCGAATAGTAACCGCAAACGTTTGATGACAAGCCGACAAGTCAACCAAATCCTCCACCGGAAAACACGTCTGGTGTGTCATACATGGCATTAGTGACAGTACACGTCACACATGACAGGAATCTCTTATCGATGCACCCAACTTGTACGCCTGGTGAGAGAGAGATATTCCTCCTCCTTGCCCGATTTAGGTGTTCGTATGAAATGATGAAAACATAGTAGTTTGTCACCTGAGCTGCAACAAATTAACACAACAGTTTCACAATCACACCGCTTTCCCTGTGCTGTATCAAATCATCTGTTTTTAAGGTTTTTGAACTTGCGTTCCGTTTTGGAACTTTTGAGTCTTGAATTCCTTTATTGTAACATAATTCACACCCGTTTATTTGTTGTTTTCATTTCTGTGAGACGTCTATGCGGTATCTCGCTTGCTCTCACTATTCATCACACTTACTTGCAACGGTAATGTATTCTTATCACGTGACTCACGTTCCATGACCAGTGCGTAGTATGACAACTGCCAAGACTACCAAAGAGAACATACATTTAAACGACCGGACGGATTGTTCATGATTTTGTGAACTAAAAAGAGTTAAGTTGCACAGGGGAGTTCTGAACACAGCACGGCCGCTTTGGAGCCCAACACCGTAACCACTTAACCACGACGGCGTGGCTATTCCACCCCGCTCGATGTTACACTTCGAAGGCTTGGGCAGTTCACTGTCTCTATTTTACTTTTTTTCACAGTTAAATGTACCTTCTTCCTGTTTTCATGCTTCATCTGTGTCCAGATTTTGAAGGGCTACCCACTGGACCATTTTACCACCAGTCTGAGGGGGAGCGATGGGGATTTTCCCTTGTTAGAACATACTAGTCCCCTTCCCCGGGCTCTCCTCTCTTTCGTTAAAGAGTAACATTCGTCCCTCCATTTTATATAGGAAAAAGTCGCTTCACTTCTCTTTCTGTGACCAAGGAGGTGGTCTTCGTCTGCACAGCTGGACCTTTATGTCTAACCTGTAGGTTACTTGAGCCAATCCCTCCGATTCTTATTTCACGGAGTTAATACATCCAGTGGTAACTCACAGCTTCAAAGTCATGTCATTCTTAATGGGGAGAAGTCTTCCGAAGTAAGAGTGATTTCAGGTGTGCCGCAGGGGACTGTCGTAGGGCCGTTGCTATTCACAATATACATAAATGACCTTGTGGATAACATCGTTCACTGAGGCTTTTTTCGGATGTTGCTGTAGTATATCGAGAGGTTGCAACAATGGAAAATTTTACGGAAATGCAGGAGGATCTGCAGCGAATTGACGCATGGTGCAGGGAATGGCAATTGAATCTCAATGTAGACAAGTGTAATGTGCTGCGAACACATAGAAAGAAAGATCCTTTATCATTTAGCTGCAATATAGCAGGTCAGCAACTGGAAGCAGTTAATTCCATAAATTATCTGGGAGTACGCATTAGGAGTGATTTAAAATGGAATGATCATATAAAAATAATCGTCGGTAAAGCAGAGGCCAGACTGAGATTCATTGGAAGAATCCTAAGGAAATGCAATCCGAAAACAAAGGAAGTAGGTTACATTACACTTGTTCGCCCACTGCTTGAAAATTGCTCACCAGTGTGGGATCCGTACCAGATAGGGTTGATAGAAGAGATAGAGAAGATCCAACGGAGAGCAGCGCGCTTCGTTACAGGATCATCTAGTAATCGCGAAAGCGTTACGGAGATGATAGATAAACTCCAGTGGAAGACTCTGCAGGAGAGACGCTCAGTAGCTCGGTACGGGCTTTTGTTGAAGTTTCGAGAACATACCTTCACCGAGGACTCAAGCAGTATATTGCTCCCTCCTACGTATATCTCGCGAAGAGACCATGAGGATAAAATTAGAGAGATCAGAGCCCACACAGAGGCATACCAACAATCTTTCTTTCCACGAACAATACGAGACTGGAATAGAAGGGAGAACCGATAGAGGTACTCAAAGTACCCACCGCCACACACCGTCAGGTGGCTTGCGGAGTATCGGTGTGGATGTAGATGTAGAACTGAAGGTACCCATTCCATTTTCCAGGTGTTTATCTGTGCCATTCGGTATCATCCAAAGAAAAACTCTGCTACTTCCTTCTGAGTACAACAGTGCTGTCTGATTAAGCGTTTCTCTCTTTCTGGGTTGCAAAATGTTGGCAGCTGAAGCTCACGCCACAGGGGGTTCTATCTATGTGTCTACAAAACTTTAACACCCCAGGATATCATAAAAAAGAACTGCCTGGCCGTGGGCTACTGACCCTCGCCTCTCCCTTGCGAGGCCCTGTGTGAAAAAGCACTAAGGGTCGCAGCCGACTCTTGCTGATCCTGTTTGTCCGCATGCTTTTTGCCCTGTCCAGAATGTTTTCAAAGAAGATACGTATACTGAATCGAGAGTAGAGAGTAAGGTTACATTGATCAGTTACTGACAGTCACTAGTACTCCTGTTTACCAAATTCCGATCAAATGGGTCTTTCATTATAAATTTGCTTAAATTGCGTGACTGTTTATCGAAAAACGGTCGCGTAATAACATGTGAAACCTTTGTGGTTGAAGACGAAAAACTCTGGTTTTATTTGTTTTGTGTTATTCACTGGATGTATACAGTCTGGGTAATATGCGCTCCATTTTGTCAAAACACGCTCTAAATGTTTATGGCGTCATATCTCCTGAACTATATGTGCTACAACGGTATAATTTTCCAGGTTCAATCACTGGTATTTGTTGGAACTGACAGTAAAATATGCTGGATATAGAGTTAGTAGTAAAGAGGTAATAAATTAAAACGTCCTGTCTGATACTGAAATTTACCGTATGCATAGTGAAAATGCAGTAAGCGGTAAACTTTATTCCTTTCCTTGCTTTCTGGAGGGTATCAGCGAGAAAAAAGTTTTGAAGTGGTTTGAAGCCATGTGTAAAGTTTGTTGGAAGTCACCGAGCGCCCTCATTCTCAAATGCCGGATTAATGTAGCTGAGCCGGGCGGTGTGACCGAGCGGTTCTAGGCGCTTCAGTGTGGAACCGCGCGTCCGCTACGGTCGCAGGTTCTAATCCTGCCTCGGGCATGGATATGTGTGATGTGCTCAGGTTAGTTAGATTTAAGAAGTTCTAACTTCTAGGGGACTGATGACCTCAGATGTTAAGTTCCATAGTGCTCAGAGCCATTTGAACCATTTTTGAATCTAGCTGAGATACACGGCGTTAAGACATACGAGCGTTGACTGAAAAATAATGCCTGCACCTTCGTAACTCTTCAACAGTTGGCAGCATTGGTATGCGGCAGGTACTGGCTTGTCCCGTAGCCTCTTCTCTACAGCTCCAGTTGGCGGGAAGCCTTAGCATTGAACGGTTGTGTTGTTGTTGTTGTCGTCTTCAGTCCTGAGACTGGTTTGATGCAGCTCTATCCTGTGCAAGCTTCTTCATCTCCCAGTACCTACTGCAACCTACATCCTTCTGAATCTGCTTAGTGTATTCATCTCTTGGTCTCCCTCTACGATTTTTACCTTCCACGCTGCCCTCCAACGTTGTGTTGTTACAGTGTAAAGTATGGAACCCTGCGCAGACGGTCGGTAAATGTGATTTAAGCAACGTGCAGTCACTGAATTCTTGACAGCAGAAGGTGTCACCTCAAAGGAGATTCATCAGAGAATGAAAGCAGTTTATGGTGATTGTGTTGATGTGGGTTCTGTGCGTCGTTGGGCGAGTACTTTTAAAGATGTTGAGGCGGGAACATCTGACCTGCGTGACAAACAAAGAGTTGGACGTCCTGTGACAGCAATCACCGAGTTTCAAAAGCAAGATTTTGACAGATTGATTCAGGACGATCGTCGTATCACTCAGAGAGAAACTTCAAGCACAATCGGCATTTCACAAGAACCTGTGGGTCTCATTATTGCTTTGCTTGGCTAGCGGAAGATCTGTGCACCATGGGTACCCCGTATGCTGACTCTTGGAATGAAAGCCCATAGACTTGAAATCTGGCAGGAACTCCTCTCACGTTACGAGAATGAAGGTGACGCCTTTCTCCATTTAACTTTGATAGGACATGAAACGTGGGTACACCATTACGACCGGGAGACGAAACGTCAGTCTATGGAATATCGACACAAAGATTCGCCCCAGAAAAAGAAATTCAAGACGCAGCCCTCAGCTGTAAAAATCATGGCCACAGTGTTATGAGACGCAGATGGTGTTATCCATGTTGATTTCCTTGATCGTGGAACATCAATAAATTCAGAGCGTTACATCACAACGCTGCGACGGTTAACAAGGGTCCGAAAGGAAAAGGGAAATGTTTTCCTGCAGCATGACAATGCGAAACCACACACTTTCACGTGCTACCACAGCAGAACTTCAGAGACTGAATCTTACAACCGTACAGCATCCTCCGTATAGTCTAGATTTAGCACCGTCTGACTTCAATCTGTTCACGATAATGAAAGACGATCTGCGGGGACATCATTATGCTTCTGATGAAGACGTTGAGGGAACTGTGAGACTGTGGTTGCAAAAACAGAGTGTCGACTTCTTCCGTAACGGCTTCAGAAAACTTGCTCATCGTTGGCAGAAATGTATCCAAGTGGCTGGTGATTATGTGGAAGCCGGCCGCTGTGACCGAGCGGTTCTAGGCGCTTCAGTCCGGAACCGCGCTGCGGCTACGGTCGCAAGTTCGGATCCTGCCTCGGGCATGGATGTGTGTGCTGTCCTTAGGTTAGTTAGGTTTAAGCAGTTCTAAGTCAAGACTTCCGGCATAAGAAGTCAGCCTCATTCTGCCAACGGCCTTGTCAAAGAGGGCGGAGGAGCGGATAGAGGTTCAGGGCACTCTCTTGTCCTAGGGGTGGGAAATTGCCCCTAAAGGCGGATGAATCAGCAATGATCAACGACATGAGGATGCAGAAGGCAACGGAAACCACTGCATTAAAGACATGTAACGTGTATCCACAGGACATGTGGCCTGTAATTGAAGAAGTGTCATGATGATCTCTCCATTGGCAAAAGATTCCGGAATAGTCCCCCATTCGGATCTCCGGGAGGGGACTGCCAAGGGGGAGGTTACCATGAGAAAAAGATTGAATAATCAACGAAAGGATAACGTTTTACGAGTCGGGGCGTGGAATGTCAGAAGCTTGAACGTGGTAGGGAAACTAGAAAATCTGAAAATGGAAATGCAAAGGCTCAATCTAGATATAGTAGGGGTCAGTGAAGTGAAGTGGAAGGAAGACAAGGATTTCTGGTCAGATGAGTATCGGGTAATATCAACAGCAGCAGAAAATGGTATAACAGGTGTAGGATTCGTTATGAATAGGAAGGTAGGGCAGCAGGTGTGTTACTGCGAACATTTCAGTGACCGGGTGGTTCTAATCAGAATCGACAGCAGACCAACACCGACAACGATAGTTCAGGTATACATGCCGACGTCGCAAGCTGAAGATGAACAGATAGAGAAAGTGTATGAGGATATTGAAAGGGTAATGCAGTATGTAAAGGGGGACGAAAATCTAATAGTCATGGGAGACTGGAATGCAGTTGTAGGGGAAGGAGTAGAAGAAAAGGTTACAGGAGAATATGGGCTTGGGACAAGGAATGAAAGAGGAGAAAGACTAACTGAGTTCTGTAACAAGTTTCAGCTAGTAATAGCGAATACCCTGTTCAAGAATCACAAGAGGAGGAGGTATACTTGGAAAAGGCCGGGAGATACGGGAAGATTTCAATTAGATTACATCATGGTCAGACAGAGATTCCGAAATCAGATACTGGACTGTAAGGCGTACCCAGGAGCAGATATAGCCTCAGATCACAATATAGTAGTGATGAAGAGTAGGCTGAAGTTCAAGACATTAGTCAGGAAGAATCAATACGCAAAAAAGTGGGATACGGAAGTACTAAGGAATGACGAGATACGTTTGAAGTTCTCTAACGCTGTAGATACAGAAATAAGGAATAGCGCAGTAGGCAGTACAGTTGAAGAGGAATGGACATCTCTAAAAAGGGCCGTCACAGAAGTTGGGAAGGAAACCATAGGTACAAAGAAGGCAGCTGCGAAGAAACCATGGGTAACAGAAGAAGTACTTCAGTTGATTGATGAAAGGAGGAAGTACAAACATGTTCCGGGAAAATCAGGAATACAGAAATACAAGTCGCTGAAGAATGAAATAAATAGGAAGTGCAGGGAAGCTAAGACGAAATGGCTGCAGGAAAAATGTGAAGACATCGAAAAAGATATGATTGTCGGAAGGACAGACTCAGCATACAGGAAAGTCAAAATAACCTTTGGTGACATTAAAAGCAACGGTGGTAACATTAAGAGTGCAACGGGAATTCCACTGTTAAATGGACGGGAGAGAGCAGCTAGATGGAAAGAATACATTGAAAGCCTCTATGAGGGTGAAGATTTGTCTGATGTGATAGAAGAAGAAACAGGAGTCGATTTAGAAGAGATAGGGGATCCAGTATTAGAATCGGAATTTAAAAGAGCTTTGGAGGACTTACGGTCAAATAAGGCAGAAGGGATAGATAACATTCCATCAGAATTTCTAAAATCATTGGGGGAAGTGGCAACAAAACGACTATTCACGTTGGTGTGTAGAATATATGAGTCTGGCGACATACCATCAGACTTTCGGAAAAGCATCATCCACACAATTCCGAAGACGGCAAGAGCTGACAAGTGCGAGAATAATCGCACAATCAGCTTAACAGCTCATGCATCAAAGCTGCTTACAAGAATAATATACAGAAGAATGGAAAAGAAAATTGAGAATGCGCTAGGTGACGATCAGTTTGGCTTTAGGAAAAGTAAAGGGACGAGAGAGGCAATTCTGACGTTACGGCTAATAATGGAAGCAAGGCTAAAGAAAAATCAAGACACTTTCATAGGATTTGTCGACCTGGAAAAAGCGTTCGACAATATAAAATGGTGCAAGCTGTTCGAGATTCTGAAAAAAGTAGGGGTAAGCTATAGGGAGAGACGGGTCATATACAATACGTACAACAACCAAGACGGAATAATAAGAGTGGACGATCAAGAACGAAGTGCTCGTATTAAGAAGGGTGTAAGACAAGGCTGTAGCCTTTCGCCCCTACTCTTCAATCTGTCCATCGAGGAAGCAATGATGGAAATAAAAGAAAGGTTCAGGAGTGGAATTAAAATACAAGGTGAAAGGATATCAATGATACGATTCGCTGATGACATTGCTATCCTGAGTGAAAGTCAAGAAGATTTAAATGATCTGCTGAACGGAATGAACAGTCTAATGAGTACACAGTATGGTTTGAGAGTAAATCGGAGAAAGACGAAGGTAATGAGAAGTAATGGAAATGAGAACAGCGAGAAACTTAACATCAGGATTGATGGTCGCGAAGTCAATGAAGTTAAGGAATTCTGCTACCTAGGCAGTAAAATAACCAATGACGGACGGAGCAAGGAGGACATGAAAAGCAGACTCGCTATGACAAAAAAGGCATTTCTGGCCAAGAGAAGTCTACTAAATCAAATACCGACCTTAATTAGAGGAAGAAATTTCTGAGGATGTACGTCTGGAGTACAGCATTGTATGGTAGTGAAACATGGACTGTGGGAAAACCGGAACAGAAGAGAATCGAAGCATTTGAGATGTGGTGCTATAGACGAATGTTGAAAATTAGGTGGACTGATAAGGTAATGAATGAGGAGGTTCTACGCAGAATCGGAGAGGAAAGGAATATGTGGAAAACACTGATAAGGAGAAGGGACAGGATGATAGGACATCTGCTAAGACATGAGGGAATGACTTCCATGGTACTAGAGGGAGCTGTAGAGGGCAAAAACTGTAGAGGAAGACAGAGATTGGAATACGTCAAGCAAATAATTGAGGACGTAGGTTGCAAGTGCTACTCTGAGATGAAGAGGTTAGCACAGGAAAGGAATTCGTGGCGGGCCGCATCAAACCAGTCAGTAGACTGATGACGAAAAAAAAAAAAAGTCAAGGGGACTGATGACCTCAGCTGTTAAGTCCCATAGTGCATAGAGCGATTTGAACCACTTTAATTATGTGGAAAAGTGAATATTGGAAATTAAAGATCACATTCCAAGGATTATTTCTGCGTCTGATTTATTGAAATATTCCCATCCAAACCCAATTAACGAAGATGGATACATTACTTTTCATTCAACCCTCGTATATACACCGTTTCTTACTATAGTACTTGACTTGCCGTGTTAAACGTTTATCGTAAGATTATACCCCTTACTGAGCAGATTATTGTAGAATTTGAAATTTTGCAATTCGGTAAATAATTGCGTGAAATACTGAAAATCTTTTTTTTTTTTTTTTTCCAATTGGATAGGCAATCTTTAACTGGACCAGATGATAGGAGGTGAAAGTTTTAGGTGTTTAGTAATACGCATGCAGGGTGTCCTGGGAGAAATGGTCAGTCTCAGGGATATGACAGAAACGACCATTAGAAACAAGGAAGTCTAGTAAGCAGGGGCCCTAAAATACATACCTGAAGAGCTATAAACACTTGTTCAGTGGAAGAAATGTGTTTCACAGCAGCGAAGACGAACAAGTGTTCATAGCTCCTAAGATTAGCGCTTTAGAGTCTGTGTTTACTGGACATTTTTTTCTTGTTTTCGTCCATACTGTCACCTGTCAAAATAGGGAGAGCAAAGAGCTTGCAAAACGGCTCTAAGCACTATGGGACTTAACAATTGAGGTCATCAGGCCTAGACTTAGAACTACTTAAACCTAACTAACTTAAGGATATCACACACATCCAGCCGGCCGCGGTGGTCTCGCGGTTCTAGGCGCGTAGTCCGGAACCGTGCGACTGCTACGGTCGCAGGTTCGAATCCTGCCTCGGGCATGGATGTGTGTGATGTCCTTAGGTTAGTTAGGTTTAAGTAGTTCTAAGTTCTCGGGGACTAATGACCACAGCAGTTGAGTCCCATAGTGCTCAGAGCCATTTGAACCATTTGAACACACATCCATGCCCGAGGTAGGACTCGAACCTGCGACCGTAGCAACAGCGCGGTTCCCGGCTGAAGCTGCTAGAACCGCTCGGGCACATCGGCCGGCAAAGAGCTTGCACTCGAAGGGATTTGTTTCACAGTATCTAAGATAAAAAAAGTGCTCATAGCTCTTAAGGTACAGGTTTTGGAGGACCTGTTTACTAGACTCTTTTGCTTCGAATGATGTTCCTGTCAGATTTCCGATTATGGGACACCTTGTGTAGATAAGGCAATAATAAACACTGTCGCGCGAGTCAAGGCGAGAGCTGGTGACCTCTGTTAACCCTTTCGCTGATGTGGGCGTGTATACACTCCCAGCTACGCCGTACCCCAGGAGTTCTGGATGTGTATACGCACGCCATCTGGATATTCCTACAGTGCAATGGACGTTTGAATGCGTCCTGAGGCCCGACATCACACTGCTGCAGACGAGTTATTTCCGTATCTTGGAGGAAAAAGAAGTTTCGATTATTTATCATACGAAATATGTGCCTCCTGTCGTGCAGTTATTTCCAAAAAACTCCGTTTCGATATATTGAATCATTCATGAGATATGACGAGCGTTATGAAACGCAATAACTCGAGAATAAAATGAGATATCCTTCTGCTCTCAATTTTAAATAAAATTTCTGTATCTAATTTAGGTTTCATTCACTGCAAAGTATGAGCTAAAATCAACCATATTCACGGTTTAAACAATGCGTTTCTACCTCTGCAAAACCTTTTAAAATGTCGCGCATTGTCTTACTTAATTTGACGGAGCACAGTAACTATAGGAAAGACGAAAAGAAAATCAGTCCTTTATCGGGCGAAGATATCAGACTGCAAGATGTGCAAAAATCAAATTTTTGCATGGAATGGTTTTCGAAAAATTGTAGGACAAGTATTTCCTATCGGCCGGAACGCTTTCTCTCAGAACAGATGTGTAAGTAGGCTGTTTCGGTTTTTATGTCGGTAACGCCACGTAGCGCTCTGTATGATAATCACTGACTGTGCTGTGTGCAATCTGTGGCTGGTTGGCATTGTTGGAATATTCGCTTGTGTAATGTTGGGCAGTTGGATGTGAACAGTGCGTAGCGTTGTGCAGTTGGAGGTGAGCCGCCAGCAGTGGTGGACGTGGGGAGAGAGATGGCAGAATTTTGAGAGCGGACGATCTGGACGTGTGTCCGTCAGAAAAACGAAATTTGTAAGACTGGATGTCATGAACTGATATATATATATATATATATATATATATATATATATATATATATATATATATATATATATATATATATATATATATATATATATAATGACTTTTGAACATTATTAAGGTAAATACATTGTTTGTTCTCTATCAAAATCTTTCATTTGCTGACTATGCCTATCAGTAATTAGTGCCTTCCGTAGTTAGAGTCTTTTATTTAGCTGGCGGTACTGGCGCTCGCTGTATTGCAGTAGTTCGAGTAATGAAGATTTTTGTGAGGTAAGTGATTCATGAAAGGTATAGGTTATTGTTAGTCAGGGCCATTCTTTTGTAGGGATTATTGAAAGTCAGATTGCGTTGCGCTAAAAATATTGGGTGTCAGTTCATAGATGATCAGAATAAGTAAAGAGAGAAATGTCTGAATACGTTGAGTTTTGCTCAGCTGTTTGAAAATCAAATTACGTAAGAGGTTTACCAGCACAGTAATTTATAATTTTCTGAGGGGATGTTTCAGGTGCCAGCATTTGGCGAGCAATACAGACGTAATAAAAGCCCCCTCAGCACGGAAAACAAAGAGCACATCTGTAACAGCAAAACGGCTACGAGTGACTTAATAGGTGTTGTAGTGTAGAGAATTATTCCGGGTCCGCCCATTGCGTTTACGAGTAAATCTGCGGAATAATACGCCGCGTATTTCGTCTCGCACGCCATACATCGCTAGGAGTGCGTGAACTGTCACTGCTGCGGCGAGTGGAACTTGGCACGATGCAGTGAACTCTACGAGGAAGAGGTGAAAGGAACGGTTCACCTTGGCATGTTCGTTGGTCGCCGTTTAGACGAAGATGCGAACAACGTTCACAGTGAAGCCCTTCGCTCTTCGAACAACTACATTTCCCTCCACACGTGGTGGCCATTGTCCTGCTGACAAGGGAACCTCCCCATCGCACCCCCCTCAGATTTAGTTATAAGTTGGCACAGTGGACAGGCTTTGAAAAACTGAACACAGATCAATCGAGAAAACAGGAAGAAGTTGTGTGGAACTATGGAAAAAACAAGTAAAATATACAAACTGAGTAGTCCATGTGCAAGATAAGCAACGTCAAGGATAGCGTCAGTTCACGAGCGCCGTGGTCCCGTGGTTAGCGTGAACAACTGCGGAACGAGAGGTCCTTGGTTCAAGTCTTCCCTCAGGTGAAAAGTTTACTTTGTTTATTTTCGCAAAGGTATGATCTGTCAGTTCGTTCATTGACGTCTCTGTTCACTGTAATAAGTTTAGTGTCTGTGTTTTGCGACCGCACCACAAAACCGTGCGATTAGTAGACGAAAGTACGTTCCTCTCCAATGGGAACCGAAAACATTTGATCGCAAGATCATAGGTCAACCGATTTCTCCACAGGAAAACACGTCTGATATATTCTATACGACACTGGTGACGGCATGTGCGTCACATGACAGGAATATGTTGTCGACCCACCTAACTTGTACACTTGGCGAATGGGTAAAAAGATTCTTCTACCTTGCCCGATTTAGGTTGTCTTGTGGATGTGATAATAACTCCCAAAAAAGTGATGAAAACATGAGTTTGTCATATAAACTGCAACAAATGAATGCAACAGTTTCACAGTCACACCATTTTCCCTGTGCTCTGTCAAAACATACGTTTTTAACGTTTTCCAATTTTTTCCGTGTGTAGACCGTCAAATCCTGCATATGTCCAAGCAAATCTGAACATGTCCTGGAATTTTCGAGAGCGAAGTTGATTATGTATGAGTGCCTGAACTTTGATAACTGACACACGTCAATTGCTAGAAAATAAAAAAAGTTAAAATTTTTACTCGAGGGAAGACTTGAACCAAAGTCCTCTCGTCTCGCAGTTGCTTACGCTAACCAAGCGACAACGGCGCTCCTCGAATACCGTTATCCTTCATGTTGCCTATGTTACACATCGACTACTCAATTTGTATATTTTGCTTATTTTTTTCATAGTTCGACAAAACTTCTTCCTGTTTTCTCGATTGATCTGTGTTCAGTTTTTCAAGGCCTATCCACTGTGCCAACTTATAACTAAATCTGAGGGGGGTGCGATGGGGAGGTTCCCTTGTGAGATGTGGCACGTGCAGTTGTTGCAACAAAAATACTAACACGAGCAACTGAATACAGGAGCGTTGTGACATTCGCACGCACTGGGAAATGTAGACCAGTGCACGTAAAATCTTGCAGGCTGACGTTTACTCAAGGCGCTCCAAAGTAGTTCCCAAATTACGTACCTATTGAGTATCACGTCAGTCACAGATGAAAGTTATCGAATGGAAGTGAAACCGAAGTGGTTCCTCAAAGACGTGTTAAAGGCCCTCTGCTCTTCTTAATATATATATAAATGTTTTCAGAGTCGATCTGAACAGATGTTTCCATTATTTGCGGGTGAAACTCTTTATTCCACATTTTGTTTTCTAAAAGACTGAGGGCCTTCATTGTAACATAAGCATGATTTACAATACTTATGCTACTATTCATGTTGCATAGACCAAGGACTGGAATGTTTCCCCAGCGGCCACAAATCTTAACATGATGTCAAAAAATGGCTCTGAGCACTATGGGACTTAACATCTGAGGTCATTAGTCCCCTAGACTTAGAACTACTTAAACCTAAGGACATCACAAACATCCATGCCCGAGGCAGGATTCGAACCTGCGACCGTAACAGCAGTGCGGTTCCGGACTGAAGCGCCTAGAACCGCTCGACCACAACGGCCGGCTAACATGATGCCAGCTTATGTCGGAAAGTGAACACAAGTTACGCACTGGGACGTCTTGCTATTACAAAACTTTATGTACAAGTTAAAGAGATCTCTTGATTTAATGGACTGCCTCAAGGTTTTATATTGTCTTCTTCAATTATGGTGAAGATCTTCAGAAAATCGCTTCCATTCGAATGAAATTATGAAACGAATCTCTATTTGTAACCTACGTGATAACGTATGTTACTTCAGAGTGATGGCTCTCAATGAAACATCAAGAATATGGATATTATACACACGCAGCCTGACATTAGACATAATAACTTAACTGTATTCAATTTAAAACCGAAAATATGATGAAGATTCAATTGAGTTTACGACTAACCTTTACCAGCATGTATCTCAAATCTTTGTACGGCATTATGTAGTGTCCCTCTACCGGCAGTTCTTTGTTCAAGCCATCGACGTCCATTTTCGTAAACAACATGTGTGATTAGCACGTCACGTCCAGCTGACAGCTGCCAACGGAGAGTGGTGCGGTCGCAAAACGCGGTGAGGAGCACGTTGCGTGAGATGTAGCACGTCGTTTCAGAGCATGCAGCAACCTAAATGGACACCACTTCTGGCGTGTTTTGTGATGCGGAAAATGGAAATGATTGTATGGCGTCAGTGGCCGGGATTTCACAGGCGCGACGCCACATTGGACGACTTGCGCGTCGACAATGGGGATGAAATGATGATGATGACAGTACAACACCCAGTCACCGAGGGGAGGAAATCTCCCACCCCAGCGGGGAATCGAACCCGGGCCCCCTTGCGTGGCATTCCAACGCGATGACCGTTCAGCTATTGGGGCGGACAGTTCTTGATGCGGAAACAGGTCCCGTGTGAAAACGGTCTTAGGTATTCATTTCTCCCACGTGCTGTACGAGAACGGAACGGTCTCAAACTGATTCTCCTAACCCTCTGTCAACAAATCTACACGATTTCCATGTCTTATTGCTCTTACGCTAACGATGTTTCCCGGACAGAAAGTCTCTTACACACAGGATCTTACTTTTCGGAAATCTTCTTGGTGTTTGCTTGTTTCACAATCCGCTTGTTCCTACATTATTTTTAATAGGGTTTTGGAAAGTACTTTGTAAGAAACTAGTGATAACGAAATCCCTCTGTAGTTGTCTGAGTTGGTGCGGTCTTCCTGCTTAAGGAATCTGTAGTATCATACAGGGTGAGTCACATTAGACATAACACCACTTGTATTTCGTGAACGGTTACACATATTGAAACGTGATTTTCGGCAAATCTTCTAGAATCGAGGGGCACGTATGTTGTTTTTTTTAAATATTTTTAGCGTTTGTATCAACTGAGATATTGAAGCAAGTACATTTCTTTTAAATGTAACCTTATACTTTCTACAACTGCATTCGACAGCCCTTGAGAAGGCAATTACAAATTGTTCAAATGGCTCTAAGCACTATGGGACTTAACATCTGAGGTCATCAGTCCCCTAGAACTTAAAACTACTTAAACCTAACTAACGTAAGGACATCACACACATCCATGCCCTAGGCAGGGTTCGAACTTGCGACCATAGCAGCAGCGCGATTCTGTACTGAAGCGCCTAGAACCGCTCGGTCACAGCGGCCGGCAAGGCAATTACAGTGATATAGCGTTTGTTAATGCTGAGGACGAAACATGTCGTAAAAACATTCGAGAAATGTCTTAGAATCTGAGAGCATGGTGGCTGGAATCGGCATTAGCGGTGCAAACACCTCCAAGCAGAGCTCTCGTGCTACGCTGTGTCATAATGTCAACACATTTGCCTGTGTTACTTGTCTGTCCTCCAGGCATTTCATTCCTGCTTCAACATTCGTTGCTTGTAGACATGTACAGCAATGAGGTGAAGTTGGATATACTACTTTTATATGGTGAATGTAAAAGAAATTCCATAAAAACAGTGGAGCGGTATAGGGGTATCTATCCGGATGGCTAATGTCCGACGCGCCAGCCAATAGCACGCCTTATTAAGACGCTAGTGGGGAGAGGCTGCTTGAAGGTCAAAAAGAGGACAAGAAGGGAAACTGCAACTGACAGAGAATACGAAGAAGCTGTTCTGGTTACGACGCTAATGAATCCGCACAGTGGTGCGAGACATATTGTCAAGGAATGTGGAATCAGCCAGACGAGTGTCATTCGTATCCTGCATGGAGAGAATTTCCATCCTTACCATCTCCCCCGTCGGAGGTTCGAGTCCTCCCTCGGGCATGGGTGTGTGTGTTGTCCTTAGTGTAAGTTAGATTAAGTAGTGAGTAAGTTTAGAGACCGACGACCTCAGCAGTTTGGTCCCATAAGACCTAACCACAAATTTTTCCCAAATTTTCCCTATCATCTGTCACTACATTAGGCACTTGACTTGCGTACAGAATTTTGTCGGTTTGCCCTTCAGCAACTGATGGACGACGCTAGATGTTTCCAACGTGTGCTCTTTACCGACGAAGCAACGTTTACTAACCACGTTTGTGTAAATTTGCATAACATGCACTACTGAGCAACCGAAAATCCACACTGGCTTCGTCAGTTTCAGCATCAGCGGCCATCGAACGTAATCGTATGGTGCAGCGTCATAGTTGGCTCAAATGGCTCTGAGCACTATGGGACTTAACATCTGAGGGCATCAGTCCCCTAGGCTTAGAACTACTTAAACCTAAATAACCTAAGGACATCACACACATTCATGCCCGCGGCAGGATTCGAACCTGCGACCGTAGCAGCAGCGCGGTTCCGGACTGAAGCGCCTAGAACCGCTCGGCTTCCGCGGCCGGAGAGCGTCATAGTAAATTACATTGTGGGACGTTACGATATGTGTCTATGAATCGCCAGTACACGCTCTTCGATATCATCCACATTAATTACATCTGTTGATCGTTCTTTCGAAGAGCGATTGCAAATGTGCATTTCAGTCCATGGTCGACAGTCTAACACATTCTTAAATAAAGGATAAATTTGTTTTTTTGGATGACAAAATTTATATTACGTGATGTGAGTGGGTACCGAATCATTGTTAGTAAATCGTTTATTTCATTTACGTGTGTACGAAATTGCATTGTAGTGTCAAATAAGTCGACGGCACCTTCCCCACGTAGCTAGCAACACTGCCATTACACGCCTACGTCCGGCATGAAACGTCGTTTCGTTAAGAAGAATACTTATTTTGCGGGGTACAGGTGATCACCAAAGTATTTTCAATAAAATATTTAATTCAACGAATGTATCTCATATGATATAATTTAGAGCAGTGTAGGTGGAGGCAATTGTCCCACAGTATGTATTTTACCTCTAAGAAGCACACAGCCACGTACAAGAAAAGATACAGTAGTTGCTTTTTGCAGTGTATAAGACCTCTTAATTTCTGAAGAATGACCCGTTGATTTCTCTGTTTCAGATCATGTCAATCTGGGAGGATACACAAAAGAGAAACAGTTTTCCTAAGCCCTTTGTGATACGCTAGATTCTAGACTATGACGTATTACCATTTACAACATTCGTAGGTAATCCTGCATCTAAGTTGTAATTGGATTGAAGGGGAAATAAAGCTTTATGCTCGTAGCGCAGGCCTACCTTACGGTACACAACTTCGCAGCCTGGTCCGAAACGCCTGCTTGGCAGTGTTCACACTTCAAATGTCGTTCCCGGCCAACGTGCTCACACATTCTTGGAACTTTCACGAATTTTTTTTTTACGACAGGTTAATGTACACACATCAGCGAGTTGGTTGAGTTTTCTCTGTGTGAAACAGTCTTCCCAGAAGCAGGTCAGGAACTCTGTGCATGGTCTCCTTCGAAATACTCTTCTACTTGGATTCCGTAGAAATGTTGGATCACGTGAGGCAATACTGACCCTACGACTTATCTTAGAAGAAAGATTAAGGAAAGGCAAACCTACGTTTCTAGCATCTGTAGACTTAGAGAAAGCTTTTGACAATGGAATACTCTCTTTCAAATTCTGAAGGTGGCAGGGGTAAAATACAGGGAGCGAAAGGCTATTTACAATTTGTACAGAAACCAGATGGCAGTTATAAGAGGGACATGAAAGGGAAGCAGTGGTTGGGAAGGGAGTGAGACAGGGTTGTAGCCTCTCCCAGATGCTATTCAATCTGTATATTGAGCAAGCAGTAAAGGAAATGAAAGAAAAGTTCGGAGTAGGCATTAAAATCCATGGAGAAGAAATAAAAACTTTGAGGTTCGCCGATGACATTGTAATTCTGTCAGAGACAGCAAAGGACTTGGACGAGCAGTTGAACGGAATGGACAGTGTCTTGAAAGGGGGGTATAAGATGAACATCAACATAAGCAAAACGAGGATGATGGAATGTAGTCGAATTAAGTCGGGTGATGCTGCGGGAATTAGATTAGAAAATGAGACACTTAAAGTAGTAAAGGAGTTTTGCTATTTGGGGAGCAAAATAACTGATGATGGTTGAAGTAGAGAGGATATAAAATGTAGACTGTCAATGGCAAGGAAAGCGTTTCTGAAGAAGAGAAATTTGTTAACATCGAGTATAGATTTAAGTGTCAGGAAGTCGTTTCTGAAAGTATTTGTATGGAGTGTAGACATGTATGGAAGTGAAACATGGACGATAAATAGTTTGGACAAGAAGAGAATAGAAGCTTTTGAAATGTGGTGCTACTGAAGAATGCTGAAGATTAGATGGGTAGATCACGTAACTAATGAGGAGGTATTGAATAGAATTGGGGAGAAGAGGATTTTGTGGCACAACTTGACTAGAAGAAGGGATCGGTTGGTAGGACATGTTCTGAGGCATCAAGGGATCACCAATTTAGTACTGGAGGGCAGCGTGGAGGGTAAAAATCGTAGAGGAAGACCAAGAGATGAATACACTAAGCAGATTCAGAAGGATGTAGGCTGCAGTAGGTACTGGGAGATGAAGAGGTTTGCACAGGGTAGAGTAGCATCAAACCAGTCTCAGGGCTGAAGACAACAACAACAACAACGACAACCGAGACACCGCTTCCAACGCTGTTACCATTTCCGGAAGCAGTCTTGGTATACCTCTTGCTGGACCGCGTGAAGCGTCATCGGCGAGTTTTCTTCTGTCTCGTTTGTCGTTGCAAATCTTGCTCCTTTCAACGTGGTTTTCTACTTTGGAAATAAAAAGAGCCCGCAGGGGTCAGGTCCGGAGAGTAGGGGTGAGGTCCGGAGAGTACGGAGGATGAGGCAGCACAGTGGTTTCATCTTTTGTGCAATATTCAAGTTCGAACAGGGATGAATGTGCGGGTGGGTTATCGTGACGCAAGAGTCATGAATTGTCTCGTCACATTTCAGGCCGTTTCCTTCGCATATTTTCTCACAGGCGTCGCAACACGTCCCAATAGTACCATCGATTAACAGTTTCTCCCTGTAGCTCGAATTCATGATGAACTAATCCTTCAAAGTCAAAGAAAACTATCAGTGTGGCTTTGATATTTGACCTGACCTGACGAGCTTTTTTTGATCTTCAAGAACCTTTTCTGATCCATTGTGAAGATTGAATCTTGATCTTAACATCATAACTGTAGACTCACGTCTCATTACCAGTTATATTTCTCTTAAGGATCATCTCATTCTCATTTGCGCGATCCAAAAGCTCTTCATAGATAGCGAGGCAAAGGTCTTTCTGGTCTTAACTCCTGAGCTGGAGGACGAACTTGGCGGCAACACTGTGGATTCCAAGATGCTGTGTCAGGCTTTCATGATATGATCAAATTGAAATGTTACATTCTTCTGCAGTTTCTCGGACAGTAATCTTCGGCTGGCACGCACAATTTCGTTGACGATCCTGACATGAGCGTCGTCGGTAGACTTCGGAGGGCGTCCCGAACGAGGCTCATTTTTAACTTTCGTCCGGCCACTTTTAAACAATGTGAACCATACGTAACGCCGAGGACAGCTTAAGGACTCATCAGCGTAGACATCCTGCATCATTTGCTGTGTCTCTGTAAAGGTTTTCTTGAGTTTCAGGCAAAATTTAATGCGGACGCGTTGCTCCTCCAACTCTGCCATCTCGAAATCGCAAACTGTGCGACACCTCGTTCTATTCAATACACACTACTAGCCATTAAATTTGCTACACCACGAAGATGACGTGCTACAGACGCGAAATTTAACCGACAGGAAGCAGATGCTGTGATATGCAAATGATTAGCTTTTCAGGTTGGCGCCGGTGGCGACACCTACAACGTGCTAACATGAGGAAAGTTTCCAACCGATTTCTCATACACAAACAGCAGTTGACAGGCGTTGCCTGGTGAAACGTTGTTGTGATGCCTCGTGTAAGGAGAAAAAATGCGTACCATCACTTTTCCGACTTTGATAAAGGTCGGATTGTAGCCTATCGCGATTGCGGTTTATCGTATCGCGATATTGCTGCTCGCGTTGGTCGAGATCCAATGACAGTTAGCAGAATATAGAATCGGTGGGTTCAGGAGGGTAATACGGAACGCCGTGCTGGATCCCAACGGCCTCGTATCACTAGCAGTCGAGATGACAGGCATCTTATCCGCATAGCTGTAACGAATCGTGCAGCCACGTCTCGATCCCTGAGTCAACAGATGGGGACGTTTGCAAGACAACAACCATCTGCACGAACAGTTCGATGACGTTTGCGGCAGCATGGACTATCAGCTCGGATACCATGGCTGCGGTTACCCTTGACGCTGCATCACAGACAGGAGCGCCTGCGATGGTGTACTCAACGACGAACCTGGGTGCACGATGGCAAAACGTCATTTTTTCGGCTGAATCCAGGTTGTTTTTACAGCATAATGATGGTCACATCCGTGTTTGGCGACATCGCGGTGAACGCACATTGGAAGCGTGTATTCGTCGTCGCCATACTGGCGTATCACCCGGCATGATGGTATGGGGTTCCATTGGTTACACGTCTCGGTCACCTCTTGTTCCCACTGACGGCACTTTGAACAGTGGACGTTACATTTCAGATGTGTTACGACCCGTGGTTCTACCCATCATTCGATCTCTGCGAATCCCTACATTTCAGCAGGATATTGTACGACCGCATGTTGCAGGTCCTGTACGGGCCTTTCTGGATACAGAAAATGTTCGACTGCTGCCCTGGCCAGCACATTCTCCAGATCTCTCACCAATTGAATACGTCTGCTCAATGGCGGCCGAGCAACTGGCTCGTCACAATACGCCAGTCCCTACTCTTGATGAACTGTGGTATCGTGTTGAAGCTACATGGGCAGCTGTACCTGTACACGCCAAACAAGCTCTGTTTGACTCAATGTCCAGGCGTATCAAGGCCGTTATTACGGCCAGAGTTGTTTGTTCTGGGTACTGATTTCTCAGGATCTATGCACCCAAATTGCGTGAAAATGTAATCACATGTCAGTTCTAGTACAATATATTTGTCCAATGCATACCCGTTTATCAGTTGCGTTTCTTCTTCGTGTAGCAATTTTAATGGCCAGTAGTGTAGATGGGGAGGAAGAAGCCTTGTGGAGTGTCAGTCACAGGTGCGGCGGTTGCGGAAGACCAGCCGGCGGCCACCTGCCACCTGCCGAGGAAGGGGACCACGCCGGCTTTTGGGGTCGCCCCGGGACCCACGTGGTGCGCCGCGGCAGCCGCTGACTCAGGCTGGCCAGCCAGTATTTATAGCGGCATGGGCGACCTTTCTGGGCCCAAATGTCGCCCCGCGCCAAGCGCGCCGCTGCGATCTGGTTCCTTCGCGCCTCTGGAGGCCAGCCAGGCACGCAGCGCCAAGTGGAATACTCCGGAACCGGCGCTGCAGGGCCCGGGACCCGGCCCCGTATAGACGGACACGTGCCGTCTGCGCTGCACCTTCCGGGGTCGTACGACGTGTCTGTGGCGACAATGGCGTTCTTACCTTCCGTGTCCCGCCAGGCAGTAGAATGGACTATTTCCCCCAATAAAATGTTGTATTCTAACTAAGTCATGTTACCTGCAATACTGTAAAAAAAGCCATTAAGCATCTCAGCTCAGCATCAACCGGACATGATGGCATCACAATCCAAATGATGAAGATTATTATTGACCCATTGGGAGGGTAAAAATCGTAGAGGGAGACCAAGAGATGAATACACTAAACAGATTCAGAAGGATGTAGGTTGCAGTAGGTACTGGGAGATGAAGAAGCTTGCACAGGATAGAGTAGCATGGAGAGCTGCATCAAACCAGTCTCTGGACTGAAGACCACAACAACAACAACAACAACAACAACAACATTCTCCACAGATATCTTCAACCACTCCATAACTGCAAGTGTTTTTCCTTGAGGCCTGGAATCAGGAACTGGATAAGCCACTACCGAAGACAGGACTCTCTGACTACTGACTTATTTCCATTCTTCCTGTACCGTCCAAGGCCTTAGAGTATGTAGTCCACGACCAGCTAACAAACTACGTAACCAATGAGGCTTCCGTAAACATAGCAGCACAACATCTGCCTGAATAAAGGTTGCTTCCTGTGGATGCACAAGAGGCAAGTATCATGGGTTTCTTAGACTGCAGCAAAGCCTTTGACATTGTCGACTTCGACATTTTACTTGCCAAACTTAGCAGCCTCAGTTTATCGCCAAGTGTAGTGAATGGTTTAGCTCATACCTGACGTCTCGCCAGCAACGCGCCGTGTCCGGCACCACGAAGTCACAGCGGAGACAGATAGTATTAGGCGTCCCCCAGTCTTCTGTATTCCTATACTCCTGCCATCGTATGTCAATAGTGTGTCATCATTTTTGTCCTACTGCAAATACCAGATGTATGCTGATGATCCCCAGTTGTATCTAAGTGAAAAAGCAATAAACCTGAAGACCGCTATCGAGAATCTCAGTACAAACCTGTGTGCACTGTCAAAATGGGTGCAGAATATAGGGTTAAAGCTCAACTCATCCAAGATCCAAGCGGCACCAGGGTGCCATTCCAGGCTCGTTAGCCGGAAATAAGCAGAATCCCTACTATCTTTAACGGTAAATGGGACAAATATCAATTTTACTCCTCCAGCAAAGAGTCTAGGAGTAACAATAGGTAAATATCTAAATTGGACTGAACATCTAACAGCAATGCGCAAGAAGGCATGAACTATCCACGCCCTTCAAAAATATAAAAAGTTCTTCCCTCTTGACCTGAAAAAGAAACTTCTAGAGACACTTATACTTCCAGTTATTGATCACAGCTATGTTATCTTGCAAGAAGTTTGTCATAAAGCTCAAGGCGCCTGGAACTGGTCATGAAAGCCTGTGTTCTTTGTATCTGTGATGCTCTACTCTTTGATCATATTACACCATCATATGGACAGCTAACTGGCTGCGTGCAAACAAGCACAATGATTTTCGTACCTTCTGTCTTCTTTACTGTCTTATCAACGAACACTGTCCCTCATATCTCTCCTCGGCCTTAACGCTCTTGTCTGAATAACAGGGCAGAAACACGTGTTCCCATGGGAGCAAATTCTTTTTTGTGCCACTCCGACATTCAGCCACTCTCTCGAACTCCTTCACGGCAGCAGATACCCGACTCTGGAATAACTGGATAATATTTCCAGCTACAGAAGACCATTACATATGTATTAAAGCAACAATAAGAATTACCATTGTCCCTGTACACACTCGTTACCCTTGTGCATCCTTCTTTCAATCAGATCGTCCTCGAAACCATTATTCTTAACCGGTGCCGTCTCCTTATATTTCCTTTCCTCAGAACTCGCTATATCAGAAAACATCATTTTGTACAGCTATACATTCTTTTTATATCTGCTACTGTCATTATTGTTATTATTGTCAACATCATCATTATTATTATTATTACTATTATCACTATTAGTTGGAGCAGCTGCAATAGTACAAATATTGCCAGTATTAACTTTATTACTTCATAGTCAGTATTATTTACTCACACTGCTGTTTCCCACTAACCGTTTTAATAATATTTGTCATTTTAAAACTGTTATTTCTTACGAAACTGTTGTGGATTGGCAGGGGCCAACCCACGGGGTTTGGAGGAAGCCGAAAGGCACGCGTTTTAGCTCACGCAGGCTGGCGTGAGGTCTGGAACAGGACAAGGAATTTAGACTTCAGAAAAAAGGAGGTAACTGGTGGAATACTTAACTTTAATCCATTAATGTTGAACGTAGCTCTTGTCTGTACATTATTTACAATATCAATAGCAACTGATAATGGCGCCTTGCTAGGTCGTAGCAAATGACGTAGCTGAAGGCTATGCTAACTATCGTCTCGGCAAATGAGAGCGTATTTTGTCAGTGAACCATCGCTAGCAAAGTCGGTTGTACAACTGGGGAGAGTGCTAGGAAGTCTCTCTAGACCTGCCGTGTGGCGGCGCTCGGTCTGCAATCTCTGATAATGGCGACACGCGGGTCCGACGTATACTAACGGACCGCGGCCGATTTAAAGGCTACCACCTAGCAAGTGTGGTGTCTGGCGGTGACACCACAGAAACTGTGAAGTAAAGAAAAGTTAATACAAGTATGACACCATGGTCCGATCTAAGAGAGGGTCTGATGGCCCTAATCAGATCATGTTAAATAAATAAAAGAAATAAATTCGCGACCGAGCAGGCGAGTTCCCACTTTACCTACACTGCTTCGACACAAGGTGCTCCTACAGGCTGTTTCACAACGTTGTACAGTCCTTCAACGGCGCGCCCTTTACATCAGTTACGACATAGTAAAGAGATACGTCTGGGCATGGTTTATTTTTAGATAAATGAGTTAACCCGATAAGGAATGCAGAAAACGATACAAAACACAACATTTCAGAGTAACTTACAAGGGACAGTCAGATGAAAACCGAACACCTGTCACAACAGGACCGTGGAGTGGTTCCATTCAGAAGTAATCCACATGATTAAGACATTTATCCCCACGATAAATTCCTGTTTCGCAACACGCGGTCGGTCGCTGACGCATTCACAACCAGACCCACTCTTGCACTTGCTCGTCCGACTGAAACCGGCGTTCATGCGTGTCTTTCTTTACGTTGCCAAAGAATCGAAAATCACACTGTGAAAGATCTGGGCTGTACCGAGGATGTTCCACTGTTTCCCAAACAAATGGTTCAAATGGCTCTGAGCACTATGGGACTTAACATCTATGGTCATCAGTCCCCTAGAACTTAGAACTACTTAAACCCAGCTAATCTAAGGACATCACACAACACCCAGTCATCACGAGGCAGAGAAAATCCCTGACCCCGCCGGGAATCGAACCCAGGAACCCGGGCGCGGGAAGCGAGAACGCTGCCGCACGACCACGAGCTGCGGACTTTCCCAAACAAACTGCTGAAACTTAGCCTTCACCCTATTGGGACCTTGGGGGCGAGCATTATCATGCAAAGGGATGATTCCTTCAGACCGTATTTCGACAACCCGAGGGCAACATCCCACGTCTCCCTCGCCAAAGAAATTCAAAGCCGTTCACACAAGTTCCGGTAAGTTCGTGATGACATTATTCTTCGGTGGCAGGGACCTTCCGCTCGTCCAGTTCCGCGAGCGTGGAACCACAAACAATGTCCAGTACTATGAAGACACTTTCCAGAAAACGAGACGCCCCTTATAAACAAAACGCCCAGGAATGCTGTCGGACGGAATCACCCTACTGCACGCTAGCATCGGCCTTCACACTGCCAATCAGTCGAGGGCTACCCTTGAATGATTTGGTTGGGAAACACTAGAACATCCTTCTTGGAGCCCAGATCTTTCACGCGTAATTTTCAAATCTTTGGCAACCTGAAAAAATATGTGCTTGGACGTCGGTTTCATCCAGGCGAGGAAGTGCAATTTGTTGTCGATCCGTCAGGGGCCGACCGCGTTCTACGAAACAGGTCGTTACGTCTCCCAATCGGATAAATGTCTTAAAGCTCGTGGTGATCACTTTTGAATGGAATCACTCATAGTCCTACTGTGGCAGGTGTTCGGTTTTATTTGACTACCCCTTGTATATTAATGTAGAACAAGTCGCCACCTACATTACTTTTTAACAACCACTCCATCTTTTTCCTTTCGTTCGAGGACCTAGTTGGAGCGTTGTTACTTCCTTGTTGTGCTGTGAAACACTGTCCGTAACAACAATAACATTCGGTGACTGATTCTGAATTACTTTCGTTGACATCCAATTTGAAAAATATTCGCAGTTCATTTGGCCATGACAGCCAACTGTTGCACTAACCGCTTCATAAATTACTGTGAATTGAATAAAAACCCACCATTAGATCCATATTCGCCACAACACTCTCGTTTCTTCCGCTAACATTTTCCACGACACTGTCAACGCCAGGACCTTGTCTACATTTTTTTTTAACTTGGGGTACAGACAATATTCTTTATTTATTTTTCCTCTATTTTTCGACTCAGATGTACACGTATGGCTGAGGATGCAGCTATAAACAGCGGAACCTACCGTTTCAATAAAGAATCATTTAACAGCTGTTGCAGTTCTTTATTTATCAAGATGTTTTTCCACAGTTGTGGCTACCTGAAGTATAAAGTGTTTTATAATTTAGTTATGTCGTTGTCAAAGAACACATGAATTTTCTCCTCGCATTCACTAATCGGTATAATAACTAGGGTGTTATCCTCGTCTACTTTAATTCCTATGGCTTGCTTGGGTTTCAGTTTATTCTTAACGTTACGTAAAATACAACCTTCATCTACTTTGTCTCTAACAATTATCATATCGCATTTTATCCGGTCTGAAATCATTCTGGCGATTTTAAGTGTGAGCTCGTTTCGCTCTAATACTGAGAATTGTGCTATACCACAACCTACTTTGGTGTTCGTTATAATATTCTTAACATTATTGCTCTGTAATTTTGAGGGAGTATCAAATTTAAGCCTTTCTTTAAAAGACCCGTTTCTGCGTTAGTGAACTGTATATTAGATTTTCAACTATTTTAAAAAAATTTAAAATTGCTATTATCTGTACTACATCTAATACCCTGATTCTTTTCTGTAAGCTTCGCAATTTTTTTGTGTTCCTAGTTCTAATGTCGTCACTGATTACACGTACAAACTCGTTAACTACGGTAAGGAAAGCACCAGTTTGTACGGGCAATAATGCTTTCCCTAATTCAAGATGATGTTGTTGGGGTCTTCAGTCCTGAGACTGGTTTGATGCAGCTCTCCATGCTAATCTAACCTGTGCAAGCTCCTTCATCTCCCAGTACCTACTGCAACCTACATCCTTCTGAATCTGCTTAGTGTATTCATCTCTTGGTCTCCCTCTACGATTTTTACCCTCCACGCTGTCCTCCAATGCTAAATTCGTGATCGCTTGATGCCTCAGGACATGTCCTACCAACCGATTCCTTCTACTAGTCAAGTTGTGCCACAAACTTCTCTTCTCCCCAATCCTATTCAATACCTCCTCATTAGTTACGTGATCTACCCACCTAATCTTCAACATTCTTCTGTAGCACCACATTTCGCAAGCTTCTATTCTCTTCTTGTCCAAACTATTTATTGTCCATGTTTCACTTCCATACATGGCTTCACTCCATACAAATATTTTCAAAAACGACTTCCTGACACTTAAATCTATACTCGATGTTAACAAGTTTCTCTTCTTCAGAAACGCTTTCCTTGCCATTGCCGGTCTACATTTTATATCCCCTCTACTTCGACCATCATCAGTTATTTTGCTCCCCAAACAGCAGAACTCCTTTACTACTTTAACTGTCTCATTTCCTAATCTAATTCCCTCAGCATCACCCGACTTTAATACCTACTCCGAATTTTTCTTTTGTTTCCTATACTGCTTGCTCAGTATACAGATTGAATAACATCGGGGAGAGGCTACAACCCTGTCTCACTCCCTTCCCAACCACTGCTTCCCTTTCATGTCCCTCTTATAACTGCCATCTGGTTTCTGTACAAATTGTAAATAACCTTTCGCTCCCTGTATTTTACCCCTGCCACCTTTAGAATTTGAAAGAGAGTATTCCAGTCGACATTGTCAAAAGCTTTCTCTAAGTCTAGAAATGCTAGAAACGTAGGTTTGCCTTTCCTTAATCTTTCTTCTATGATAAGTCGTAAGGTCAGTATTGCCTCACGTGTTCCAATATTTCTACAGAATCCAAACTCATCTTCCCCGAGGTCGGCTTCTACCAGTTTTTCCATTCGTCTGTAAATAATTCGCGTTAGTATTAAACTGATAGTTAGGTAATTTTCACATTTGTCAACACCTGCTTTCTTCTTGAAGTCTGAGGGTATTTCGCATGTCTCGTACATCTTGCTCACCAGATGGTAGAGTTATGTCAGGACTGGCTCTCCCAAGGCCGTCAGTAGTTCTAATGGAATGTTGTCTACTCCCGGGGCCTTGTTTCGACTCAGGTCTTTCAGTGCTCTGTCAAACTCTTCACGCAGAATCGTATCTCCCATTTCTTCTTCATCTACATCTTCTTCCATTTCCATAATATTGTCCTCAAGTACATCGCCCTCGTATAGACCCTCTATATACTCCTTCTACCTTTCTGCTTTCCCCTCTTTGCTTACAACTGGGTTTCCATCTGAGCTCTTGATATTCACACAATAGGCTCTCTTTTCTCCAAAGGTCTCTTTAATTTTGCTGTAGGCTGTATCTATCTTACCCCTAGTGAGATAAGCCTCTACATCCTTACATTTGTCCTCTAGCCATGCCTGCTTAGCCATTTTGCACTTCCTGTCGATCTCATTTTTGAGACGTTTGTATTCCTTTTTGCCTGCTTCATTTACTGCATTTTTGTATTTTCTCCTTTCATCAATTAAATTCAATATTTCTTCTGTTACCCAAGGATTTCTACTAGCCCTCGTCTTTTTACCTACTTCATCCTCTGCTGCCTTCACTATTTCATCCCTCAGAGCTACCCATTCGTCTTCTACTGTATTTATTTTCCCCGTTCCTGTCAATTGTTCCCTTATACTGTCCCTGAAATTCTGTACAACCTCTGGTTTAGTCAGTTTATCCAGGTCCCATCACCTTAAATTCCCACTTTTTGCAATTTCTTCAGTTTTAATCTACAGTTCATAACCAATAGATTGTGGTCAGAGTCCACATCTGCCCCTGGAAATGTCCTACAATTTAAAACCTGGTTACTAAATCTCTGTCTTACCATTATATAATCTTTCTGATACCGTTTAGTATCTCCAGGGTTCTTCCATGTATACCACCTTCTTTTATGATTCTTGAACCAAGTGATAGCTATGATTAAGTTATGCTTTGTGTAAAATTCTACCAGACGGCTTCCTCTTTCATTTCTTAGCCCCAATCCATATTCACCTACTACGTTTCCTTCTCTCCCTTTTCCTACTGTCGAATTCCAGTCATCCATGACTATTAAATTTTCATCTCCCTTCACTACCTGAATAATTTATTTTATCTCATCATACATTTCTTCAATTTCTTCGTCATCTGCAGAGCTAGTTCTCATATAAACTTGTACTACTGTAGTAGGCATGGGCTTCGTGTCTATCTTGGCCACTATAACACGTTCACTATGCTGTTTGTAGTACCTTACCCGCACTCCTATTTTTTTATTCATTATTAAACCTACTCCTGCATTACCCCTATTTGATTTAGTATTTATAACCCTGTATTCACCTGACCAGAAGTCTTGTTCCTCCTGCCACCGAACTTCACTAATTCCCACTATATCTAACTTTAACCTATCCATTTCCCTTTTTAAATTTTCTAACCTACCTGCCCGATTAAGGGATCTGACATTCCACGCTCCGATCCGTTGAATGCCACTTTTCTTTCTCCTGATAACGACGTCCTCTTGAGTAGTCCCCGCCCGGAGATCCGAATGAGGGACTATTTTACCTCCGGAATAGTTTACCCAAGAGGATGTCATCATCATTTAACCATACAGTAAAGCTGCATGGCATGCCCTCGGGAAAAATTACGGCTGTAGTTTCCCCTTGCGTTCAGCCGTTCGCAGTACCACAACAGCAAGGCCGTTTTGGTTAGTGTTACAAGGCCAGATCAGTCAATCATCCAGACTGTTGCCCCTGCAACTACTGAAAAGGCTGCTGCCCCTCTTCAGAAACCACATGTTTGTCTGGCCTCTCAACAGATACCCCTCGGTTGTTGTTGCACCTACGGTACGGCTATCTGTATCGATGAGGCACGTCCTATGAAACGCCCGTCGAACATCCTGGCAAGGGTCAGCCTAGTGTTAATTGCGGAATGTGCAGGTGCACCATCATGCTGATAACACATACGTCGACGCGTTTCCAGTGGGACATTTTCGAGCAACGTTGGCAGATCATTCTGTAGAAACGCGATGTATGTTGCAGCTGTTTGGGCCCCTGCAATAAAGTGAGGACCAATGAAGTGGTCGCCAATGATTCCGCACCATACATTTACAGTCCACGGTCGCTGTCGCTCTACCTGTCTGAGCCACTGAGGATTGACCACGGACCAGTAATGCATGTTCCGTAGATTCACTGCCCTGTGGTTTGTGAAACCCGCTTCATCGGTAAACAGGTAGAACTGCAACGCATTCTCTGTTAATGCCCATTGACAGAACTGCACTCGATGATTAAAGTCATCACCATGTAATTGCTGATGTAGCGACACATGAAACGGGTGAAAGCGGTGACGATGCAGTATGCGCATGACACTACTTTGACTCAGTCCACCGGCTCTCGCAATGTCCCGTGTACTCATGTGTGGGTTCATGGCAACAGCAGCTAACACACCAACTGCACCCGCTTCTCCTGTGACGGGCCTGTCACGGACCCGTTTGCGTGCTACGACCATACCTGTTGCATACAGTTGGCGGTAGATGTTTTGCAATGTGCGGCACGTTGGATGCTCTCTGTCCGGGTACCGTCCTGCATACACCCTGCAGGCTTCAGCTGAATTTCGTCGACACTCGCCATAGATGAGTATCATCTCCGCCTTTTCAGAGTTCGAATACACCATGGTCACAGTTCCTACAACACTACACTATCACAGACGTCTGGTAACACGGTGTACTACAGTTGGTCTGCGTGCGGAGACGAATGCAGAATAACAGTAGCAGCAAGCGCTACATGCGGACACTGCGACAGCTAGACCAAACCACAACAGTGCACTACAGCCACACTCGTAAACACGGTCGTCATCGTAAACATGTCCCTGCAGATGCTGCTCGCCGACCGTGGCCCGTGTTTGTTACAACACGCAACTGAACGTCGGAGGTTTCAAGCGTCAACTTTAGGTTACAATATCTCCGGATGTAATTAACATTTTACAACGCAACAAACGGCACTGATTTCGTATTTGTTTATATGTTCAGTTGTGCTAACAAAACTAACGTGGTTCCATTTAAAAAAACGTAGGTTTGAGTTAAAAACGTACTTCCGTGCATTTTTACATGGTTTGTATTAAACAAATACACTAGCCTCTCTCCTCACGTTCGGTCTGTGGAATCGGTTCGTCAGTATTTGATGTGGTTTACGAAATATATCCAGCGGTAACGTTAGGTGACTCACCCTGTACATCCTCCCATTCCTTCAAACGACTACGTGGATGGTATTCGTCATACAGACAATCCAATAAATACAGTCTTGGCACCAAGAAAATCTATTGAATGCAGACTTCGCACGACTACATAGTTCTTTCCAAAAATTTGGCGGTAAAGTTCATTTACGTTTAAAAATATTTGTTTTTCGAGAATTAGTTTTAATGCATATCGCCTGAAAATTCGGTGCTGAAAGCTGATCATGAGTTACGCTATAAACAGTTGTTACCCCTGCAGGGCTGTGTCATTCCTGCTGTGTTTCTAGAAGCACAATGCCGTTCTGAAACCTTCAAATAAGGTTCTGTGCCGCGCCTCATTGTAAACACGCATGACGCGGTGTGGTCTCACTACTGGGTAACTAAATTTAAAATTTCAGATCTTCAGTAGTCCATGTCGTCAGAATTTATCTGCCCACCTTGTTATGATCCCTATTGGTTACGTCATTAACCCTTTCATTCCTACCAATTTCGATATGGAAATAAATGACAACAAAAAACTGCAGAATAGCTTCCAGAATGGAACATAGATTCTCTCTTCCCCGGCTACGTGTCTTGGTCGTTACTCTCGTTGAACAGTGTTGGCCTGATGAATACATCAGCCGGAATCGAAACAATTTCTTTCCTCGATTTAGAGTTGTCAGATCTCTCGTATTTTACAGGGTCTCCCGTATTTGTCCACATTTTCTCCTGTCTCCCATATTTTCGACAGGTCTCCCGTATTATCGACGGGTTTCCCGTATTTTACCCATCGCACGTATTTGACGTATTTGATAACGCTTTCCCTCGTGTATCAAAAAATGGCTCTGAGCAGTATGGGACTTAACTTCCAAGGTCAACAGTCCCCTAGAATTCAGAACTAATTAAACCTAACTAACATAAGGACATCACACACATCCATGCCCTAGGCATGAGTCGAACCAGCGACCGTAGCGGTCGCGCGGTTCCAGACTGTAGCGCCTAGAACCGCTCGGCCACCCCGGCCGGCTGTATCAAAAAGTTTTATTTATTTATTTATGCCAGCATTTCCGAATCACTCAGGAATTATTAATTAAATATTTTGGTAAATACGAAGTAATCTGCTATGATACTATAATAGTTACTGTATTTAAACGTTACAGTAGATATGAACAGTACTATTGTTGTGTCTAGCTCCTACAGCATAGACACAATGAGGTAGCTAGGTGCACGCTAAACTAACGCAGACGGGCGTGAATTCTGAAACATGAGACTTATTAATGAATAAGAAGAAAAGTACTTATATGTTTGTTACTTAACTTTTAATGAGTCCTTGGAATACATCTCTCTTGAATATTAGTACGCTATAAGCACTGATACAAATGGCGCCTTGCTAGGTAGTAGCTATGGACTAAGCTGAAGGCTATTCAATCTGTCTCTCGGCAAATGAGAGGAAGACTTGGTAGGTCTGGTCGCAAGCTATGTCGTCCGTACAACTGGGGCGAGATCTAGTCCGTGTATTGTGACCTGCCATGTGGTGGCGCTAGGATTGCGATTACACAGTGGCGACACGCGGGTCCGACATGTACTACAGGACCGCGGCCGATTTAAGTTACCACCTAGCAAGTGTGGTGTCTAGCGGTGACACCACAACTTTCACGCCACTAAAGTTGTTTTGATTAAATATTTTTAAGTACTCTGTTTAATGATGAATTCTCATTAATTTTCAAGGAGTTGCGGTATGTAAACGTTTCGGCAAACACTCGTTATTTGTATACACTTTTGTGTACAGATGCATACAGGATGTTCGTTTTAACTGAAGACACTGAAATATCTCGAAAACTACACATCTAATAAAAAAAGTTATATTTCCAATTTGTTGACCGGGGGGGGGGGGGCATCTTCAACATCTTCAATGCAATGGGAACCTCCGTTTTTTATTGCAGATTACGATTCTACGGCAGCACAACAGGTCCAATCACCAGGTTCACATACACATTTGCAAAGAGGGTGCGTGGGATAGCTACGAGAGTTCCCCTGCTGGCATACGAAAACCGCACCTCAGACCGTAACTCCAAGTGTGTCTAGCTCGCGGACACATTGGATGCAGGCCCTCAATTGGCCACGTTTTAACCAACACAGGGCCGTCACTGGCACAGAGACAGAACCAGCTTTAATCAGAAAACGCAACAGACCTCCACCCTGTCCTCCAATGAACTCTCTTTTGACACACTGAAGTCGCAAAGGGTTGCGGTTTGGGGTCAATAGAAAGCACGCTACAGAGTGTCTGGCTCAGAGCTGTCCTTGAAGTAACCTCCACTCTCCCCTACCGTTCGACACCACTGAAGCAGCAAGTTGTGGTGGTTTGGGGTCTATGGAATGCACGCTGCAGGGCGTCTAGCTCGGAGCTGTCCTCGAAGTAACCTATTTATAACAGTTCGTTGTGTCACTGTAGTGCCAACTGCTGCTCAATTGCTGCTTCAGATGCAGGTCGACTCGCCAGAGCCATATGCCGAACACGATGGCCGGCCTTCTTGTGATCGTACGCTCTCGTGGTCACCGCTGTATGCAGTGATTTATGGACAGCCTTGCAGGATTCACGGCGTCATCTCCCTCCAGCACTACTTCAGACATCTGTCGAGTCCATGCCACGTCGTGTTGCGGTACTTATGCGTGCTCGCGAGGCCCTACACGATATTAGGCAGGTTTAATATCTACAGGGTGGTCCATAGATCGTGAGCGGGCCAAATATCTCACGAAATAAGCGTTAAACGAAAAAACTACAAAGCACGAAACTTGTCTATCTTGAAGGGGGAAAGCAGATGGCGATATGGTTGGCCCGCTAGATGGCGCTGCCATAGGTCAAACGGATATCAACTGCGTTTTTTTGAAAATACGAACCCCCATTTTTTATTGCATATTCGTGTAGTAAGCAAAGAAATATGAATGTTTTAGTTGGACCACTTTTTTCGCTTTGTGATAGATGGCGCTGTAATAGTCAAGAACATATGGCTCACAATTTTAGACGAACATTTGGTAACAAGTAGGTTTTTTAAATTAAAATACAGAACGTAGGTACGTTTGAACATTTGATTTCGGTTGTTCCAATGTGATACATGTACCTTTGTGAACTTATCATTTCTGAGAACGCATGCTGTTACAGCGTGTTTACCTGCAAATACCACATTAATGCAATAAATGCTCAAAATGATGTCTGTCAGCCTCAATGCATTTGGCAATACGTGTAACGACATTCCTCTCAACAGCGAGTAGTTCGCCTTCCGTAATGTTCGCACATGGTTCAAATGGTTCAAATGGCTCTGAGCACTATGGGACTTAACATCTGTGGTCATCAGTCCCCTAGAACTTAGAACTACTTAAACCTAACTAACCTAAGGACATCACACACATCCATGCCCGAGGCAGGATTCGAACCTGCGACCGTAGTAGTCACGCGGTTCCGGACTGCGCGCCTAGAACCGCTAGACCACCGCGGCCGGCGTTCGCACATGCATTGACAATGCGCTGACGCATGTTGTCAGGCGTTGCCGGTGGATCACGATGGCAAATATCCTTCAACTTTCCCCACATAAAGAAATCCTGGGATTTCAGATCCGGTGAACGTACGGGCCATGGTATGGTGCTTCGACGGCCAATCCACCTGTCATGAAATATGCTATTCAGTACCGCTTCAACCGCACGTGAGCTATGTGCCGGACATCCATCATGTTGGAAGTACATCACCATTCTGTCATGCAGTGAAACATCCTTTAGTAACATCGGTAGAACATTACGTAGGAAATCAGCATACACTGCACCATTTAGATTGCCATCGATAAAATGGGCGAGGGGTATAATGCGCTGCAGTCATGGACTGTGCGGCTGATCCCGGCGGAGGTTCGAGTCCTCCCTCGGGCGTGGGTGTGTGTGTGTGTGTTTGTCCTTAGGATAATTTAGGTTAAGCAGTGTGTAGGCTTAGGGACTGATGACGTTAGCAGTTAAGTCCCATAAGATGTCACACACACATTTGATAAAATGGGGGCTAATTATCCTTCCTCCCATAATGCCGCACCATACATTAACCCGCCAAGGTCGCTGATGTTCCATTTGTCGCAGCCATCGTGGATTTTCCGTTGCCCAATAGTGCAGATTACACCGGTTTACGTTACCGCTGTTGGTGAATGACGCTTCGTCGCTAAATAGAACGCGTGCAAAAAATCTGTCATCGTCCCGTAATTTCTCTTGTGCCCAGTGGCAGAACTGTACACGACGTTCAAAGTCGTCGACATGCAATTCCTGGTGCATAGAAATATGGGTCAAATGGCTCTGAGCACTATGGGTCTCAACTGCTGTGGTCATCAGTCCCCTAGAACTTAGAACTACTTAAACCTAACTAACCTAAGGACATCACACACATCCATGCCCGAGGCAGGATTCGAAACTGCGACCGTAGCGGTCGCGCGGTTCCAGACTGTAGCGCCTAGAACTGCTCGGCCACTCCGGCCGGCCATAGAAATATGGTACGGGTGCAATCGATGTTGATGTGGCATTCTCAACACCGACGTTTTCGAGATTCCCGATTCTCGCGCAATTTGGCTGTTACTGATGTGCGGATTAGCCGCGACAGCAGCTAAAACACCTACTTGGGCATTATCATTTGTTGCAGGTCGTGGTTGACGTTTCACATGTGGCTGAACACTTCCTGTTTCCTTAAATAACATAACTATCCGGTGCACGGTCCGAACACTTGAATTATGTCGTCCAGGATACCGATCAGCATACATAGCACACGCCCGTGGGGCATTTTGATCACAATAGCCATACATCAACACGATATCGACCTTTCGTGCAATTGGTAAAAGGTCCATTTTAACACGGGTAATGTATCAGGAAGCAAATACCGTCCGCACTGGGGGAATGTTACGTTATACCACGTACTTATACGTTTGTGACTATTACAGCGCCATTTATCACAAAGCGAAAAAAGTGGTCCAACTAAAACATTCATATTTCTTTACGTACTACACGAATATGTAATAAAAATGGGGGTGCCTATTTTAAAAAGCGCAGTTGATATCCGTTTGACCTATGACAGCGCCATCTAGCGGGCCAACCATAGCGCCATCTGGTTTCCCCCTTCAAGGTAGACGAGTTTCGTTCTTTGTAGTTTTTTCGTTTGATGCTTATTTCGAGAGATATTTGGCCAAGTCACTATCAATGGACCACCCTGTATGTTTACCATACAATTCCAGCTTGATTTTATCCCCGGCTTTCATTTCCTTTTAGAAAATTTATAACTTTGAACTGTTTTTACTATACGACATCATGATATTCAGTGCAATCAGTAGCTGATTAACACTTCGTCCTATAAATACAATGCAGCCGACTGGTGTTCCACGAAACGTTAGAAACCGATAAGAGGAAGAACTAATTAAAAGCGTTAAAGAAAAACGCCATCAGGTTAATAGTTGGTATCTGTTTTTATAACATATATTACAACCATTGAACTCTCATAATGTCGGGACCTGCAAAATAACTTTCCTAATGTTTTCTTTGCTTAGCACCTTTGGTTCTGTGCGCGGTCTACTCTTCCTCAAGATTCGGAATTTGAAAAGGTAGTTATACGGGACTCTGGAATTTGGAGCGATATCGACGTTCTAACTCATACCAAGGATGTTCCGAGTCCGGGCAGGCCATTCCATTTCAGGAATGTTACTGTCCGCGAACCATTGCCTCATAGGTGACAGAGTGCGTTGTCGTGCTAATATAAACAACAATCATCGTGTCCGAACTGTTCCTCTACTGCACGCAGTACACAGTGCTCTAAAATGTGTTCATTTCCTTCCGAATTTATCGTTTTATAAAGCGCAATGAGGGAACTACACACTAACTACGAGGAACAGAACTACAGCTCAACATCAGCTACTCCATAATTTACTGTACAATTGTGGCGCGTAACATTCTCCAATACGCATACCCTTCCAGCAGATTGCCACGTGGTATAGCGTGATTGGACACTCCAGATCACTCGTTTCCAGTCGTCCAATGTCCAGTGGAATCGCACTTTACACTGTCTCAAGCGTTAGCATTGACTTCAGACAGTGTGGCTTATGAGGGGGTGCTCGATCTTTGTACTCCATCCCTTTTAAGGGAACCACACCGTGGTTCAGGTCGAAAACAATCGATTTTCGGTTTTCATCATATTTCGATAGATTAAGGTTTTATTTAAGTACTCTTAAAGAGATTTGGCTGAAAAAAATTGTTTTCGACCACTTAAAGAGCATTTTCTTACCACGTGTGTTTATGTGCCACGCCCATTTTTCTGTCACCCACTGTCAACCCACCCACTGTCAACTCTAAGCCATATGGAGATGCCATTATTAGCAAAATAGAATGTGGAGGCAATGTTCAAAACGTTTGGGAACAAAGCTGAGAAAACTAACTGTTGATAAGAGAGGAAAAAAATTAGAAGATTGAAAATTGTTGACCGGACAGGGTCAGTTAACTAAAACTGAAGTAGAAAACTTGCAGGCATACTATGGACAGGCAATTAGGAGAAATAAAGAAAATCTGGACGCAATAAAAAGAGATATTTGGGCGATATTGTTCCATAATCCTCTACTGATGATAAGCCATGTCATGGATTGTGTCCATCAGGAGAAAATTCGTGGTGCAAATACAATAGGCAACGGGAGAATCTTATTCTCACCAGCATTCTCTTCCTGCTGCTGTTAGTACAGCAATTAAACCTATTTTCAGAGACTTGGCTCATCCTGACCTTCTAAGGAAGTGTCTGCATGGGCAGACACAGAACCCAAATGAATATTTCAACAGCATAATTTGGAACCGCCTTCCTAAAACTGTATTTGTAGACATGCATACAATGGTTCAAATGGCTCTGAGCACTATGGGACTTAACATCTACGGTCATCAGTCCCCTAGAACTTAGAACTACTTAAACCTAACTAACCGAAGGACAGCACACAACACCCAGCCATCACGAGGCAGAGAAAATCCCTGACCCCGCCGGGAATCGAACCCGGGAACCCGCGCGTGGGAAGCGAGAACGCTACCGCACGACCACGAGATGCGGGCTGCATACAATGAAACTAGGAGTTCATGATGCTGTTATTAAATTCAGTTGTGGTAATATTGGAAAGTGTTGGGTACTGAAAAATCTGGGAATTAATTCTGGTGAAAATATGATCACTAGGCTGCAACATTGCGATAAAATGAGGACAGCCGATGCAGACAGGTCTGGATCTAATATGACCAAGAAAGCAAGACAAACATCCAGGAAGGTGGAAAAGAAGTCGAAAGACCTGCTAGAGGCCAAAGAAGGGCCATCATATGCAGCAGTTTTCATGACGTGTAAGTAACAATTTTCAAAAGTTTTTGCTTTAAAGTCAATTTCCCGCAAACTAAAATTTTCAGTACATATGCCCCATTATATCAGAAACTATCATAGATAAATGAATAAAATTTTCAGAGACTCTGCATAACATAAAAAGCCACCTATGGTACTACATTCATTAATATTTCCGCATTAGGATGTTCACAAAAAATATTTACTGCAGAAAAACCTTAATATTTTTGTTAATAAATTTAAAAAAGTTTTCTTAAAAATTATAAAATGGATAAAGTAGATTTTAGTACAGTTGACTCTGTTATCATCACGTAACATACAGTAAAAATATTAAGGTCCTTCATCAAATAGTTTTTTTCAGAAATTGGTTAAATACTTGCCTAAACTAACATGGGTTAGATAGACATGGTGTGGTCCCCTTAATTAAGCACGCACAGTGGTCCTGTTTGCCGGACTGTCGGTAGCACTTTGAAAACCACTAGTAATTTTCGATCTGTACTTATATTTGTCTCCTTTATGCACAGTATGTGGCACTGGTGTTGACTGCACTGTTCTTGCAACACTTTTTCTTCTGCTAGTATTATACCTTCTATGTTAATAGTGACAGTCGTTGACTGTGGCTCTAAAAAGGGCTCAAATGTAGATGTCTGGTGTGAAAGGATTAGCCATCGTTCTCTGGCATTTCCCACGGTACGCCCGATTTCTTTTATTGTTTCGATCACACAAGTCATTGCAAAGTTTCCAACAGGAACAATCTTCTACGGAAACTGGCGAGATCACAGGTGGGTAGTCAGCCTGAAACTCTACGAAACTTAGCAGTGGCACTACGATATTCTGGTACAGAGTGTGCATGTTCTGTTTGATATAATTAAACACCTGCCAAACTGGTGGAGATAGCTGCAAAATTATAATAGGCTGCTTGAAATTCACCTCGCAGGAATAGCACCACCTCCTGTTCGAAGAGTAATAGTTGCGAATGAGGAAAGAAAGGAAGTGGAGCTGGACAGAACGCATCCTCTTTATGGCCACAAACCACACCCGCAATGACCGAAGTCAGGGCGGATTTTCATACAACCATCGACTGCACTTTGAACTACTACTAAGAAAGCTAAGTTACAACTATGGAGGGCTACGGCCTACCTTTGTCCTGGCTGGAAAAGAGTTTCGGAATTTTAGTTCCTGGCTCTGACGAGGAACGGACGACTTGGAAGTTCCTGCATATACTGGAGATCTGGGGTTTATAACGTCGCAGTCTGTCTAACTAGCGGTAGAGTTGTATAAACTGACGTTATATAAAAAAATCTATTCGGGCTGCGCTGAAATCCCACCGAGTGCGTGTTATTTGCCTCGATCAAGTCAAGCAATTACGTGCTCCCCGGCGTATTTAAGCACAGCTACACGTAGGGGTATACCAGTTCCTATTCCGGTATTAATCATAGCTTCATTACATGCATAACACCAACATCTCCACTAAAGTTTTTCAGTTTACTAGAGCCTAATAGTTCGTAACAGAGCGATAATTTGTTGATGTGGCAAAGAGTACTTACGCATGCCGCGTTCCTTGGAGAATCAATGTCGTCGCACAGATAATTATTTACTGAGTACACAATATTGAATGGATTGAAAGAAGTTATTAAAGCAGTAATGACACTGAATGCTGGTTTATTGCACCATTTTCACATCCTAACATTGCCGTAAGGAAGTAGCTTTTCCTATCTGGGTGGAATTAATGACGTATACTTCAGTCCAAGATATTATGCAAGTTCCAGAGTCCTTTAACTGATTTTACGAAAGTTAATTCTTTTCTCATAATTCGGCTTCAGAGTTTAGTCTCCATATCGGTCCATCATTAATAGTTTCTAACTTTGAGTAATGTCCAGTCTTCTATTGGAAATATTCAATTCAAGACAGTTTCGAATCTTTCACTATCTGGATTCTACGTGATATCCTATTTGAAGTTACTGATTTACTTCCTACAAGTTCAGTGAGTCATAGTAGAACACAAATCTTTAGCATTCAAAAAACAATCTCGTTGCGCCCACGTATACAAGCACACGCTGAGACACGACTTGCTCCAGCAAACTCTCGTAACACAGTAACAGTGTATGGATCTTTCTCAGATATTACACACCATTCTCAAAGAGAACTCATAAGGATTATTCTTTCACATGGTTCGTCCTACTCTGTGATTTCTAATTACGGTACTTCGCGATCTACTATTATTTTATATTGAAACTAATGGGATTCTATCTTTTTTATTTCTTTCTTTTTCAAAACACTAATTTTTTTTCTATCTACATGCTATTATTCAAGCAACATTATTCCAAAAAGGACTTTGTTTTTTTCTTTTTTTATGAAATTTGGAACTTGATTTTTGGGACTTTTGGGCTCCGGGGTACTATTTTTTACATTCATTTTTCGTCCAAAGGAAGCGGCGTTACAGGCTGGCACATCAAAGTTGAAATTGGTAAGACGGGGCTATGCTGATCAAGACGATATTCAATGCCGACTGTGTCCAGCTCACTGCACAGAAGATGAACTTCATGAAGGAGCAGAAAATACATTGGAAGTGATCAAGTTTTGGGCAAAAGTAATATAGCCATAACGGTTGTAAGACGTCGTGGTCTCCTGACCTTCATTGCTTACATATTCCGCCCTCACAATCATATTCCGCACATCAAGACGCTTCATTCGAACCCGAACTCGATAAGATAAGTCATTGTTGTATGAATTCATGTAAACAATATGCAAATTGGCAGGAGGGCCAACCCACGAATTTTAGAGGAAGCCGAAAGGCACGCGTTTAAGCTCACACGGGCTGGCGTGAGGTCTGGAACAGGACAAGGAATTTAGACTTCAGAAAAAAAGGATGTACCTGGTGGAATACTTAACTTTAATCCATTAAGGTTGAACGTAGCTCTTGTTTGTACATTATTTACAATATCAATAGTAACTGAACATGGCGCCTTGCTAGGTCGTAGCAAATGACGTAGCTGAAGGCTATGCTAACTATCGTTTCGGCAAATGAGAGCGTATTTTGTCAGTGAACCATCGCTAGCAAAGTCGGTTGTACAACTGCGGCGAGTGCTAGGAAGTCTCTCTAGACCTGCCGTGTGACAGCGCTCGGTCTGCAATCTCTGATAGTGGCGACACGCGGGTCCGACGTATACTAACGGACCGCGGCCGTTTTAAAGGCTACCACGTAGCAAGTGTGGTGTCTGGCGGTGACACCACACAAATAACAAGTGCACACCGGGGTTGAAATACTCGAGGCTGGCGTACACACTTACATTCCAGGCACGACAGTCACAGGAGCTTTTAGTTCGAGAGAGGCAGACCACACACCGGAAGGCCGGTCACTTCAGAGGACGAGTGAACCTCGGCCGCCCGTGGAGCAGACAGTGTGTGCCCGAGTGAAAGGGGGAACGACTCCGTGTTCTGCTTAAAAGCAAATTCCGCTACATTGTGTGGGAGTTTCCAACCTACACATTCTTTACACATAGCACGCAGTTTCAGAGATTTTCACAGGGAGACAGCAAACGCCAAATGCCGATACTACAGATTTCCGGATTGGTGGCCTTAAATGAAACGTTATTCTCCCGTTTTGGAAGAGCAATGCTGATTGGCAGACGATATTTCTGACGCCTTGAGCTGAAGGAGTAATGGAAGAGACCGATAAATATACCCCTTCAAGTCTGGCGTGGAGAGGCGCCTTTCCATTGTCGCTCTTGGAGCGGGAACAAGTCTCTCCTCAGTACTTCACTGGGAGAGCACCTCTGTCAACAGCGAATCGAAGTGCGACTCGGTATTGAGTCCTTGCGATTAAGCGTTGTTCACTGTGTTGGCTGACACACTTATTGTGCAGTGTGAACGGACAGAGTTATAGTTAAACGCCTGCGAGCGAAATTTGTTTGGCATCGCAGTGGACTGGTTATCTGACCGGTGTACCACGCCAATAGTAAGACTAGGGGCGAATAGGAATCCTTGACTTCATCAAGGCGTAGGGAGAGTTGGATTGGCGAATGGCAATCCAGATAGAACGAGAGTTATCTTATTTGTCAGTAGCGAGTGGCGCAGACAGCAGTCATCGCAGCTTACGGTATTGTGCGCTACAGCTATTGCGAGCCCCATAGTTCCTCCACAACAGTACACTTCACTGCATTTCACACGCGACAGCCTCGACCGTACCTAGCAACATTCTGAGGATAATTATTCAAGTTGAGTAGGCACGGCTCTCAGCTATTCTGCCAAGTCAATAACAATCTTAAAGTTTGTATAGAAATTTCATTAGCGAATCCTATCCTTGAGAGGTAACTTCACATTCCGAAAATAACCAGGATATAACTTGTTCAATTCATAACTAAAAGTGACATTGTGATTTCTCAGAATTTTTGCAAAATAAATAATAATTTTCGTTAGTTTCATGTTTTTCTTACACTAACTAGCACTACTCCAGTACCCAAGTACCCCACTAGTTACGTAAGAAATTTTGTGAATTTTTGTGTCATTTCCCTACAGCGGACGACTCCAGAAGTTATTTATTGCTGAAAGTTTTTCAGGCATTTCTCTTTAGAACGTTAGGAGCGTCTGTCTGACTTCTGTAGTAGTGTGGGGTGTGGAAATTGCATCTTGCAGGAGCCACAGGGTAAAGGGTACATCTAGATTAATCCGTTGCACAGAATAACAGAATAGCAGATCAACCCCACGCTCACACGGTGTGTAATTTGTATGTTTCTGCTGCGGAAATAATCTTGTTCCACAATGCCCAACGGTTGTCCGTCAGTACATGAGGTTTGTCTGGACTCAGTTTATCTGCGGTTGTTCCTTCGCGTATCTGCTTCACAACCACAACACCAACAGTCGACTTGTCGACTTCGACAACGTTAATATTAAAAAAGTATAGTGAGTGACCCAGACGGAGTTTTCTTTTTTTTTTCTTTTTGTTGTAGAATATTCTACCACGACCGCAACCACAATAAACCTTCATCAGTACGGTATGGTTTGTCTTGAATACCAGACCATTGCCCAACCACGTGATCAGCTAGGACAGTTCGAGGCGTCACGCGATACCTGCTCTCGACCTGTTTTTTTGGCTCAGTTTGTACGCTGCCTCCAGCGCGACCGCAATGAATCACGCTTAGTGAGGCGGTGATTTATAAGGCGGTCACGGCCCCCGTGCGGCCTCGAAGCCTTGACCTGTGAGGCGGCTGGGACAGCCGGCATGGCCACAGCTGGAGTGCGCAGCGCAGCGCCGTCACGTCTGCTGCAGTCTGAGGGGGCGCTATACGCGCGATAACTCCGCTGTGAGTCACACCATCCGTTCCCAGCAGATGCGTTTACAAACAGATTACTCATTCAGTCGACTGTCCAGCTGGCCAAAGGTTTTCCCTGTGCAAGCGCCCTCGGATAACGGCGCCGAGCCGGCCGGAGTGGCCGAGCGGTTCTGGTCGCAGGTTCGAATCCTGCCTCGGGCATGGATGTGTGTGATGTCCTTAGGTTAGTTAGGTTTAAGTAGTTCTAAGTTCTAGGGGACTGATGACCACAGCAGTTAAGTACCATAGTGCTCAGAGCCATTTGAACCATAACGGCGTCGATCATTAGCTGCCTTACTGACAAGGAGCAGACTGCGATCCCCGATACCTGTGGATTCCGTCAAAGTTTAGTTCAAGTACTGAGTCCGTGGTACTGCGAGAATGAAACGTTTCACAATAGGCATATAAACTGACGAACAAAAAATCGCAATGCCAAGGAGTTGTGCGACAAAAACGAAAGCTGGTAGGCGTGTTTTGGTTCAAATGGCTCTGAGCACTATGGGACTCAACTGCTGTGGTCATAAGTCCCCTAGAACTTAGAACTACTTAAACCTAACTAACCTAAGGACACACACACATCCATGCCCGAGGCAGGATTCGAACCTGCGGCCGTAGCGGTCGCACGGTTCCGGACTGCGCACCTAGAACCGCGAGACCACCGCGGCCG
The DNA here is from genome assembly GCF_023898315.1 of Schistocerca nitens. Classification (NCBI taxonomy): domain Eukaryota; kingdom Metazoa; phylum Arthropoda; class Insecta; order Orthoptera; family Acrididae; genus Schistocerca; species Schistocerca nitens. Next base: position 420,938,282 of record NC_064620.1, read on the forward strand.
GCAGGCGTGTTTTGAAACGTCCCCTTAGAAAAATTAATGAATGACTGTGCTGATAAACCTCTTACATTATTTGATTTTCAAACAGCTGAGCAGGACTGAACGTACTCAGACATTTCGCTCTTTACCTATTCTGATCAACACTAAACTGACACACAATATTTTTAGCGCAACGCAATCTGACTTTCAATAATCCCTACAAAAGAATGGCCCTGACTAACATTAACCTATACCTTTCACAAATCACTTACCTCACAAAAATCTTCGTTACTCGAACTACTGCAATACAGCGAGCGCCACTACTGCCAGCTAAATAAAAGATTCAAACTACTGAAGGCACTAACTACTGATAGGCATAGTTAGCAAATGAAAGATTTTGATAGAGAACAAACAATGTATTTACCTTAGTAGTGTTCAAAGTCATAATATATATAGCAGTTCATGACATCCAGTCTTGCACATTTACCGTCTCTGATGGACACACGTCCGGATCATCCGCTCTCAAAACTCCGCCATTTCTCTCCCCACATCCACCACTGCTGGCGGCTCACCTCCAACTGTACAACGCTGCGTACTGTTAACAGCCAACCGCCCAACACTACAATAGCAAATTCCAACAATGCAAACCAGCCACAGACTGCACACAGCACAGTCAGTGATTTTCATACAGAGCGCTACGTGGCGTTACCAACATAAAAACCTAAACAGCCTACTTACAGTTTCTACATTTGAAAGAAGATTTCGTACCAGTCGCATAAGAATGGCTCTCGTAGTGCGACTGTGTGGATGCCAATCACGTTTGCTTTAAATACACGCTCAAACGGTCGTGAGCGTTAGTTACCTTTGAGACTGCACGTGTTGCGTTGATGTTAGTCAAGAATGCCTTTAAGCCGAAAAAGACGGCACTATCAACAGCTCAGTGAGTTTGAACGAGGTCGTGCAATAGGGCTACAAGAAGCTGGATATTCCTTCTGCGATACTGAAGAAATACTTGGAAGAAATAAAAAGGTCGATCTTGCGTAGAACAGATCCTTAACTTGAAAAACTCAATGAAATATTTACATAGTACTTCAAACAAAAGTTATGTCATCACGTTTGTCGACTTTAAAAAAGCATATGACAGTATAGACCGAGAATCCCTTTTTGAAGTATTAGCAGAATTTGGACTAGATCAAAAGACAACAAACATCATAAAAGAAACACTCACGGAGACTAAATCCAAAGTAAAATTTATGGGAGAATTGAGCACAGAATTTGAAATAGACACAGGAGTACGACAAGGGGATGTACTGTCCCCAGTGCTCTTCAATTGTGCTCTTGAAAAAGTTGTTAGAGAATGGAAAAAAGCAGGTGCACCAGCACACAGACTGGGACCAAGACATAATGGCATAGAATTACACTGTTTAGCATTTGCTGATGACATGGCACTGATCGCACAAGACATTACTGATGCACAGAAACAGCTAGAATTATTACAAGAACAGGCAGCTAAAATAGGATTACAAATTTCATTTGAAAAAACAAAATTTATGACTGACGTCAAAGATGCACCTTCCGATCTCAAAATTGGTAATAACTACATCTCTCGAGTAAATGAATTTAAATATTTAGGTGAATGGATTGCAGAAAATTGTAATGAAAAGAAATCTGTCAGATCAAGAGTCCAGAAAATGGAGACGGCGTTTCAGTTAACAAAAAGCATTTACAACAAAAAGAGTCTCTCGTGGAACTGCAAAATACGACACTACACAACAGTAATTAGACCCGAAGCTCTCTACGCATCTGAGACACTAAACCTTCAACACAGAACACTAAAAGAGGAATCAGAAGTGAAAGAACGTAAGATAATGAGGAAAATCCTAGGACCAAGAACTAAAGATGGGGTACATTATCCAAAACCCAATGCAGAAATATATAAAAATATCTCCAAAATAACAGACACAATGCGCATGAGAAGAATCCAATTCATGGGGCACTTAGAAAGAATGGACACAAACAGGTTAACGCACAAAATCCATACATTTTTAAAGAACAAAACCACAAGACCGAACTGGTACAAACAGACGGAAAAAGACCTGAGAGAATTAGGGTCTCCAAATCTACATGATAGAAATGAAATCAGAAAAATCACAAACACACGGGGTTTTGAGGAAGAAGAGAGAAAAACTAACCGACATACATGGTCTACGCAACGAAAGCTAGCCCATTCGTTGTTTATGAAGGAATACTGGGCGAAAAGGAAGGCCAACAAATGTTGATTACGCATGGTCCTAAGTGATCCATCCGCGAAGAAGAAGAAGAAGTACGAGGGGGCGGAGATCTCTTCTGAACAGCACGTTGCAAGGCATCCCAGATATGCTCAATAATGTTCATGTCTGGGGAGTCAGATGGCCAGCGGAAGTGTTAAACTCAGAAGACTGTTCCTGGAGCCACTCTGTAGCAATTCTGGACTTTTGGGGTGCCGGCCGGGGTGGCCGAGCGGTTCTAGGCGCTACAGTCTGGAACCGAGCGACCGCTACGGTCGCAGGTTCGAATCCTGCCTCGAGCATGGATGTGTGTGATGTCCTTAGGTTAGTTAGGTTTAAGTAGTTCTAAGTTCTAGGGGACTGATGATCTCAGACGTTAGGTCCCATAGTGCACAGAGCCATTTTTGAACTTTTGGGGTGTCGCATTGTCCTGCTGGAACTGCCGAAGTCCGCCGGAATGCACAGTGGACATGAATGGATGCATGTGATCAGACAGGATGCCTCGTACATGTCACCTGTCAGAGCCGTATCTAGACGTATCAGGGGTCCCTTATCACTCTAACAACATACGGTCCACGCCGTTACAGAGCCTCCACCAGCTTGAACAGTCCCCTGCTTACATGCAGAGTCCATGGATTCGTGAGGGTATCTCCATACCGGTACACGTCCATCCGCCCAGTACAATTTGAAACGAGACTCGCCCGAGCAGGCAACATATATCCTGTCATCAACAGTCGAAGATCGGTGTTGACGGGCCCAGGCGAGGCGTAAGGCTGTGTGTCGTGCAGTCATCAAGGTTACACGAATGGTCCTTCGGCTCCGAAAGCACATATCGATGATGTTTCATTGAATGGTTCGCACGCTGACACCTGTTGATGGCCCGGTATTGAAATCTGCAGCAGTTTGCGGAAGGGTTGCGCTTCTGTCACGCTGAACGATTCTCTTCAGTCGTGAAAAATGAAAAATAAATAAAAACACCTACACCCGTCTTTATGATTTTATTTTATTTTCTCGCTACCAGTTTCAACGCTTCAGTGCGTCATCTTAAGGCTGTTTTTGATGCGATACAGGTTGGTATGATCCCCATGCATAACTCATCAGTTGCCAGCTTTACTGGATACGCATATAGTTGGTTGAAATGGCTCTCAGCACTATGGGACTTAACTGCTGAGGTCATCAGTCCCCTAGAACTTAGAACTACTTAAACCTAACTAACCTAAGGACATCACACACATCCATGCCCGAGGCAAGATTCGAACCTGCGACCGTAGCGGTCGCGCGGTTCCAGACTGTAGCGCCTAGAGCCGCTCGGCCACCCCGGCCGGCACGTATATAGTGTGTCAGCACACCAACCATCAACTGCCAGTCAACTCTTCAGTCGTCGTCGATCCCGTTCTTGCAGGATCTTTTTCCGGACGCAGCGATGTTTTACCGTATTCCTGATATACACGGTACACTCGTGAAATGGTCGTACGAGAAAATCCTCACTTCATCGCTATCTCGGAGATGCAGTGTCCCATCGCTCGTGCGCCGACTATAACACCACTGAAACTCACTTAAATCTTGATAACCTACCATTGTAGCAGCGGTAACCGATCTAACAACTGCGCCAGACACGTGTTGTTTCATATAGGCGTTGCCGACCGCATCGCCGAGTTCGAAAGGCTCTGAGCACTATGGGACTGAACATCTGAGTTCATCAGTCCCCTAGAACGTAGAACTACTTAAACCTAACTAAGGACATCACACACATCCATGCCCGAGGCAGGATTCGAACCTGCGACCGTAGCGGTCGCGCGGTTCCAGACTGAAGCGCCTAGAACTGCTCGGCCACAACGGCCGGCGCATCGCAGTATTCTGCCTGTTTATATATCTGTAATTGAATACGCATGCCTATACCAGTTTATTTGGCGCTTCGGTGTATACACATGTATCACGCTGCATGTTTCTTATTCACAATCGCGAATACGCATATTTGAAAGTAAGTCCCATTTCCATTTGTAGATGAACAACCTGGGTGCCCACTTATTTCAATGTCGCTTCGAATAACCACTGAGCGCTTGTTGGCTCGCGCACGGTGCGTCACGTCAGAAGCGCAGAAAAAGTAACTCGACTGTCGTTGTTCGTGGTGTGCACTATACAATTGTGGTTCTCAGTGTATGGTATTATTTCACGACTTCATACGTGTATAACTATGCCGAAACCACAATATACGCAAAAGTTTCGGGATTCTTGGCTTCAAGTCCCCATAAAAAGAAATCGCACGCGTTGAGATCCGGTGAACGAGCAGGCCATACAACTGGATCCTCTCGTCCAATTCATCGATCAGGAAAGACACGATTGAGATGCGTCCGGACGTTAACGGCGAAGTTGGCTAGAGAACCATCACGCAGCAGCCACATAACTCTTCGAATCATCAATGGCACTTCTTCCAGCAGGGGAGGAAAAGTCACCTGCAAGAAACGCCGACAGTAGCGGTCTCATAGGCCACGTGGAAGGAAGGCTGGTCCAAAAATATGGTCGCCAGTCATCCCAGCCTACACATTTTGGCTGCACCGATGCTGATGATTCACTGTCACCTTATGGGGACTCTGCTTACTATCCCAAAATGACTGTAATGAAAGTTGAAGATAATCACTCCACATAAAGGTGGCCTCATCTGTGAATAGGATGGATGATATAAATCGCGCCGGCCGTTGTGGCCGAGCGGCTCTAGGCTCTTCAGTCTGGAACCGCGCGACCGCTACGGTCGCAGTTTCGAATCCTGCCTCGGGCATGGATGTGTGTGATGTCCTTAGGTTAGTTAGATTTAAGTAATTCTAACTTCTAGAGGACTGACGACCTCAGATGTTAAGTCCCATAGTGCTCAGAGCCATTGTGAACACAAATCCCGGAATCGTGGTTGCCTGGTTAAGAAACTAGTGGGAAAACTACTCCCGATGTGGAAAGTCCGTCACTAGTAATCCCCGTACACGCCATAAGTGGTAAGGGTAGTAACAACTGTCATGGAGAAAGTTCACACGGTCGTCTGGCTTACCCTGTACTGGCGAGCCAACTGCCCAGTACTGACACGATGGTTACCTTGCACAGTGTTAATCATATTTTCCTCGAGGTCTGGTGTCCGAACGTTTCGGGTACGTCCTTCATGATTTCCTGCTTCCTGAAGCGACCCTGACTCAGACAAATGGCGAAACACTGTTGCAAACATTGAGTGCTGTGGTTGTTGTCAGCGGGGATAGTTCTCCTGATACAACCTTGCTGCCAGTACCTCGACTCCTACCTTCCAAATTTACAGAAGCTCTCCTGCGAACCTTGCAGAACTAGCACTCCTGAGTTTGGAAGGTAGCACTTGCCCGCGAAAGACAAAGGTCCCGAGTTCGTGTCTCGGTCCGGCACACAGTTTTAATCTGCCAGGAAGTTTCATATCAGCTCACACTCTACTGCAAAGTGAAAATCTCATTCCTTATCACTACTTTTCCATGTTAACTTTATTAAACAATTGATGTAATTCATTAATTAACTTGAAAAACAAAGCTGCAACAATATCATAAATCCTTGTATATCAGTACAGTTAGTAGGAATTCATTTAGTATTTATTGTAGACAATTGTTACATGTGAATTAGCACACATCAACCGCCGAAATTCCAGTCACAGGTTACATGTTGTTAAGTAACAGAACCCAGTATGTTTCCTAGAAGGCGAGTGTTCATCAAAGGCAAGGGTATCGTCAGGAGTGCCCCAGGGAAGTGTGATAGGATCGATGTTGTTCTGTATACACATAAATAATTTGGCGCACAGTGTGAACAGCAATCTGCGGTTTTTGCTGATGATGCTGTGGTGTACAGTAAGGTGTCGAAGCTTAGTGAGTGTAGGAAGATGTAAGTTAATACGGATCAGTAGGAAAAACAAACCCGTAACGTTCAGATACAGCATTAGTACGAGGGGCGTTTGAAAAGTCCGTGCAAAGTCCGAGAGATGGCACCATCGGCGCGTATCGAGGTAATGTTTAGTAAGTAGCATCTTTGGAAAGAACGCACACCAAGTTTTAGCCATATTGGTCTATTTCTTTGTGTTTGGCATTCGTGTGAATCAAGGAAGTCGAGTGATTGTCAAAAAATGGACGAAAAATAAGTTCGTGTGGTAATTAAACATTACTTTATGAAAGGCAAAACGCCTCAGGGGACTGAAGAGAAGCTTGATAAACATTATAGTGACTCTGCACTTCGATTAGAACAGTTTATAAGTGGTTTCAAAATTTTCGGAGTGGCCACATGGGCACAGGTGATGCTGAACGTTCTGGACGCCCTGTGGAGGTTACGACTCCAGAAATCATTGATAAAATCCGTGATATGGTGATGGATGACAGAAGAGTTAAGGTGCGTGAGATTGCTAGTGCTGTGGGCATCTCGAATGAACGGGTACATAATATTTTGCGTAAACATTTGGACATGAGAAAGCTATCCGCAAGATGGGTTCCGCGATTGCTCACGCTTGACCAAAAGCGGAGTCGTGTGAAGTGTTGCAAGGATGGTTTGCAGCTGTTCAGGAAGAATCAGCAGGACTCTACGCGTCGTTTCGTCACTGTGAATGAAACATGGATACATTACTATACTCTTGAGACCAAACAACAATCTAAACAATGGCTAACCAAGGGAGAATCTGCACCAAAAAAGGCGAAGACCATTCCTTCGGCCGGAAAGGTTATGGCGACTGTCTTTTGGGATCCGAGAGGGATAATCCTCATCGACTACCTGGAAGAGGGTAAAACCATTACGGGTGAATATTATTCATCGTTATTGGACCGTTTGAAAACCGAGCTGCAAGAAAAACGCCGGCGATTGGACCGCAAAAAAGTCCTTTTCCATCACGACAGCACACACCTCAGCAGTTGTGGTCGCAAAATTAATGGAAATAGGATTCCAGCTCGTTTCACATCCCCCCTATTCTCCAGACGTGGCTCCCTCGGACTACTATTTGTTCCCAAATTTGAAGAAATGGCTAGCGATACAAAGATTTTATTCAAACGAGGAGGTTATTGCAGCAACTAATAGCTGCAAATGGTTCAAATGGCTCTGAGCACTATGGGACTCAACTGCTGTGGTCATAAGTCCCCTAGAACTTAGAACTACTTAAACCTAACTAACCTAAGGACAACACACAACACCCAGCCATCACGAGGCAGAGAATATCCCTGACCCCGCCGGGAATCGAACCCGGGAACCCGGGCGTGGGAAGCGAGAACACTACCGCACGACCACGAGATGCGGGCAACTAATAGCTGTTTTGCAGACTTGGAAGACCCCTATTATTCGGAAGGGATCAACAAATTGGAACACCGTTGAACGAAGTGTTTAAGCCTAAAACGAGACTATGTTGAAAAATAAAAAAGGTTTACCCCAAACACGTATGTAGTTTTTATTTTTGCACGGACTTTTCAAACGCCCCTCATAGTGCACTGCTTGATACAGTCACGTCGTTTAAATATCTGGGCGTAATGTTGCAAAGCGATATGCAGTGGACCGATCACGTGAGGAATGTGGTAGGAAAGCCGGACGGTCGACTTCGGTGTATTGGGAACGATTTTAGGAAAGTGTGATTCATTTGTTAAGGAGTCCACATATAGGACGCTGCTGCGCCCAAATTTTGAATACTGCTAGAGTGTTTGGGACCCGTACCTGGTTGGATTAAAGGAAGACATCGAAGCAATTCAGAGGCGGGCTGCTAGAGTTGTTACCGTTAGGTTCGAACTGTTGTGTCTAGGAATCCTGCACACTCGGTTCGCTAGACAATCAAAGAACTCGTATTAATGAGTTTTATTACAATAAGACAAGATACAATTACTTAACTTAGCAAGATGTGTCACAAGCAAAGGGCGCCATATCAAACAATTCAGTCTTCCTCAGAATAGACAAGTCTGTGCTACGTAGGGAGTCCTAACGAAGTGGCTAACATTGAAGCTGCTATCGAACTGTCTGCCACCAGTCGGGGACGGCGCTTATCTCCTCTTCACATAGGGGCCGTTGTTGTCGCGTTGTCGTCCTAGAGGGAGGTCGGTCAGTGTGCGATTGGCTGACCTTCTCACAGCCGTCTCTTCTCTTTCGTTCCCGAGTTGCGTGCCGGCGCCAACATACACTACTGGCCACTAAAATTGCTACACCACGAAGATGACGTCCTACAGACGCGAAATTTAACCAAAAGGAAGAAGATGCTGTGATATGCAAATCATTAGCTTTTCAAAGCATTCACACAAGGCTGGTGCCGGTGGCGACACCTACAACGTGCTGACATGAGGAAAGTTTCCGACCGATTTCTCATACACAAACAGCAGTTGACCGGCGTTGCCTGGTGAAACGTTGCTGTGATGCCTCGTGTAAGGAGGAGAAATTCGTACCATCACGTTTCCGACTTTGATAAAGGTCGGATTGTAGCCTAGCGCGATTGCGGTTTATCGTATCGCGACTTTGCTGCTCGCGTTGGTAGAGATCCAATGACTGTTAGCAGAATATGGAATCGGTCGGTTCAGGAGGCTAATACGGAACGCCGTGCTGGATCCCAACGGCCTCGTATCACTAGCAGTCGAGATGACAGGCATCTTATCCGAATGGCTGTAACGGATCGTGCAGCCACGTCTCGATCCCTGAGTCAACAGATGGGGACGTTTTCAAGACAACAACCATCTGCACGAACAGTTCGGCGACGTTTGCAGCAGCATGGATTATCAGCTCGGAGACCATGGCTGCGGTTACCCTTGACGCTGCATCACAGACAGGAGCGCCTACGGTGGTGTACTCAACGAGGAACCTGGGTGCACGAATGGCAAAACGTAATTTTTTCGGATGAATCCAGGTTCTGTTTACAGCATCATGATGGTCGCATCCGTGTTTGGCGACATAGCGGTGAACGCACATTGGAAGCGTGTATTGGTCATCGCCATACTGGCGTATCACCTGGCGTGATGATATGGGGTGCCATTGGTTACACATTGGAAGCGTGTATTCGTCATCACCATACTGGCGTATCACCCGGCGTGATGGTATGTGGTGCCATTGGTTGCATGTCTCGGTCACCTCTTGTTCGCACTGATGGCACTTTGAACAGTGGACGTTACATTTCAGATGTGTTACGACCCATGGCTCTACCCTTCATTCGATCCCTTCGAAACCCTACATTTCAGCAGTATGATGCACGACCGCATGTTGCAGATCCTGTACTGGCCTTTCTGGATACAGAAAATGTTCGACTGCTGCCCTGTCCAGTACATCCTCCAGATCTCTCACCAACTGAAAACGTCTGGTCAATGGTGGCCGATCAACTGGCTCGTCACAATCCACCAGTCACTACTCATGATGAATTGTGGTATCGTGTTGAAGCTGCATGGGCAGCTGTACCTGTACACGCCATCCAAGCTCTGTTTGACTCAATGCCCAGGCGTATCAATGTCGTTATTACGGCCTGAGGTGGTTGTTCTGGGTACCGATTTCTCAGGATCTATGCTCCCAAATTGCGTGAAAATGTAATCACATGTCAGTTCTAGTATAATATATTTGTCCAATGTATACCCGTTTATCATCAGCATTTCTTCTTGGTGTAGCAATTTTAATGGCCAGTAGTGTATATTTGACGATTGGAATCATCTTGCGATTTTCTCAGTAACGCTTGAGAAGTACGCGCTACCGCTTACACATTTTGTTGTCCTCATGGAGTACTACGAGTGTACGAAGTTTACAGTAAATCCGCGTTCCAAAACGTTGTGGCCTCCCCTTGTGAGATGAAGAGGTGGCGCAAGAGAGGATTCGTGGCGGGCCACATCAGATCAGTCTCTAAAAAGTCAACAAACACGAGCGCGCTCTCTGCTGGTCGGCGAGGACTACGTAGAACGGCGACACGCGGAACCGGACGTGTGGTAATCGGATTAGGCGGCGCTGGCCGACGCGGCGCTGCGGGCAGCTGCAGTGTGGCGGCGTCCAGTTAGCGGCCTGCTGGAGTTCACAGGGCTTCGGTTACGCCAACGGTGGCGCAACACCGCGTCCCCGCGTCCTTGGCTGCCCGCGAGGCTCACACCGGAAGCCGTAAAGGCGTCACCGCCGACGCAGCACGCGCCCTCACAGCGCCCACCGGTCGATTAAGGTCCGATTCCCAGCCCTCCACCAGTCGCCGGTAAGTATTTTCTTATGTCCCATTTCACGTCCTTCATTCCGTGCAGAGTCTGGGTGAACCGCTCGTAGATTCAGAAGGGTTCCAGACAGACAGAGGCTGCTGCTCCTCATCTTGGTCATTATTTAATCAGTCCGAGACCTTTAGGTGAAAACAATACTTTAGGAGCAATTAATAGGGCTACGTGGGTTTTCCTATCGCGGGGTTTCCTACAATGGTGCAGCAGGTAGCTGTCCAGAGCAACCGGTTCCCTAACGAGGTGTTTGCGAACTGAGCCTCCCCCACTGCTTGTCTACCCCAGTCACTCACCTTCAGTGCAGGTGTTGTCACCGTTTCTCAGACAGTGTCGTTGTCGATCAGCATCGATAATTTCGCAAAGTTAACTTGCCGATTCTGGATTTTCGTCATGTATGTCATACGAAACTGATTATTTGTAGTTGGCGGATCTCATTCACAAAAGTACGCTTTTAACGGTATTTCTAAAGTTCTAATACAAAAAATGCTATTTATTGAACTTTTATCTCAACATAACTGAAATTTTACTTCGTAAATTTCTTACATAACATGGTCACTCGCCCTGTGTAGCTTCCAGAATTTTTGGTGAGGAAGGCGGAATGAGGACTCAAGACAGCTGGTTGCCCACTTTTCTGTCAGAGACTTTTAAACACCATCATATTTGCCTTCATTGTGCTCCAACAGGAGCATTTTTCAGCTGATTATTATGTAGTTCATTTTATGGAGATGAAATTCCAACTAGATGAACTTTGGTGGAGTCATCTATATTAAGCAACGAATTTTATCAGAACAACACTCTAGTTATCGAGACTTTATGCGCCGTATCTAACCATAGGGAAATATTCTGTAATTTCTTTCACGTGAACACGCCCATTGTCGCGTAAATCTTTATCTAATTACTAACTATAAACCCGGTTTTGTCCGGATATTTATTCATCCCAGTTTTATGTCAGTTCATCCCCTCTTCCCTCATCTCTCTTGTCCATTTAGTCCTATCTCGTCTCTCTATCCACATCTCTCTATCCACCTCTTCCGCCCATGGCCGGCCGCGGTGGTCTCGCGGTTCTAGGCGCGCAGTCCGGAACCGTGCGACTGCTACGGTCGCAGGTTCGAATCCTGCCTCGGGCATGGATGAATGTGATGTCCTTAGGTTAGTTAGGTTTAAGTAGTTCTAAGTTATAGGGGACTGATGACCACAGCAGTTGAGTCCCATAGTGCTCAGAGCCATTTGAACCATTTTTCTACGGCCAACCGCCTCTCTTTCATCTCCTCCATCTGCCCCCTGTCTCACAACACTTCCTCCTCCTCTCCATCCTCCTCTCCTTCTCCATCCATCTTCCCATCTCTGTCCTTCTCCGCTTTTTCTAATAGTACATCAAATTCACCCCTAATTTATGTACTTATTACAGTGTTCCATTAGTCATTCATCACCTTCCCCCTTTCTCTGTTTACCTGCTGCTCCCTCTCTCTTTTAATCTGCGTCCCCCACTTCTTTGGATGCACCTCCTCCCCCTCCCCGCCCCCATCACGTTCTCCTCTCTCCGTATATCTCCTCCTCCGCCTCCGTCATCCCATCTCCTCTTTCCCCGTCTATGAAAAAATACGTATATCTGCCAACATTCATGCTGACTGACGAGACGATGTTGAATTTATTTAAAGGTAGGCCAATCATCCGCCATCCAGCATACGTTGGTTTGTGTAAATCCCTTCACCACGAAAACACACATACATGAGCCAACTCCGAAGCTGATCAGTCAAATGGTATGTAATTCTGTTGTGAGGCACCCTCCGCCATACACCGTATGAAGTTTCACGTAGACGGTGAGGTTCTCCTTGTTTTGAAGATCAAATGTACAAAATTTCATCAAGATCGGAATAACACTGTGGCTTTTGTTGAAATCCGTAAGTAAAGTACCGTCCACCATGCACTGAACGAAGTTTTATGTAGACAGTGACCTTCCTCTTGGTTTGGGAAATATGAATTCATTTTTATACACCCCGCTCGCTCTATGCCGACTTAGTTGCGAAACATAAATAACAGATTCGAACAACAGAAATCATGTAATGATTTCTGTAGTATAAGGGGCAACATAGCTATTAAATAATAGTAACGAGATTACTAGAGCAGTCACCTTCAGTGTTACGTAAAATGACGTTATACCTTGTAAATTATCGCGACACAAAATGAAGATGATAAGCAATGTGGGACTTCTTTCCGTTTGCGTTTGAAACTCTCGGAGAAATCCTGTGTGGTGAGGAGGGTGGGAGGGGGCAGCAAGGGGAGCCTCGATTATTTTGCCGGCTCGGGCCTCTGACAGGTTTAGTGTGCCACTGCTCGTAGCCGGCCGAAGTGGCCGTGCGGTTAAAGGCGCTGCAGTCTGGAACCGCAAGACCGCTACGGTCGCAGGTTCGAATCCTGCCTCGGGCATGGATGTTTGTGATGTCCTTAGGTTAGTTAGGTTTAACTAGTTCTAAGTTCTAGGGGACTAATGACCTCAGCAGTTGAGTCCCATAGTGCTCAGAGCCATTTAAACCACTGCTCGTAGGAAACCACACGGTAGGAAACCCTACGACACCATTAATAGAAACCCCCTCAGGAGACACCGCCTTAACGAAACACTGTCCGTGTGGGCGAGGGGTTTGTCTGATCCAATGAAATGGAGGGCTATGCCGGCGGTAGTCTAACTACCAGCAGGGCCTCCCAAGCCGGACAAGTCTCCATAGAGGATCTAGACAAAGTGTGTCTCACAACGTCCAGTCTGTGTCCTGTCCTGTCCTGTCCTATCCTATCCTATTCTATTCTATCCCATTCCATACACTCCCTTCCTTTCCTGTGATTGTGTGGCACCAGACACAGTCCCCTAGTGTGGACAGCGGAAGATCCTTGGAAACCAGGACAACGTTGATGTACATAGGCCTTACTGCGAAAGGATGGATAGAGTTGTGTAGTCGAGGTGAAGACAAGCTATCTAAGGGGTAAGGCCCTGGCAGGTGTCCAGGCCATGAGATGGCAGCCCCACCAGGACACACGGGGCCTGTGGGCTGATAACCCGCACCACCAAATAACACATATCACAGAAACTAAAAGGAGAAACAGCCAAATGAATCTTAAGGATATGACCTTTTGCCTGAAAAGGAAAACTCGTATTGGTTTTTGGAATGAAAGAGGCAGGGAGGCTAAGACAGGTTGAAAAAGAGATGGAGAACTATCGACTAGATATATTGGGACTAAGTGAAATAAGGTGGCCACAATCTGGGGAATTCCAAACACAAAACGGTGGAGTGCTGCTATATACGAGTCAGACAGGTGAGTACGCGATGCATATCTAAAAGCAGCAAGAAGAGCTTACTGGAGTGGAAATCAGTCTCAAAACGGAGAGAGAAAGTGGGATTGGTTGGGGCACACCTTGAGAAAACCAGATGGAGCCATCGAGAAAAAAAGCATTGGAATGGAATCCCCAGGGAACAAGGAAGAGAGGACGATCTAGGGGCACATGGAAGAGGACAGTGGAAGGGGAAGCAAATAGAGTTGGCAAGACCTGGACAGAATTGAGGCAAATGGCCAAAGACAGAGACGGATGGCGAGCTCTCCTGGATGCCCTATGCCCCCATAGGAGCCAAAGGAATTAAGTTACGTAATTAATAGAAAAGTGAACGTTTTCCGGAGAGGTTTCTCAGAGCAAAAGAAATTTCTTTGAGGACTCAGTTTCGTATGAATAAAAATTCGAAGCATATTCTATGTCGAAGTACTTCTTTCTCACTAACTCACCTTCTTCTCGAAAAGGTTCTCGGTGTCTGTCATCTGCCCTGTCCGACACAGAACACACGCATAATCTTACATTCCATTTAGTAAGTTCAAACTGGCAAACTATTCAATGCACAAATATGGAACTGGCATCCATGCGTTCTGGAAGAGTTGCACTACGTTTCAATTTCACTTTTACGCTCACCATCAAATTATGATATACTTATATTGATATCGTGTCTGTTCTTTCGTACCTGTCCGAAAGAAAAGACACCATATCCATATAAGTAAATAGTTCTGGTAACACCGGCCATGACCTTCTTCTTCTTCTTCTTTGCGGATGCACACATATTCCCCGAACTCTTACGGGACTTGGTAAGAATGTCTTCCACGAGCAATGAGTATGTTGGGGTGGGACACTACGAATGTAGTGTGTGGACATACAAGTTGAGAATGTGGGTCTCGCGCTAGACGTGCGCGAGACAGTCCCTGGAGTCGCGCCATCCTCTGTGCCCTCGGTGGCTCAAACCGCCGGCACGGTAGCTCAGCGTGTTCGGTCAGAGAGCTGGTTGGCCTCTGTAATAAAAAAAACTGAGTGCAAGGATCAACAAAACGAACTTGAACGGATGTCATGTGACGTCCGCAACGACCAAACACAACGATCAACAACGAACAAATGCAAAAAAAAATATGGATAGAGCGTCTGCCATTTAAGCAGGAGATCCAGGGTTCGAGTCCCGATCGGGGCACACATTTCCACCTGTCCCCGTTGATATATATCAGCGCCCGTTAGCAGCTGAAGGTATTAATATAATTCTAATTTCATCAAATTATGAGGTCGATTTCGTACAGTTTACGAACATGCATTTCCTGACGATGTTACCGGAGCTTCGAAATGCAGGAAATTTTCTTGTTATTGAAGTTGGGTGAGCACATTATGCGAACGAAATCTTAAGACTGTATTACATTTTCATATACTCCAAACTGGACTCTGTCAAAGCTTTCTTACACATGTCCATTTTGGTCAAATACAACGCATAATGTTCTGCTCGCACGTCAAATTAAGCAGTCGCCCGTACGGTTTCGTTACGAGAAACAGATCGCCAGGTCTTTAATAAACCAGTCATTAATTTTTGTGATCCGCCTTCTTATTTCTGACATAACAAGGAAGGAATGAAGATTTGGTTTAACGTCCCGTCGATATCGAGTTCATTAAAGATGGAGCACAAGCTCGAATTGTTTAAACTGCGGAAAGGGAAATCGGCCGTGCCCTTTCAAAGGAACTATCCCGGTATTTGCCTGGAACGATTTAGGAAAATCACGGAAATCCTAAATCTGGATGGCCGCACGCGGGTTTGAACCGTCGTCCTCCAAAATGCGAGTCCAACGTGCTAACCACTGCTCTACCTCGCTCGGTAGATAAGAATGATCATCTGAAAATTTCAGTCAGACAGTTGTCTGGTGTATACCTTAGTCTTCTCCTAGAACAGAATGAAAACTGTGTTCCTCTAAATAGCAAGAAAATATTTTCATTTTCCCCTCGTTTGAAAGATTGTCCCCTCTCATTTCATGGTTTTTAGGGTTAAAAGTTCGTCAGCAGCCAAATAATGTTTTTATTTTTAAACGTGTATAAACTTCTGCAGCTTTTGTCTTAAGCATTTCTTCGGGCAACATTGTTATGTAAATGCTTTTTGCCTTCCGAATAATATAAATTCTACTGTTTTTACCAAAAAAACTCCGTACAATTTAACCTCAACAGAACTTACTCAAAGCGAAAAGCGAAGTTTGCTACAAAGCTCACTTCAAAAATAGGAAAATGTTCTTCACTTGTGAGTAACTTCTCTAGTTTTATTCATACGGAATTGGAGAATGTTCTTCTCGTTCAGCAATCCCCCGCCCCCCAACGTTTTACTCGAGCTGAGAACATTCTCAGGTGAAGTACATACTCCGACCCACTTTCTTCATGCGCACCTGAGAATGTTCTCCGAAATTTCGAGAATAAAGTACATTCTCAGTTTCTTAATCGACTATTCGGAACAAATGAGTCTACTGCAGCGCCCCTGATATTTTATTCTTGAACTGAGCCTCGTCTGTTTCGAGTGGTCGTTTTCGTTTAGTCATCAGCGAGAAAATGGCGTGTGATATGAGAGCAGTTTGATGCGCAGATTGACAAACTGAATTTCGAGGGACTATCATTTTTACGAACAATTCGAAATATAGTAATAAAACGTAGGAATAAGCAATTATAATACAGTTTATCAATGATCTAAACAGAATTCATACTGGATGTTGTTGCAAAAGTCGTGTGGTCATTTCTCTGCACTCATGAGAACTGAAAGAACAGCAAAAAGTGTCGTCGAAACATGTCATAACATATACATTTATTTGCATGTCATAACATATACATTTATTTGCTCGAGAAAATTTATACTTGTGACCTCATCAAACAATGTCTATAACGCAATATATGGCATCTTTTTACTTTATTCGTTGTATTTTGTTTTCTTGCTAACTGCCAAATAACATCAAAATTATTCCTCTCGCCAAATAATTCCGGTTTTTTCACTGCTGAAATAATTTTCATTAAAACATGTTTATCTATTATATATCCATAGTACAGCACTAACCCTTCTTTACTTGTAGACCAAAATACGAACATGAAAATTTCGCACTGTATCAGCAATCTTGTCTACGTAATTGGATACCAAGGAGTAATTAGTAACTAAAGGATCACTTTTTCGAACTTCCTTGATTGCCTCACATTGTGACGCATTAGTTTGAAATTTGGCTCAAAGATGCCTACAGCCTTTCTCTGTAACATCGCAAAAGCGGGGCGCCCTGCGACGACGACGCCCTCGGTCTCGAACGACGCTTCAAACTGCAAGGTGTCGACACATTCGAAACAAAAGGCCAGAGCTCAGAAATCCACGTCACGTGCAAGCAAGGTTAATGATATCACACTGGCTCCAGATTAATTCACTATTCTGCCCAACATGAACGTGTCACACGGTGGGAAAGGTCGTCACAGCCCCTCTTACCAACATTTCACCCCGTCTTTTGGTGCCTCTGCGATGGAGGTTAGAACCGCGACAACGGTGAGATCACGCGGTTTTTTTGCGAGTGGCCGAGGAAGACATTCCAGAAACACCGCCCTTAGAATCGGCTCAGAAAGGCCTCAGGGGATGACACATATGGCGTCAGAGAAACCACCCCTTTTACTGGGGCGTTGATTCACACAGTTCGCAGTGCGATGAGGAACACGAAGATATTCTTGACAACCTTTGACACTCCCGCACTTGCCGCAGTGGATACACCGGTTCCCGTCAGATCACCGAAGTTAAGCGCTGTCGGGCGTGGCCGGCACTTGGATGGATGACCATCCGGGCCGCCATGCGCTGTGCCATTTTTCGGGGTGCACTCAGCCTCGTGATGCCAATAGAGGAGCTACTCGACCGAATAGTAGCGGCTTCCATCAAAGAAAACCATCACAACGACCTTGAGATCGGTATGCTGACCACACGCCCCTCCTATCCGCATCCTCAGCCGAGGATGACACGGCGGTCGGATGGTCCCGATGGGCCACTTGTGGCCTGAAGTCGGAGTGCATTTGACACTCCCGACACCCTCGGACGTTTCAAACCTTCTCTAAGGCCACTGTGGAGTTGCTCCCCGTCAAATGTGATCGCACTCCTTTGGACTGCAGTACGGCCGCAAGTTTTAGACTCGTGTACAGTTTGGAACCACTAGCGACTGCTCAAAACCGTTCGACGAAATTTGGACATGATCCAAAGCAGCAAGGTGTGCTTATGCATTTTCAGCGATCCTAATTCATGTCCTCCCGTGGCGTGACAACAGGGGATGCGACATTGACACATTCGTGAATAAAACGGCGAAGGGGCCTGTGAAGTAGTCTAAGGCGCCAGCAGGCAGGCACCTGGAATCACAAGGATGTCAGGGAGTTGCCTACCAGCAGGCTCCCCAGACTGCTTTACAGGTTCTCTCTGCACACGCACATTTCTAAAATTCCCAACAAACTTGAGCTGGTGCCACCGAGGATTTTGATGAACAGGGGGATCTAAGAGGGACCCTTTGCTGTTTTATTCACGCATTTGTGAATGTCGCACCCATCTGTGATCATGCTATTAGAGGATGTGAAAAAGCGGCGCTGTAAATGCCTAAGCATCCTATGCCGCTTCGGATCACTTTCAAATTTCGTCGAGTGGTAGTTCCAACCTGCACACGAGAGCAAAACTTGCGGTCACGCTGCACTTCCCAAGGGTTGCGATCACGTGGATGCGGCCCCAGAACATCCTTAGTGTAGACCAATGTCAAAAGTTGCTAAGAACATCTTCAAGTTGCTCATCGCAATGCGAACTGTCGGTTTCGATCGCGAAATGTGTGGGAAGCAACGCCCAGGGAAAGGGATGGTTTCATTGATGCACTTCATCGGTCCCCCACAGCCTACTCTCCCCCCCCCCCCCCCCCACAGCCTACTCTCCCCCACAGCCTACTCGCCTACTCCCCGAAGGATTTCCTTCCCAGTTCTGAGCTGTGGTGTGCCTTGAACGTTTTCCTCGACCACCCAAAAGAAAACCGCTTGATTTCAAAGCTGGGCGTCGCGGTTCTGACTTCCACAGTAGAGACGTCAAAAGAAGGGGTGAATTGTGGATAAGAGGGGTTGTAGCGGCCTTTCCATCGCGGGACACGTTCACGGTGGCTGTGGGCGGAATTGTGATGTTTGGTGTCAATGTGACATAGTTATCCCACCTTACAGCGTACATGAACGTCTGAGCTCTGGCCTTTCTTCTCAAGTGTCGACAATTCTTTGAAGCGTAGTCGAGCCAGAGAGTGACGTCGTAGGGCGTCACGCTTTTGCACCATTACAGAGAAAGGTTGTAGGCAGCTTTGAACCAAATTTAAAACCTATGCTTCGCAATGGGAGACAGTTACCGGGTTTCTAAAAAGTAATCCTTTAACTCTGTTGCGTAATGTAGTATGGGGCTCATGAGACATTGTGGGAAGGTCTGAAATTTAACCCAGGACATCGGTCATCAGCGAACTGCACACAACAAGCTCTCCTCCCTCTATCGCTGAAAATTTCTTCCATTTCCTGGATTCAAACCAGCTATCACCAGGTCGAGCGACAGTGGTCTCAACTGCAAAAGCCGATGTGATATCTGCTTGACTCTAAATGTTTCCCAGTTAGACAACCAAGCAAGATGATTCAGTGATTAGGTCACACGCCTCGTAGTCAAGTGAAGTGGGGTCCATATTAAATTTGGCCTTTCATTGCTGTTTGTATTTCCTAATTTCCCCTAATTACTTCAGGCAAATGGCAAGAAGGTTCCATTTAACAGTTCATGGTCGATTTCCTTGCCTTTCCTTCTTGAGTTTGTAAAGTTTGGAAAAAAATAATTGTTTTATTGGTCCCTCAGCTTAGTAGCTGACGAAAAGCATTGTTTTCTTGCAAGAGTTGTGAAGGAACGCACCTCATATGGTGATAGGGACTGGATGTCATCACAATACCTGTTTCGACTACATGGTGATAGCGGCTGGGATGTCATCACAATACCTAATCAAAATATCCACGGGTGTACTGCCGGTCTACAGTGTCCAACGGGCACAATATTTCGGCGATCATACATGTCGCCATCATCAGGTGAACTGACGGACTGAGCTCCTGTGAACGTGCCGGCACGCAGATCCGTACACTATGGCTGCTCAGGTGGAACTGGGTTCGGTCGCGGCGGCGGCGGATTTAAATACCCTCCGCCCGCGGCGCGCTCACTCCGCCGTCCGCGCCCCGCGCCACGGTCGCGCGGTGGAACAGATTGCGACGGCGTCTGTGATGACGTCGGTGTGATGGCTCCGTCCGCCGTGGTCGTCACAACTATACATTTGCTCGATTTACTCTTGATTAACCCAATCGCTGGTTCCCAAGCCTTGCTAAGATTATAGCCACAGTCACGATTTATGAGGTCGTCATTGGTGCGAATTTCGATGGCCTCTCTAACAACGCTGTCCCAGTATCTCGACGTCTGTACGAGAATCCTCGTGCGTTCATACTCCATAGCGTGATTTTCCGACAAACAATGTTCAGCGACCGCCGACTTGCTCGGATACATCAGTCGAGTGTGCCTCTGGTGTTCACGGCATCGATCCTCGACGGTACGCAAGTCGTATATTGGTCAGACGATGCGTATCGTCGAGGATCGATGCCGTGAACACCAGAGGCACACTCGACTGATGTATCCGAGCAAGTCGGCGGTCGCTGAACATTGTTTGTCGGAAAATCACGCTATGGAGTATGAACGCACGAGGATTCTCGTACAGACGTCGAGATACTGGGACAGCGTTGTTAGAGAGGCCATCGAAATTCGCACCAATGACGACCTCATAAATCGTGACTGTGGCTATAATCTTAGCAAGGCTTGGGAACCAGCGATTGGGTTAATCAAGAGTAAATCGAGCAAATGTATAGTTGTGACGACCACGGCGGACGGAGCCATCACACCGACGTCATCTCAGACGCCGTCGCAATCTGTTCCACCGCGCGACCGTGGCGCGGGGCGCGGACGGCGGAGTGAGCGCGCCGCGGGCGGAGGGTATTTAAATCCGCCGCCGCCGCGACCGAACCCAGTTCCACCTGAGCAGCCATAGTGTACGGATCTCCGTGCCGGCGCGTTCACAGGAGCTCAGTCCGTCAGTTCACCTGATGATGGCGACATGTATGATCGCCGAAATATTGTGCCCGTTGGACACTGTAGACCGGCAGTACACCCGTGGATATTTTGATTATCAAATACGCCGGGAGAAACTCAAGAATCACATCACAATACCTTTTTGGAATACATGATGACAGGGGCTGGATTGTTATCACAATACCGATTAAATGGTGACAGGGACTGGGATGTCATCACAATACCTGTTCGGTCAACATGGTGGCAGGTGTTGTGATATCACCACCATATCTAATTGGACTACATGGTGATAGGAGCTGGTATCTCATCACAACATCTGTTTGAGATGTCATCATAATATCTGTTTGGAGTATAAGGTGATAGGTGCTGGGATGTCATATTGATACCTGTTTGGATTACATGGTGGTAGTGGCTGGAATATCATCACAATACCTCTTTGGACTACTTGGTGGTAAGGGCTGAGATGTGATCACAATATCTGTTTGGACTACATGCTAATAGGGGCTGGAATGTCATCGTAATACCTGTATGGACTACATGATGATAGGGGCTGGCATGTCATCACAACACATGTTTGGATTATATGGTGTTAGAAGCTGGTGTGTCATCACAATACCTATTTGGACTACAAGGAGCTGGGTTGTCATCACAATACACTACAAGGCGAAAGGGGCTGGTATATCATCACAATATCTGTACAGGTTACAGTTTTTTGAAGACACATGAATAGAAATCCTTATTTAGAAACGTAGTAGATATTATTGATACCTCAGCTCGAAGACAAGGAGATCATGGATCATGTGTGCTTACAGCTGGATGGAGCTCCAGCACTCTTGCTGCTAAGATGAATGAGTTCCTTGTTGAAGAGTTTGTAAGCCGCTGGACTGTGCATGGTTCACGATCCCCAGCCTCACTGAGATGGTCACCACACAGCTCTGACCTTACCAAGACAGACAACTCCTTATGGGGAACAGTCAACGTTGGGACAAGACTAATGCAGAATTGCGCAGAAGTGTACAGGAAGCTGTAAGTTGTGTACAGTCGTATGCCGCTATCGATAGTTCGCCAATAGCGAGGGTTTCTTTGGTTTGCTTGGGGATGCCGCGTGAAAATAGTCGGGGAAGTCCCTCAGAAGAGGGTTCGCTCGGCGAAGCATGAAGCAAAAATTGGCGACAAGAGTTCTGTTATTGTGGAAATAAGCAATCAGAAGTCGTTGCATCTACGAGTAGTCACAGAATGGGACAGGTGACGCACTTCCGTGTTTATTCTGAAAAAAAAATCTTGTGGGAGGTGATTTATATTCGTGAATACGTGTCGTGATGCGTTGGCTATCCGTCATGTGAATCGGACTGTGAACTGAACCACAAGGATTAATCGCGAAAGTATTACTTTGTGTGATACATGCTGGTCGCAAACGTAGTATAGTGATATCTGACGTTGAAGTGTATGTTTATTGCGAAGAATAAAATATATTTATTTATAGGAGAAATCGGTGGCTTGCAGGGTGTCCCGGGAGGGATGGTCAGTGTTCAGTGGCGACTATTAGAAGCAAAAAGTGTAATAAACATGGGTTCTAAAAAGTATACGTTAATAGTTATGGGCTTTTGTTCAGCTTTGCTATTGTGAAACACATATTTCTACTGAACAAGTGCTCATAGCTCTTAAGGTATGCAGTTTAGAGTTCATCTTTACTAGACTTTTTTGCTTTGAATTATCGTCCCTGACATATCCCTGAGTGTTGTATTTGTGTAACATGGCTGTGAGATATATTCCAATTCGTATATCATTAGTAAGTGAACAGTGCATCAAGTGTAGTAACATTTCAGATTAGAGCTCCAGTTCTACCTAATTCTTACTTTGAATAGTAGAGGAGCATCCATTCCTTCCGTGTTGAGCTGTTACATTGTAACTGCACGTTACAGCATTTCTAGCACCACTAGTGCCACAGCGGAAGAAGCAATCCGCCAAAAAATTGCAGGGAAATGACGTAGACCATGGCCATTAAGCATTATCGTCGCCTACCTGTGGAATGTAGAATGAGAACATTTACTATACGGGCAATTTATCTTGGCAGTTTTACGTAGGAATTGTCTTTATCCAAGGCTGAGGTCGGCCTTTACTACCTCATTTACGACACTGCTAACCTCTGGAAGTAACTGCTCGGTAGCCGTTACCAAATGCTTTACATACACCGCTTTGTTTTGTGTACTATATTGTTCGTGGTTTTCTTCTCTAATTTTAAAAGGAGTGAAAAGACTAATTCTGGTCTATGGTGGGGTTCGAGTACGACTGTCACAGCATCAGATCAGTCACGCTTAAGACAACACCCACAGCTTAAAAGAATAGTGACCCTTAACGTGCGAATAAAGAAAATGTCTATATCTCCCATCAGTGAGTGGTCATCGTGCAAAACTATAGACTGTACTTAAGAATGCGTAAGATGGGATCTTACTGCAGCAACGTTATGTTGTCCTCGCCAGAACTTTTCTTAAAAATGATTCAAATGGCTCTGAGCACTATGGGACTTAACTTGTGAGGTCATCAGTCCCCTAGAACTTAGAACTACTTAAACCTAACCAACCTAAGGACATCACACACATCCATGCCCGAGGCAGGATTCGAACCTGCGACAGTAGCGGTCGCGCCTAGAACCGCTCGGCCACTCCGGCCGGCAACTTTTCTTACTGCAGCACTTTGTGCTACTATTTGGAGTCTTCTCTACTACTTAAATGTCCACAGCACTTCAAGTAATATACTAAATTTTGCGAAAATTACACCACCTAGAATGATACATCATCATCAGCCTCATAATCATCACCTTCATTTTCATTCGGCTGTCAGTCCACTCCGTATGCAGCGACTGGACCTTGTCTGTCGTCACGTATGCAGCAACAGTTTGCAGAAACAGGGATGAACTGCCCATCACTGTTTCGCTATCGGCCAGGGACTTGCACTCACCTGGTATTCTTCTGTCGCTGGACCTTGAAGACATCAACTTTCTGCACTACTACCGCAAGTGTTTCACCCCAAAATTTATGACGCAAATTAATGCAAAAGGGACAGGGGGGAAGCTACAAATCAGTAACACCCAGAAACTGAAATTAACTCGAATATATTAAGAAAGTAAGACAAATATACATTGAGGTGACAAAATCATGGGACAGCGATATGCACATGTACATATGGCGGTAGTATAGCGCACACAAGGCGTAAAAGGGCATTGCAATGGCGGAGCTATCGACTGTTGTCAGCTGGTTCATACGAAAAGGTTTCCGACTCGATTATGGCCACACGACGGGGAATTAACAGACTTTGAACGCGGAATGGTAGTTGAAGCTAGACGCACGGGATATCCCATTTCGGAAATCGTTAACGAATTCAATATTCCGAGATCCACAGTGTCAAGAGTGTGCCGAAACTACCAAATTTCAGGCATTATCTCTCGCCACGGACAACGCACTGGCCGACGGCCTTCACTTAACGAGCGAGAGCGGCGTCGTTTACGAAGAGTTGTCAGTGCTAACAGACAAGCACGCTGGGTGAAATAACCGCAGAAATGAACGTAGGATGTACGACGAACGTATCTGTTAGGACATTGAGGCGAAATTTGGCGTTAACGTACTATCACAGCAGACGATCGACGCGAGGGCCTTTACTAACAGCACGACATCGGCTTGTCATCTCCCCCTACCCCCCTACCCCCTACCCCCCTACCCACTCCGGCCTTCTTCCATCTATTGTCCACATTAAACAACGCCAAGTCTTTATAAAGATTTGAGAGGGGCGAAGATTACAATATACTTTCAAGTTTACTTAGCTTGTCATGTTGAGATGGCTCCAGTTCTTCTTGTCTAGGGATCTGATTCTTGAAGCTGAAAATCTGACATCAGGTCCTCGCGGTTGGTTTGAACTAAATAAATTTGAAGATTGTTGTTGCAGAACTTTTTACGTAAATTAATTTTCCACTGATTTTCCCACATGTCAGTATATCATGCAGCATTTTCATTATTCAAATTCACAAAGCCAAGCCGGCCGCGGTGGTCTCGCGGTTCTAGGCGCGCAGTCCGGAACCGTGCGACCGCCACGGTCGCAGGTTCGAATCCTGCCTCGGGCGTGGATGTGTGTGATGTCCTTAGGTTAGTTAGGTTTAAGTAGTTCTAAGTTCTAGGGGACTGATAACCACAGCAGTTGAGTCCCATAGTGCTCAGAGCCATTTTTCACAAAGCCGAAATTACATTGTTCGAACCTATTATACAAAAATACGTTCGTGTACATCAGCGGCAAGCTTACGACTCCTGCACTCTGCGGAAATAACAATATTCCAAAGAATTTACAATTTTTCTTAACAAATGAATTCCTACTAATTTTCGTTACATTATTAATTTCGATTATTATTTCACAACTGAATCCAGAAATAAACATGGTAAACATTACAGGGTTACGTAATCAATAATAGGAATTTTATGTGTGCAAATAATTGATAATTTCAAATGTTTGTAAAAAAAATTATTTTAGCAGTCCATTCAGAACTAGTACTTTTCGTTTATAACATCTAAACTAATATATTTTATAAAGTAATTCTTTTTCATAAATTTTAGCTCGAAATATACTGTTATAAAATTATGCGAAAGTTTTCAGAAAAGCAACTGAGATAATACTGACCTGTCGAAAATTCGAAAGTAGTACCGGTATCGACAACTACTGTTGATGAAAAGTAATGCTAAAGGAGGATGTCCAGTTACAGCCAGCAGCGCCTCGCCTGGGCTGACTCACAACTGAATCCAGAAATAAACATAGTAAACATTACAGGGTTACGTAATCAATAATAGGAATTTTATGTGTGCAAATAATTGATAATTTCAAATGTTTGTAAAAAAAATTATTTTAGCAGTCCATTCAGAACTAGTACTTTTCGTTTATAACATCTAAACTAAAATATTTTATAAAGTAATTCTTTTTCATAAATTTTAGCTCGAAATATACTGTCATAAAATTATGCGAAAGTTTTCAGAAAAGCAACGGAGATAATACTGACCTGTCGAAAATTCGAAAAATAATACTGGTATCGACAACTACTGTTGATGAAAAGTAATGCTAGAGGAGGATGTCCAGTTACAGCCAGCAGCGCCTCTCCTGGGCTCGTGACCATGTCGGCTGGACCCCAGACGACTCGACCAGTGGCCTGGTCAAATGAGTCCCGATTTCAGTTAGTAAGAGTTCACGGTAGGGTTCGAGGGGGCGCAGACCCCACGAAACCGTGGACCCAAGATGTCATCAATGCCCAGTACAATCTGGTGGTGGCTTCATATTGGTGTGAATTGTGTTTACACGGAATGGACTGAGTCCTCTGGTCCAGCTGAACCGCTCATCAACTGGAAATGGTTATATTCGGCTACTTTGAGACCATTTGCAGCCATTCATGTTCCCAAAAAACGGTGGAATTTTTATGGATGACAATGAGCCTCGTCGCTGCGCCACAATTGTTCGCGACTGGTCTGAAGAGAATTCTGGACAATTCTAGCGAATAATTTGGCCACCCAGATCCCCCGACATGAATCCCATCGAAACATTTCTGGGACATAATCGAGAGGTCTGGTCGTGTACAAAATCCGGCGCTGGCAACAATTTCGTAGTAAAGAGTCAGCATGGCTCAATGTTTCTGCAGACGACTGTTTGAGTCCATGCTTCGTCGAGTTGCTGCATTACGCCGGGCAAACGGAGGTCGGACACGATATTAGGACATATCCCAATACTTCTGTCACCTCAGTGTGTAAGTAAGCTGTTTATGTGTTTGTATGTTGGCAGCGCTATGTAGCGCTCTGCATTTATAACTCTGACAGCGCTGTGGGCACTCTGTAACGGACTCTGTGGCTGGTTGGACTAGCAGTTGGAGGTGAACAGCCAGCAGTGATGGAAGTTGGAGGTGAACAGCCAGCAGTGATGGAAGTTAGAGGTTAATAATTAGCAGTGTTGAAGGTTTTGCAGTATTAGCGCGTGCGGACGATCTGGACGTGTCCGACTTGGAGATTAAATATTATTCATGATTATATAATTTTTGGAACTGGATGTCACCGAGGATTATGTATTTGTTTTGAACTGCATGTCACATTATTAACATAAAAATACATTGTTTGCTTTGCAACAAAATCTTTTCTTTGTTAACATGCCTGTTAGCAGTTAGAGCCGTCGGTAGTCAGAATCTTTTTATTTAGCTGACTGTATTGGCGCTTGCTGTATTGCAGTTGTTCGTGTAATAAAGAGGTAAGTGACTTATGTAATGTACAAGTTATTGTTAGGATTTCTTCTATTTCAGGGGCATTCTTTTGTATTGATTATTTGAAGTCAAGTTATCAATTTTAAAGCAGTCAGATCGCGTCATCCTTGCATATTGTGAGTAATTAATGAATAGCGTAAGTCTGAGCTGTATTAGTCAGGGCAAATTCTGTAGGTCAGAAATGAAACGATAAAGACAAATAAAGAGACAGTATGTGATGTGTCGGCAGAAGTGCCAACACCGTGTTGTTTGAGGAAGCCGAAATGCACGCTATAAGCTCACGCAGGATGGCGTGAGGTCTGAAACAGGATACTTAATGAATGCTATAAAGAAAAGTACGTAGCTGCTGGAATACTTAACTTTAATCCACAATTTGTGAACATTGATCTTGTTACTGTACATGCTTCATTAGATACATAGCAAAGGATAAATGGCGCCTTGCTAGGTCGTAGCAATTGACTTAGCTGAAGGCTATGCTAACTATCGTCTCGGCAAATGAGAGCGTAATTCTCAGTGAACCTTTCCTAGCAACGTCGGCTGTACAACTGGGCGAGTGCTAGTGAGTCTCTCGAGACCTGCCGTGTGGTGGCGCTCGGTCTGCGATCACTGACAGTGGCGACACGCGGGTCCGACATGTACTAATGGACCGCGGCCGATTTAAAGCTACCACCTAGCAAATGTGGTGTCTGGCGGTGACACCACAGTATGGTCAATTTCACTCAGCAACATAAGTAAAAATTTTATTAAGAAGTTTCATCTTCCCAGTTATTGCAGTTTAAGAAAAAACATTTAAAATTATTAAGTTTCAAGTGCACTTCAACACGCAATCGAAACTAAACAAGAACTAATCCAGTCCCTAGAGAGAGCGAGAATTGCTTAACTGAGATGAATCAAAAAAAGAGAAGATGTCAGCCATGAGGTCTAGAATGCGATAACATAGTAACATTATAACGAGCATACTGGATTACTATTGGTGGAATAGCGATTTCAGTTGCTCACAGTGCAAACAGTGTGATTTTGCGGTGTCAACCAATGTAATTGCTGCAAGCGTCCAAACGCGAAATATGCTCATCAGACCAGACTTCCTTCACACAAGGTCGGTCCCTAGATAATCGAAGACAACGCATGTTTGAAAATGGCGGTAACTCCCACACTGTTATCGGCAATGTGAAGATGTCCAGGATCTGCAGCCGAATGGGTGGGAAAGAGTTGTCTCCATACTATTGTAAACTCAGACCACACAAAGTATTGTGCATCCAGGGATACAAGGAGTTTCCCATGACAGTGAGTGGAGCTGCAGCTGATGCTGCTGCCTTAAGCCAGTGGGTCAACACGACTTCTTGACACTTAAGTTGCGAGACCTGCTTTGGTGCGAATTTTCTGAATGCGGGGGCTGTTAATGCCCGTCATAGGGTTAGTTCCAACTTAAATTCGGATATAACGGCTCTGAACTCTACGGATGTTCGCCATAATGCGTACTTTCTAAATTGATTAAATGCTGAATATCAACGTTACTTTGCCCATCGATGGTCCTCCATGCAGGCAAGCCATCGCCTGTGTGCGTTGACCCGAGAAAAATTAATCTTATTACATAAATTGATTGACGTAGTTTAATGACTTTTTAATCAATTGGCAGTAAGGACCATGATTACTAAGTAGCTCGTAGCTCTGATTGAAATTACGAAATTAATATTATTCCCCTTTGTTTCTTTGTGGTGTGGACTGGATTGGACAGCCGCTGTGGCTTCGCCTCGTGCATTGTATGCCTTCGAAAAACCCTCCGCATTATATATTCAAGACTCTGCAGCAATCTCTTGCACAGGGTTCCAATACTTCACTGACCAGATGGTTTGAATAGTAAAGGCTTTCTCCTAGGCCTGTTATTTTCAGTTCTCATACCAGTTGCGTTGTTGTTCTACCTTTTAATTTTTATTAAACGTCTATAGTTACTTTCTAATGGTTTTGTTTCTAATTTCGTCTGTAAAAGTACAGCTAGGTGTTCATATAAGAAATGTCATTTCCGCTGATTTAATAGTCCTCTCCTCCTTTATTTTTGTTTCAAAACCCACTTCTGACAGCCATGCATACTACAGGCAACGCCATCACTTGATAAAATTTCGTTTGTGTGTCCTTTCTTATTTTGATAGTAAGCGTTCTGGTCAACACAAAATCTGAAATTTAGTTCATTTCTTCCTCATACCTTCATCTTGGTCTTTGGAGATGGAGCATCCAAAATAATTTTGTTAACCTGTTCAATTATGTTGTTGTCAGTTACAATCTTTGAACACGCTATTTCCACTTAAATTCTGTTACCTGAGATTTGTTGAATGTTATGTCTAGGCTGTAATTTAAAACTTAGTTGAAGAGCACAGGCAGCATTTCTCTGCTTAGGCTGTAATATTCATTTAGATCTCTTATTAGTTACACAAATAATTTTGGTTTAAAAAGCCGTTTTTGAGTGACAGTTACTGAAATGAGACAGAAGGTGACCCACAGAATGGAAAGCTAAGTCCACAACATGGGGCTTGGAGCCAGCAATAGGATAGTAGCTAATGAAGGCCAAGCTTCATGGTGGATGATAGTACAACCATCTCGCCTCGTGGTCCAGTGTAGATCTCTCCTTGTAGTGGTGGATGCCATAACATGATATCTTTGACTAGAAATTACGATTATTTATACCGGTTCGGTGCGTACTTGTTTTGCGGAAGCTTCACTTTCAACCAGGTGGGCCGTAACAAGCCCATGGCTTGGATGCGCAGTTGTAACTGGCTTACCTGTGCAGCAGTCGTTCTGCTTTTCTGCTGTGTCGTCGCTATTGTGGTGTTGGCCCCTTTCCTGGCCCGCATTGTGGTGCACCTGATGCAGTGGTGCTTGGTCAGCTCTGAACTCACCCGCTCCCATGGCCTTTTGCAATAGCAGTGGCAGCAACGCATTTTGTCTCAGCAGCGCCAGAAAATAGTGGCGGCGATACAGAAGAAATATATGGAAGGACCACAGAAAGAAGAGAACGTTGAACACAATAATATGCAAATGGAAGAGGAAATAGATTAATATGAGGCAGGAGATATGACACTCTGAGAAGAATTTAACAGAACACTGAAAGACCGAAGTCAGAGCAAGGCACCTGGAGGAGACGACATCCACTAATTATTATTGAGAGCCTTGGGAGAGCATAGCATGACAAAACTAATCCACCTGATGTGCAAGATATATCAAACAACCAAATACCCACAGAAATCAAGAAGAATGTAACAGCACCAATGCCAAAGAAATCAGCTTCTCATAGGTGCAAATATTACCGAACGATCAGTGTAATACGTGATGGCTACAATATACTGGCATGAATTATTTACAGAACAATGAAAGAGCTGTTAGAAGTTGACCTTTGGGAAGATCAGTTTGAGCTACGAAGAAATGTAAGAACAGATAAAGCAATACTTGCCCTATGATTTATCTTAGAAGGTCTGTTGATGAAACACAACCCTTCGTTTATAGTAGGGCTTCCCCAACAATGTTCCGCAGAACACTGGTGTTCCACAGGAAGCGAATAACTGCTCCGTGAAAAACTGTTAATAACATTATGATTTTTTTCAACATTTTGGCGATACTAACTTTTTTAAATGTTTGATTTCTGTGTTATTAGCTGTGATTTAAAAATGAAGTAATCACTGAATTAAAATAATTTTTCATCATTTTTGAATATTCTGTTAACCTTCAAAAGAAACGAAGTTTTCCATCAAAGTACCATAATTCTCAAAGGAAAAATTTTATACAGGAAACATTTTATACAAGAAAATCTTGGGAATCTGTAGATTTAAATGAAGCTTTTTATTATGTTGACTTGAAGAGCCTTTAAAATTCTGAAGGTAGGAGAAATAAAATATAGGAAGCGAAAAGTAATCTACAACTTGTAGAGAAACCAGACTGCCTGTTGTAAAAGTCAAAGGGTACAGAGGGAAGCATTGGTTGGGAAGGGATTGTGGCAGGGGTGCAGCCTAATCTCCATTTTACTCAATTTTTACACTGAGCAAGCAACAAAGGAAACTAATAAACAAATTTGTAAATGGAATTAAAGTCCAGATATAAACTTTAAGGTTCCAATGACGTACTAATTATGTCAGAGACGACAAAGAACTTGCACTCTCAATTGAGTGGAGTGGGTAGTGCCATGAAAAGAGACATAAGATGAATATCAAGGAAAGTAAAAGAACTGTAGTGGAATCTAGCCGAATTAAACCAGGTATGCTGAGGGAAATAAGACACTAAAAATAGTAGAAGGTTTTTCTGTTTTGGCAGTAAATTTACTGATGATGGGTGAAGTATAGATGATATAAAGTGCAGATGGCAACAGCTAGAAAATCATTTCTGAAAAAGAAATTTATTGACGTCAAATACAAACTTATATGCATGGAATTCTGTTCTGAAAGTATTTGTCTCCAGTTTAGCCTTGTACAGAGTTGGAGAATAAAAGCTACATGAATGAGATACTTAAGAAGAATTTTGAAGGTTAGGTGTGTAGATTATGTAACGAATGAGGAGGTACTGAACCGAATTTGTGAGCAAAATTATGGCTCAAGTTTGCTAAAAGAAGGTATCGGTAGATAACACCCATCCTCAGGCATCAAAGGCTCTCCAGTTTGGTAATGAAAGAAAGGGGGAAGGTGAAAAAATTGTAGAGGGAAATAAGTAGGTTCAAGTCGACTTACATTGCAGTAGCTATGCAGACACGAAGGGGCTTATACAAATTAGACAAGCATGGAGCACTGGAACAAACCAGTTTTCGGAATGAAAAACCCAACAGCAAAACTCCATCAGGCCAGTAAGTCTCTATTAGTCGTCGTTTTTCGATGAAAATTTGCTGATTCCTCGTCATATGTAGCCTGACATTGCCCTGCTACAGCATTGCAGGTGTAACTGTCTGAGACTGGTCCAGAGACGGGAAGTTAGACAATGGCACTCACCAGTTCCAAGCAGAACGTTCAATCAAGAGGAACAAGAAAAGAAACACATAAACTGCTTTATCTTTCACAAAAAACAACTGTTTCGAGAGGGGAAAAAAAAAACAAGGAAAGACCTGGGCCGTGTACACACACAGTAGATAAATGCAGACCGCTAGGATCTCTTCGTCGGAGAAGAAATGTCTCACGTTGTATGAATAAGCGAAAGTGCCTTTAATACACAGGGTGTTTCAAAAGGATTCGCCTGATTTCGTACGCCAATATCTGTTACATGAATGAAGATGCAAACCTGGGATAAATTTAAGCTTCGACACAAGACTTAAGACTTTTTATTTTCAAAATAACCAGCCGATTTTACAAATACATACCTTCCAAATGCAAGCTCGAGGCACTTATTACAGTTATATTTAGGGTCAAAGTTTTCATTTACCTTTCACAAATGTTCTACGTACACTCTGCCAGAGGCACAACAAAGAATATGGAGAGAATTTAGGAGAAGGGTTCAGGCTGGGGTTGTAAAGGCTTGATGCTCAATTTAATAGCTAATTTGTTAAACATAATATGCCTATGGATAACAGAATAATAATGTATCGGTGAAGCGGAAGACTTTATACTTCCTTAGCATGACTAAACAATAAAATACAGAAAATCTTCCATACAGTTAACACAATTAAAACCCAACTTTTGCCCAGGATACATAACTGGGCTACAACAGTAACAATTTCAATATATGGCCCACGGCCATAGACAGGAAATGTAAAATATGTAAGCTATGCAGTTAAGCACAAGATTCCAAAGCAACTCTTAGACTTAACGAGGATCATCCACATAACACATAATTCCATATTGGTCTACTGCTACTGCCATCACTGCATAGCTACCACAAGCTATGCAGAATGCTCTACCAAACTGCCTAGGGATGTATCCAAATAAACTCTTCTGCAATAACACATACATGCTGATCATTCACACATACATAACAAATAACAAGATGAATTCTTAGAACAGTTAATACCCACAAACTGATTACTTTCACAGTGTAGTTCGAACAAAATCGCTTTCTGAATACTACAATTAATCATGCTCAGGATGTATAATTTAACCAATAAAATGGTTCTCACTCACAGAGAACACACTCACAAGCCCCATATGCCATCTATCAACAATATTTTGTCACATGACAACCTCAGACTTCTGTCCGGAATGCTTTTTACCAGCCAGTACACCCAACGTATTGCTCAAACACAACACACTGCATTGTATCAGGCACTAAACCACCAGGGTGCAACCGTCAGCTGCTAAAGCCCGGTAATGCTCCTGTTGACAGGCAGGAGCTCTATTCCCCACCTCCACTGGAATCACCGTCCTTTCGACTAGAAAAAGACACCACCCACTCCATCATACTGTTGTGTCCACACAGCGGCGACACTCCTCCACACTAATCCTGACGTCTGGCTCACCGTCTGCAGTTTACCAGCTTGTCGAGGCTCTCGCTCTTGGCTCTGGCCAGGACACGATCATTCCTCTCTGTGCTGCAACTTATCAGGTACTCCTTATTTACAGATAAGAGCGCATTTTACTTTATTTCCAATTTTGCTATTTCACATATGTGAAGTGACTGTATCAGCACTGCAGTACTTACGGAGCAAGGGCCGAGAGGTAGGTTCCCAGGTTGGCTAGCAGAGGCAGTTGGCCATCTGGCGCCTTCTGAGCCAGTGGGATGAGGTGCCAAGGCATAAATCGCTCATGACGATAGCAAAGTTTTGTATCCCGCCTGCAAGGTGGGTCTGCTCCTGAAAACTGAAAGGTTGGCCGAATGAAGGAAGCGAGTAGGAGCGGGTGAGGTAAAACACGTCGGTACTGCAAGTAAGGAAAAGTGGTTTACTGGTGCGTGAATATATACAGAGGCATACGTAACTTTGTACATAGGTGCGAAGCCTTAGACCCGTCGTAAGTAGAGCAAAGTCTCTATATGAAGCGAAGTGTCCCAGCCGTCTGCTCTTGATCAAATGGGCTGAATCTGGAGCGAAGCTCGTAGATCTGGACAGCGTCGGCCAGAGGTCTCTGTCGTCGGTGTCGTAGTGCCAACCTAAGAACTTGCACCTACGCCTTGGCATCGTAGCTATTGATACCACACAAAGAGATATGTAGGGAAAGTACATTTATTCTGGCGCGAATAAAGTAATTGTTATTAATAAATATTTGCTTACAAAAGTTGCCATATGCACTCAGACATTAGAAGGAGTCTAGTGATCATAAATACTATCTTCCAGCAATTCCGCAATGCCAGGAAATGTTGATATTAATAAATAAATGATTTGGCATAACCGAAGATGTACGATCTTATACGAACTATACCGACTGTACGCTCAGGTTACAGCCTGCGCGCCATTGTCGACAATCGCTGACAGGACGCCTTTCGATCTAGTCATGTGGTAGACCATCCTCTCTTACCGCTAATACGTAACTTAAAATCAGTGTGAACAAGTTCATTTTACGGTGTTTCTTAAATAAACTCACCATAATGGCATCACGCGTAAGAATTGTTTGCACAAAAAAACTCTTCCCACTTGATTACGTAAAACACAGACAGTACTATTGTAGTTTCAGAATCTGACGGCGCCGCTACGGCTCGGCGAGGGGACATAAAACTACGAGAGCGTCTCAACATAACAGGTACGAAGAATTCCTCCACACAGCTCGCTAAGTCAGTTCAAGGACGGACTGCTCGGGTTAGGGAAGGATTGGGAAGGAAATCGGCCGTGCCCTTTCAAAGGAACCATCCCGGCATTTGCCTGAAGCGATTTAAGGAAATCACGGAAAACCTAAATCAGGATGGCTGGAGACGGGATTGAACCGTCGTCCTCCCGAATGCGAGTCCAGTGTGCTAACCACTGCGCCACCTCGCTCGGTCGGGACTGGCTTAATTACCGCAAAGCTCGGGTGGG
Organism: Schistocerca nitens; assembly: GCF_023898315.1. NCBI lineage: Eukaryota > Metazoa > Arthropoda > Insecta > Orthoptera > Acrididae > Schistocerca > Schistocerca nitens. Next base: position 420,973,321 of record NC_064620.1, read on the forward strand.
AAAGCGGTCGCCCCTTGTACCATCATCTAGGGATTCACCGGCTAAACTGAGATATTTCTGGAGGTTTTCATCATCATCATTCATCCCCATTACGGTCGGAGGAAGGCAATGGCAAGCGACCTCCGTTAGGACCTTGCCTAGTACGGCGGTGCGGGATCCCGCATCGTCCCCTGCGCTCTGTCAAAGAGTATGGGACCTCATCATCATCATTATCATCATCATCAATCCGAGTACGAAGTTCTTGCAAACTGACTACCCCGCTGCCCAGCTCGGTCATGGTGGCACACGTGGCTGTCCGCCCCCTCGCTGCTCTAGTGCGACATTCTGCTGAGCCGGCCATGGTGGCCGAGAGGTTCTAGGCGCTACAGTCTGGAACCGCGCGACCGCTACGGTCGCATGTTCGAATCCTGCCTCAGGCATGGATGTGTGTGATGTCCTTAGGTTAGTTAGGTTTAAGTAGTTCTAAGTTCTAGGGGACTGATGACCTCAGAAGTTAAGTCCCATTGTGCTCAGAGCCATTTGAACCAGCCATTCTGCTGAATTGGCTCTCTGAAGATGGCGAAACAACCTTGCTGCTGGACATGGCACAACCTACAGACGATAGTAAAAGTCGTCCCACACTTTTGTGAGCATATCTGGAATTACGGCATTCACTGTTGTTGCTATGCTTCACTGAGGTTTACCCAAAGTTGTTGGAAGGCAAACCACACAGACGGAGTCCTGAACTGGTATAACTGGGGGACAACACTCATCGATCTGCTGCAAGTCTTCGGCGTTTCACGGGGGTAATGATGCAACGTCTGCAACTTCATCCCCGATCAGGCCCAGCCGAGCTCGCGATGCCAATCTCATGCCATTTCATCGACTGCTGTAGGCATCATTCGGATATGGTCAGGAAGCATGGAGTCAGCACTCTGCTCTTGGCGTTTCAGAACTTGTAGCCGCCAGTTCTCATTCAACTGGCTCAGCAATTAGCACACGAAGTTTTGTTGACCCCATTCTAACTGTCCGCAGCTCGAGGTCGTGCGGTAGCGTTCTCTCTTCCCGCGCCCGGGTTCCCGGGTTCGATTCCCGGCGCGGTCAGGGATTTCCTCTGCCTCGTGATGACTAGGTGTTGTGTGATGTCCTTAGGTTAGTTAGGTTTAAGTAGTTCTAAGTTCTAGGGGACTGATGACCATAGACGTTAAGTCCCATAGTGCTCAGAGCCATTTGACCATTTTGACCCATTCTAACTCTTCCACCAAGGAAACATTCCTGGTAGCAGTGTAAATCGAAGCAGGATCTGCATGGTTCAAAAATGGCTCTGAGCACTGTGGGACTCAACTGCTGAGGTCATTAGTCCCCTAGAACTTAGAACTAGTTAAACCTAACTAACCTAAGGACATCACACACATCCATGCCCAAGGCAGGATTCGAACCTGCGACCGTAGCGGTCTCGCGGTTCCAGACTGCAGCGCCAGCACCGCGCGGCCACTTCGGCCGGCCATCTGTATGGTAGTCAGATGCGATGACCGCTCAGCTACGGAGGTGGACGACGTTATTCAGGCGATTATTTACATACATTGTACACAGTAACGACATTTCGACACTCCCTTGGAGTGTCCCTGGAATTATCTTTACATCTGCTACGACCGTCCTGAATCCAGGCACATATCCGGTCGGATACTCATTAAGCTCGCATTTTGTCATATAAAATTAGTGAAAAACAGTCTGGATCTCAATGGTTATTTTATTTAAAATGACCATTTTCGGCCTAGTCTTAGGCCATGTTCAGAACAGCACTGTGAAAGATACAAATCGTGCTAATTACATAAAGAAGTCAGTGACTTAAAATAAAGTAATTTATACTTATTAAAATCCAAGAGTCGTAACCCATCAGCTGAATTTGACGGTTTCAGAATAGCCAGTAGACCTCAGTCGCTGAAACTACTGCTGTTGACTAGGCATCATTGCGTTACATAGATCTGGTGAGGGTATGTTGTGTTGTATGACGTCAACGTCAGCCACCGAGGAACGATTTACATAAATTACGTATCATTTGAAGATACAGTTTTTCTAAAAGTAAACAATTATAAAAAAGCAGTGCCTGTAGGATGGAGGAGATTGTTAAAAATAGTGAGTAACTGTAAGAGATTATTTAAATATTTTTTTCCCTTATTTCTTTATTTTGTTTACTAGATAGTCTGGAACTGTATCGAATCTCTTGCAGAAGTCAAGCAATACGGCATCAACCTGGGCACCATTGTCTATGGTGATCTGAATCCCATGGACGAATAAGGGGAGCTGAGTTTTGCAATATTTCTGTTGAGTCTTATCAAGGAGAAGTGTGTACACAAAACAAGTGCATAATTCTACAAAAAATATATGTAGGTGTGTTTTTTTTTCTTTTCCCACTACTGTGTATTAAGTGGTTGGATAATGTTTCACGTCAGCTTTGTACTTCTGCTACTTTGTGGTACCCGTGCGGCTACACCTTGCGCATTCGGTGAAAATACCTTCTCCGGAAGTGTCCGCAAGCATTACATCATCTTCTTAAAGAGAAGAGGAGGAGAATGGAAGCGGGTCGGTACACAAATGCGTCATTTATGGCCTCAGCGACGTAAACATTCTGTGTTTGTACCACGACACGTGCCGGCACGTGCTTCTTTTGTTTAGGCTTCGTAGTTGGCTTACTTGTACGTTACGCCGCTCTAGAATATCACGCTAAGTTACAAATCTTCTCGCGTTGCGGACGAAAAGCTTCAGTTTTAAACACATTTCTCTTATATATATAAGTTATAATATATGTAAGTTATATAATATATGTAAATTATAATATATTCTAATATAGTTGTTTTCGTCTACAATCACTGATACGTTAAAGGGCTTGTTCATATGATTCTATCACTTTCGGTTTAATTGCACTTGAGATTGAGTGAATGATTATTTTCGAAATTCACAGTCCAGTCACATTAACGTGACCACCGCTTATTTTCGATGTCAACGTGCAGTAACTACGGCTGGCAGCATTAGCAATGGAATTTGTATAAAACATGTCGGAGGCGGGGAAGGGGGGGGAGGGGGGCGGAAAACAGTGCAGTCGTTGTCATAATGCGGAAACGGAGCGATTTATCTGACGTCCAGAAGGGCATAATCATTTGGTTTCGGGCAAAGAGTGGAAGCATTTTCGAAACGGCTAAGTTCGTAAACTATTCGCTTGTTGCTTTGGTTAAAGTTTACCATGCATGAAAAAATGGTGCTATCGAAAATCGACGCTAAGGCAACTATGCTGCACCACCAGCCAAAAATGACAAGGTTGAACAACGTCTGCGAAGATATGTACAGGTGAATAGACGTACAACTCTTGAGCAGCTGAACGTTCAAAATGGTTCAAATGGCTCTGAGCACTATGGGACTTAACTGCTGAGGTCATCAGTCCCCTATAACTTAGAACTATTTAAACTTAACTAACCTAAGTACATCACACACATCCACGTCTTGTAAGGGTTGAACAGCATAAAAGAGACAATTACATCGTTGCAATCGTCAGGTCTTCAGACATAATTATTTTTAGCGTAATGTTTACAAAAACTGTTTTTCGTTCATTACCCTCACAGGTACGTTTCAATTAATAATGTTAACGAAATAGCTCAGTATGCTGGTGGCGTAATAGCTTAATCAACAGACGCCAAAAAAAGTCGAATATCCCGAATAGTTCGTATAGTCGGAATTTTTTTCGCAGTAGTAGAACACGTGACTGGTGAGTAATCAGTGTGGGGTGGACGTGCTTTTGAAGGATACTTTTGTACGTTTTTCTTAAATAACTCGAAAACTCTGGCCTCAAGCGAAAACATATCGCAATACAAAATTGAACTGCACTAAAGTTCCTACAGAAAGGTCCTACTCATTTTTTCTTTAGAACTAATAGTTTGCGCTTAGCGAGCGAGAGAATATGAAAACTTCGCGCATAGTTTACGAAGGCCAGGTGTAAAATTGTGGGGCAGCTGAGTCATCCTGTATAGAGGGTCGTTACAAGGTAAACAAACTTGAAGACGATGTTATAGAAACAGGGAGGAAATAGATGGAAATGAAATGGGCGATATTGTACATCGAAATAATGCCCCTAGAGTAGAAGACATTTACTCAGAATTACTGAGATACCTGGGAGATCCTGTCATGAATAAGCTATTCCACCTGGTATGTATAATATGCGAGGCAGGCGAAACTCCTTCAGACGTCAAGAAGAATGTATAATTTCTCTTCCAAAGAATGCAGTTGTCGACAGATATGAATATTAACAAGCTATCGGTTTAATAAGTCAAGGTCGCAAAATTCTGAGACGAATTATTTATTTTACTGGCAGAAAGCAACCTAGGCAAATGTCAGTCTAGATTCTGCACAAAGTCAGGAACATGCGAGGCAATACAGGCCCCATGACTTATCTAACAAGCTGGCCGGGGTGGCCGAATGGTACTAGGCGCTTCAGTCTGGAACCGCGCGACTGCTACGGTCGCAGGTTCGAATCCTGCGTCGGGCATGGATGTGTGTGATGTCCTTAGGTTAGTTAGGTTTAAGTAGTTCTAAGTTCTAGGGGTCTGATGACCTCAGAAGTTAAGTCCTATAATGCTCAGAGCCATTTGAACCACTTGAACTTATCTTAGAAGGTAGTTTAAGGACAGGGAAACCTACATTTATAGCATTTGTAGATTTAGAGAAAGCCTTTGACAATGTTGACTGGAACATGCACACAGAAATTTTAAAGGTCGAAGGGTAAAATACAGAGAATGAAAAGTTATCTAAAAGTTGCACAGAAACCAGTTGCAAGAGTTGAAGGTCAAGAAAATGAAGGGAGTAAGACAGTGCTCTAACCTCTCTATGATGTTATTTAATTTGTACACTGAGTAAGCAGTAAAGGAAACCTAGGAGAAATTTGTAAAGAAAATTAAAGTTACAGGTGATAATAAAAAAATGAAGTTTGCCCATGGCATTTGTGATTTTGTCAGAGATGACTAACTACTTGCAGGAACTGTTGAACAGATTGGATAGTTTCTTGAAAAGAGGTTATAAGACGAAAATAAACAAAAGTAAAACAATTGTAATGAATTGTACTCGAAACAAATCACACGATGCTTAGAGAATTAGATTTGGATATGAGACAGTAAGAGTAATAGGTGAGTTTTGCTATATGGGCTGCAAATGAACTGATGATGGCCGAAGTAGAGAGGGTATAAAACGCAGAGTGGCAGTAGGACGAAAGATGTTTCTGAAAACTATAAATTTGTTGACATAGAAAGTAGATTTAAACGTTTGGAAGTTTTCTGAAGGCCTTTATATTGAGTGTAGCCTGGTACAGAAGTGAAACATGCACGAGAAACGATTCGGACTAGAAGGCTTCGAACTGTAGTACTGTGGAAGAATGCTGAAGATTAGATGGGTAGATTGAATGATCGCATTTGGGGGAAAAACAAATTCGTGACACAGGCTGATTAAAAGAAGGGATCAGCAGGAGGACAAATTATAAGGCATGAAAGAATAGTTAGTTTCGTGACGGAAAGAATTGTCTGCGTGGGTTGGATGGGGATCGGAGGGGTAGGGGGAAATAGATAGAGACCACTGCTAGAGTACAGTAAGCAGGTTAAAATGGGTAAAGGTTGCAGTAGTTAAGCAGGGAAGAAGACGCTTACATAGACTAGACTAGCATTGAGGACCACAGCAACAATAGGATTGGGGTCATATTTTCACCTGAATGAAAAGTGGAAGCACCTATGAACTGTTTCTATTCCGGACATTAAAGCTGCACTTTTTAACCACATGTTTAAATTAAATCGACACATAACACCCACTCCTCCGAAGCAACGCACTCTCTTATGTTAGTATTATGCTGTGTTTTGGCGGGAAAAATTAGCTTTATTAGTCTGTAAAAAGCTGAAAATTTCGAATCTGCTTGTCTGCAGCTTCTTCGCTGCTACAAACTGCCGTATGTTTTTGTGTTACTGGATGTATCGAGAAGCCCAAAATCTTCATCGTTATTTCATTCGTCTGTACTCATCTTCCTCTGAGTTTGAATCTGCACTCGTCGTACCGAGTGTAACAATAAAATGCTCGAGAGTAATAACAAGCAGTACCCACCTTCCTCCATACAGTTTCCGTTCTTTCAGAGTAGTGCCGCGTATGGAACTGCGATGCCACGCATTCGGTTTCGATCACCTACCAGCGTCTTTGCTTTGAATAGCGCTCTGTGTGGAAAAACCGTCGCTTTCGGGCACTGCCCGAAAGGCTATCGGCCTGGAAATTTCCAGTCGGCTGAGAGCGTCAGGTTCACTAAGAAAGGCAATAAAAAACAAGGAGCGGCGAAAGGACGTGTAGGAAGGAGATAGAATAACAGTGGCGCGTCGGGCAGCTGCGGGGAACGGGAGCGGAAGCGCTCGCTGTGACGTCCCTTCCGCCAGTCAAGGTCACCGCGATGCGCAGTTACCGTGTGCGCAGGAGACTGGACACGCGTTGGCGGGCACGTCGCAGACAAGCGCAAGTCGCTCAAGCTCAAGGGCGCTCTCGTTTCTTCCCACGTGTTAAAGAGGTTGTATCGAAACAGTGTCGTCGTTCGAGTATTTGCACATCGAGGTTTCTGTTGCGCACGGTTTCATTGCACAAGTGTGATACACACAAAACGAAACAAATGCAGCTGCTGATACTGAATTAATGTACGTGAAAGTCTGGTTTACACTAGAGCGAATACGAGCATCAGGAGCGGACAGCATTCTGTCTATTCGGTTCGCAATCGCTGGTGCTCGCTCATTTTCCGCTGGTTGTCGGCAGGGCCGGCTCCAGGAATTTCAAGCGCTGCCGCTGCACCCTTTCTCGATGCTACATGCGTTTTCAGACAAAGTCAACCTTCTTCACAATGTCATTCATTCAAGACGTCTTATTTTCTCGTATTACACTTAGTCACACATCTTTATGGCGTGAATACTTCTTTAAGACCAGAGCCAGATGTTGGACACCAGTCACTTTACCAGAAGTGAATATTTTACTTATTCTTTATTTGTTTATTACAAAGTTACAAGTTCTTTATTTATTTATTACGAAGTTACTACTTTAGAGGTTTACGGTTTTTATATAGGCACTGTTAGGGGACCATATGCTGACATTATAAGGGCAAGTTCACGAATGATGCCTCCAAAATTTATAAATGAAATCTCTGCTTTTTAAATAAAACATCTTTATTCTTCATGTCTGCATATTTATTTCTCAACATGTCGTTACCGTCACTGTAGAATGTTTTGTTGCCGGAACCTCAACCTCACCTCCGCTTTCACCGCTTCATCACTCTAAAAGCGAAGTCCTCGAAAGTGTTCTTCAAGATGTGAAAACAGACCGGAATCGCATGGGGCCACGTCGGGACTGTATCGAGGATCATGAATGACAAGTGAGCCCAAGGCAGATGTCGTAGCGCTCTTGTAAGGGCCTCGCATTGTCGTGCTAAAGGAGCGGGTGCTGCATGTGTGGACGAAGTTTTCTGCGGTTAGAAGCTCAATTAAAGCACGGTGTCACTCACGCACCAATATAGTTACATTACATACTACAATTCAGAGCCCTCTAGCGGCAGATTGTTGCAACTTATGTTTAAAAAATGTTCAGGTGTGTGTGAATTATTAAGGACCAAACTGCTGAGGTCATCGGTCCCTAGACTTACACATTACTTAAGCTAACTTATGCTAAGAACAACACACACACCCATGCCCGAGGGATGACTCAAACATCCGGCGGGAGGGCCGCGCAATCCGTGACATGGCGCCTAATGGCCACGTGGCGAAACTTTTGTCAGCGAAGGGAGAAAATCGACCGAATATGTGTGACATGTATTATCTCAACCGATATTGAGAACAAAGTAAATAAAAATTACTTTTCAGCACGCCTTCATGTAAGGTTTTCCGCTTCTGTAGGCTGACATGGGTACCGCATTTCAAATGTTGTATACGTGCATAGTAGAAATTCAGTTGGCAACACTGCCAACAGCAAGCTTAGCTATTTTGTAAGACGCACTCAAGATGACAAAATCTAGCTCTTCATTTGCCACCTGTTTCGCAATTCCGTAGATAATTTGCAGTAAAGCAGTAGATTTTATGAATGATTTGTCGTATTCTCAAGCCTAGTTTACACTACAACATTGGGTTGCGCCACCCGTTGCGTGGAATGAGTTGCACGCAAGTGGTTTCATATATGACTGTAGACACGGCGACACCAACATACACTTCAGTTTCGTCGTTTTGTGGGTCCCTGAGTCGTGTCTGAAATGAAAGTTTTGGCAGCTGCACATCGCACTAGTTGTGATGGAGTTAAAGCTTGTTGCGTGGATGCGCTGCATAAGAAAAAAATAAGAAACGTATTTCGATTCGTGACTAGATGAAGAAAAGACGTCAGCTCGGTTGCTCAGCATCAAATGGTTCAAATGGCTCTGAGCACTATGGGACTTAACATCTGAGGTCACCAGTCCCCTAGAACTTTAGAACTACTTAAACCTAACCTAACCTAAGGACATCACACTCATCCGTGCCCGAGGCAGGATTCGAACCTGCGACCATAACGTTCGCGCGGTTCCACAGTGAAGCGCCTAGAACCGCTCGGCCACATCGGCTGGCTGCTCAGCATTCTTGTTGAAATAATTTATTCCGGAAGATCCAAGAAGTTCTTTTAATTATCTTAGAATGTCACCAGAACTGTTCACGTTTCTTGTAAATAGAGTTAATTATGCGATAAGGAAAAAAGGTACTGTAATGCATGAAGCACTGTCGCCAGAACTGAAATTACATATTATATTGCGTGCGTTACAATCGAGAACACTTGGCATGCTATAAGATACGGTTGTAGTTGGTGATGACGCTGTTTCATTAACACCAATTATTATTAACGTTAATAGTAATTAGCAACTATAATTATTCGAAGCAGGCCGCACTAAGAAGAGAATGGTTTGCAAACTACTCTCTTGAAGATAAATCTGTACTGTAGCAATATTTCAAAATTCTAACATATGTGAATGGGGAGCGCTGCAGCGACGTTTTAAATAGATGAATATTGAATAAAGAATGCAGCTTCTTGAATTTGCCAAGCCTTCCCTCCTGTCAACAATATTCCTTAAACAGAGAGTCAGCCAACTCGAACGATGAGATTTTAGTCTTGTAAATGTGAGCATTGCCACAGCAAGAATTACACTTGGTTGTGTTTTTCTTAATTCAGTTGTATATGTGCTCCTAACTCAATAAATTTTGCCCTGCAGCTCAGATATTGTCAAATCATCTATGCCATGATCGCACATGATGGTCTCAGCGGCAGCAATATGTTGCTTATTTTTGTAATTAGCTTTACTGAAATCCCACAAACACCTATGCAAAGCATAGATATCCCAAAAGCGAACATTATTCTCCGTTCCCCACCTCATATTTCAGTTCGTCTACACTCTACGAACACACATAACCTCAAAGCCCATGCAACTAGTGTCGCCAAAGCTGGAACACGCCCAAAGTACACTCCTGGAAATTGAAATAAGAACACCGTGAATTCATTGTCCCAGGAAGGGGAAACTTTATTGACACATTCCTGGGGTCAGATACATCACATGATCACATTGACAGAACCACAGGCACATAGACACAGGCAACAGAGCATGCACAATGTCGGCACTAGTACAGTGTATATCCACCTTTCGCAGCAATGCAGGCTGCTATTCTCCCATGGAGACGATCGTAGAGATGCTGGATGTAGTCCTGTGGAACGGCTTGCCATGCCATTTCCACCTGGCGCCTCAGTTGGACCAGCGTTCGTGCTGGACGTGCAGACCGCGTGAGACGACGCTTCATCCAGTCCCAAACATGCTCAATGGGGGACAGATCCGGAGATCTTGCTGGCCAGGGTAGTTGACTTACACCTTCTAGAGCACGTTGGGTGGCACGGGATACATGCGGACGTGCATTGTCCTGTTGGAACAGCAAGTTCCCTTGCCGGTATAGGAATGGTAGAACGATGGGTTCGATGACGGTTTGGATGTACCGTGCACTATTCAGTGTCCCCTCGACGATCACCAGTGGTGTACGGCCAGTGTAGGAGGTCGCTCCCCACACCATGATACCGGGTGTTGGCCCTGTGTGCCTCGGTCGTATGCAGTCCTGATTGTGGCGCTCACCTGCACGGCGCCAAACACGCATACGACCATCATTGGCACCAAGGCAGAAGCGACTCTCATCGCTGAAGACGACACGTCTCCATTCGTCCCTCCATTCACGCCTGTCGCGACACCACTGGAGGCGGGCTGCACGATGTTGGGGGCGTGAGCAGAAGACGGCCTAACGGTGTGCGGGACCGTAGCCCAGCTTCATGGAGACGGTTGCGAATGGTCATCGCCGATACCCCAGGAGCGACAGTGTCCCTAATTTGCTGGGAAGTGGCGGTGCGGTCCCCTACGGCACTGCGTAGGATCCTACGGTCTTGGCGTGCATCCGTGCGTCGCTGCGGTCCGGTCCCAGGTCGACGGGCACGTGCACCTTCCGCCGACCGCTGGCGACAACATCGATGTACTGTGGAGACCTCACGCCCCACGTGTTGAGCAATTCGGCGGTACGTCCACCCGGCCTCCCGCATGCCCACTATACGCCCTCGCTCAATGTCCGTCAACTGCACATACGGTTCACGTCCACGCTGTCGCGGCATGCTACCAGTGTTAAAGACTGCGATGGAGCTCCGTATGCCACGGCAAACTGGCTGACACTGACGGCGGCGGTGCACAAATGCTGCGCAGCTAGCGCCATTTGACGGCCAACACCGCGGTTCCTGGTGTGTCCGCTGTGCCGTGCGTGTGATCATTGCTTGTACAGCCCTCTCGCAGTGTCCGGAGCAAGTATGGTGGGTCTGACACACCGGTGTCAATGTGTTCTTTTTTCCATTTCCAGGAGTGTATTTAGTTTCATCAACGCATGCGAAGTGGCCGATAGCGCAGTTGCCTGCAACCTAGTGTCGTCTAGGCTTCAGGTTTCTTCGTTTCTGCAAAGAGCTTCATTGTCTTGTTCAATTCAACCTTTTGGAACCATATAAAAATTTAAGATTTTGCGGCCCCCATAAAATTTGCCGCCCCGAGTGGTGGCACAAAATTTACCCCCCCCCCCCTCAACCCTGGTTGTCGGTCTTTAGCGAACCATCAAATCGGCAACATAGAGATCATTCGTCTAAAGCCCAGCAGAAACGAGGAAACAATTAAAAATTGTAGTTCATTGTTTACTTCACGCACTAGGATATCCCATGCACAAACACACCCGTTGACTTCATAAATGCACTACGTTGTATCGTACTTCTGAACAACCCAGGCACTACAATATCGTATACATCGTATCGTATCGTCTTCATAAATGAGAATTTAACAATTCTATCCATAGCGTAGCTACAGCCGCCGCAGAGTTGCGCTACTTCTTTATACAGGGCTTTACATTCGTTTGTTACTTTGTGTCTGTACTACTTTTGTTGTTGATATGAGATGCGTTAGCGGTGGAGTATAGCAAAGAATGTAAATATCATGATAGTTGTGGCATCCAAGAGGTCCACAGTACAAATGAAGTAAAAGAAATTTGATGACAGAAAATTGTCGATGAATTCACAGCTCCAACTGAGGATGTGAGAAATATAACTTCATTACATGCTTCCACCATTCGAGAATGGAGTGAATAAGCACAACTTCGCAATTCTATCAGCCGAACAAACTTCCTTTAAAGTAAACTACTACCAATAAACATGTTTTATACCGAGCGAGGTGGCGCAGTGGTACGACACTGGACTCGCATCCGGGAGGACGACGGTTCAATCCCGCGTCCGGCCATCCTGATTTAGGTTTTCCGTGATTTCCCTAAATCACTCCAGGCAAATGCCGGGATGGTTCCTCTGAAAGGGCACGGCCGACTTCCTTCCCCATCCTTCCCTAATCCGATGAGACCGATGACCACGCTGTCTGGTCTCCTTGCCCAAAACCAACCAACCAACCAAACATGTTTTATGTTGGTTAAAATTAAAAAAAAAAAGAAGTCATAGATCTTCACGTTCATGGTAGCTGTAACTACACACCCGATGATAATATTATTTTAGAGATGTTTGGTTTAATAACCGAATAAATAAAAGTCGTTTTACTGCGATCATGCTCTCCCCTCTCTAACAACCTTATATGTCCAGAGACTGGTTTGGTGCAGCTCTCCACGCTACTCTATCCTGTGCAAGCTTCTTCATCTCCCAGTACCTACTGCAACCTACATCCTTCTGAATCTGCTTAGTGTATTCATCTCTTGGTCTCCCTCTACGATTTTTAGCTTCCACGCTGCCCTCCAATACTAAATTGGTGATCCCTTGATGCCTCAGAATATGTCCTAGCAACCGATCCCTTCTTCTAGTCAAGTTGTGCCACAAATTTCTCCCCAATTCTGTTCAATACCTCCTCATTAGTTATGTGATCTACCCATCTAATCTTCAGCATTCTTCTGTAGCACCACATTTCGAAAGCTTCTATTCTCTTCTTGTCTAAAGTATTTATCGTCCACGTTTCACTTCCATACATGGCTACACTCCGTACATATACTTTCAGAAACGACTTCCTGACGCTTAAATCTATACTCGATGTTAACAAATTTCTCTTCTTCAGAAACGCTTTCCGTGCCATTGCCAGTCTACATTTTATATCCTCTCTACTTCGACCATCGTGAGTTATTTTGCTACCCAAATAGCGAAACTCAATTACTACTTTAAGCGTCTCATTTCCTAATCTAATTCCTTCAGCATCACCCGATTTAATTCTACTACATTCCATTATCCTCGTTTTGCTTTTGTTGATGTTCATCTTATATCCTCCTTTCAAGACACTGTCCATTCCGTTCAGTTGCTCTTCCAGGTCCTTTGCTGTCTCTGACAGAATTATAATGTCATCGGCGAACCTCAAAGTTTTTACTTCTTCTCCATGGATTTTAATTCGTACTCCGAATTTTTCTTTTGTTTCCTTTACTGCTTGCTCAATATACAGATTTAACGACATCGGGGAGAGGCTACAACCCTGTCTCACACCCTTCCCAACCACTGCTTCCCTTTCATGCCCCTCGGCTCTTATAACTGCCATCTGGTTTCTGTACAAATTGTAAATAGCCTTTCACTCCCTGTGTTTTACCCCTGCCACCTTCAGAATATGAAACAGATTATTCCAATCAACATTGTCAAAAGCTTTCTCTAAGTCTACAAATGCTAGAAACGTAGGCTTGCCTTTCCTTAACCTATTCTCTGAGATAAGTCGTAGGGTCAGTATTGCCTCACGTGTTCCAGTATTTCTACGGAATCCAAACTGATCTTTCCCGAGGTCGGCTTCTACGAGTTTTTCCATTCGTCTGTGAAGAAATCGTGTTAGTATTATGCAGCCGTGGCTTATTAAACTGATAGTTCGGTAATTTTCACACCTGTCATCACCTGCTTTCTTTGGGATTGGAATTATTATATTCTTCTTGAAGTCTGAGGGTATTTCGCCTGTCTCATACATCTTGCTCACCAGATGGTAGAGTTGTCACGGCTGGCTCTCCCAAGGCTATCAGTAGTTCTAATGGAATGTTGTCTACTCTCGGGGCCTTGTTTCGACTTAGGTCTTTCAGTGCTCTGTCAAACTCTTCACGCAGTATCATATCTCCCATTTCCTCTTCTTCGAACTCCTCTTCCATTTCCATAACATTGTCTTCAAGAACGTCGCCCTTGTATAGACCCTCTATATACACCTTCCACCTTTCTGCTTTCCCTTCTTTGCTTAGAACTGGGTTTCCATCTGAGCTCTTGATATTCATGCAAGAGGTTCTTTTTTCTCCACAGGTCTCTTTAATTTTCCTGTAGGCAGTATCTATCTTATCCCTAGTGATACATGCTTCTACATCCTTACATTTGTCCTCTAGCCAACCCTGCTTAGGCATTTTGCACTTCTTGTCGACCTCATTTTTGAGACGTTTGTATTCCTTTTTGCCTGCTTCATTTACTGCATTTTTGTATTTTCTCCTTTCATCAATTAAATTCAATATCTCTTCTGCTACCATATATGTACTTCACCAAAATCCTTGAAGTGCTTCGCATATGTCACGGTAGATGTTACAACTAAACTTAAGCTACTTGAACACTAGTAAAAGGAAAACTATTCACCGTGTGCGTACCCAACTTTATAGAAGGTGTTCTGATTGTGCACTGCAAAATGTTCAAATGTGTGTGGATTCCTAAGGGACCAAGCTGCATACGTCATCGGTCCCTAGACTTACTTACTACTTAAACTAAACTAACTTATGCTAAGAACAACACAGACACCCATACCCGAGGGAGGACTCGAACCTCCGGCGAGAGGGGCCGCGCAGTCTGTGACAGGTCGCCTCAAACCGCGCGGCCACTCCGCGCATCTGTGCACTGTAGGATTTGCGTTGTCAGTAGGATTAGTGTCATAACTCGGTACTGGTACGGCAACGTACGGATGAGGCACAAGGATCAGTGTGCATTACACTCGCAGTCAACATGGGCCAGGACAAAGTGAACACGGCTTTACAAACAAAGCTGTTTTATAGAAAAAACAGCAACGTTGCTCTTCGCCATTCCGACACTTTAACGGAATACGATGAAGTCCACTTTCCGCACCGGGGTTGACTAACATAATTCGGAAGTTCACACACTACTGTCCATTACAATTGCTACACCAAGAAGAAATGGAGAGGATAAACGGTTATTCATTGGACAAATATATTATACCAGAACTGACATGTGATTACATTTTCACGCAGTTTGCGGGCATAGATCCTGAGAAATCACTATCCAGAATAACCACCTCTGGCCGTAATAACGTCCTTGATACGCCTGGGCATTGAGTCAGAGCTAGGATGGCGTGTACAGGTACAGCTGCCCATGCAGCTTCAACACGCTACTACAGTTCATCAACAGTAGTGACTGGCGTATTGTGACGAGCCAGTTGCTCGGCCACCATTGACCAGACGCTTTCAGTTTGTGAGAGATCTGGAGAACGTGCTGGCCAGGACAGCAGTCGAACATTTTCTGTATCCAGAAAGGCCCGTACAGGACCTGCAACATGCGGTCGTGTATTAACCTGCTGAAATGTAGGGTTTCGCAGGGATCGAATGAAGGGTAGAGCCACGGATCGTAACACATCTGAAATGTAACGTCCACTGTTCAAAGTGCCGTCAGTGCGAACAAGAGGTGACCGAGACGTGTAACCAATGGCACCCCATACCATCACGCTGGGTGATACGTCAGTTATGGCGATGACGCATACACGCTTCGAATGTGCGTTCACCACGATGTCGCCAAACACGGATGCGACCATCATGATGCTGTAAACAGAACCTGGATTCATCCGAAAAAATGAAGTTTTGCCATTCGTGCACCCAGGTTCGTTGTTGAATACGTCATCGCAGGCACTCGTGTCTGTGATGCAGCGTCAAGGGTAACCGCAGCCATGGTCTCCGAGCTGATAGTCCATGCTGCTGCAAACTTCGTCGAACTGTTCATGCAGATGGTTGTTGTCTTGCAAACGTCCCCATCTGTTGGCTCAGCGAACGAGACGTGGCTGCACGATGCGTTACAGCCATGCGGATAAGATGCCTGTCGTCTCGACTGCTAGTGATACGAGGCCGTTGGGATCCAGCACGGCGTTCCGTATTACCCTCCTGAACCCACCGATTCCATATTTTGCTAAAAGTCATTGGATCTCGACCAACGCGAGGAGGAATGTCTCGATACGATAAACCGCAATCGCGATAGGTTACAATCCAACCTTTATCTAAGTGGGAAACGTGACGGTACGCATTTCTCCTCCTGACACGAGGCATCACAACAACGTTTCACCAGGCAACGCCGGTCAACTGCTGTTTGTGTATGAGAAATCGGTTGGAAACTTTCTTCATGTCAGCGCGTTGAGGTGTCACCACCGTTGCCAACCTTGTGTTAATGCTCTGAAATAATCATTTGCATGTCAGAGCATCTTCTTCCTGTCGGTTAAATTTCGCGTCTGTAGTACGTCATCTTCGTGGTGTAGCAATTTTAATGGCCAGTAGTGTAGTTTCGTATTGTTTCTGAAGTAAGTTGTGTTAACACAGTGAGAAGCATTAAAATGAAATAGCCCGCATCTCGTGGTCGTGCGGTAGCGTTCTCGCTTCCCACGCCCGGGTTCCCGGGTTCGATTCCCGGCGGGGTCAGGGATTTTCTCTGCCTCGTGATGGCTGGGTGTTGTGTGCTGTCCTTAGGTTAGTTAGGTTTAAGTAGTTCTAAGTTCTAGGGGACTGATGACCATAGATGTTAAGTCCCATAGTGCTCAGAGCCATTTGAACCATTTTTTTTAAAATGAAATATTGTCGAAATCTTGCAGTGATAAGCATTAAGGTAAAATATTGCCGAAATCTTCATGAAATTTGCAAGTATAAATAATTGAGTTCGTGTGCTCGTACTCGTGTAGACTTTTGTTGTTAATCTGTAAGAACACTGCAAGAACGAACTAAAGAATATCAGCTAAAAACAGCTTTATACGGATTCTTGGGGTATCTGTTCTTCAAACATTATTGAACCCAAGGAAGTACAATAGAGTGTGGGCTATGTACTATGAGAACTAAACGAAGCCATTTTCAGACAACAGTATGAACTGCATACTACTAAAAGACTCTCTGGTACAAATTTAGTTATCTTTGTACGTCGCAGAACAACGTGCCGCGTCAACTAGAAACATGGAAGGTAAGCAACGGAAAGCTAACGAATTATTGAAATTTATTTACAAGCTTCTTTGCTTTTTACGCGAATGCTGTATTGCATTGTTAACGTGTGTCTATAGATGTAGCAAGTTAATTTTTATTAGCATAGTTTCAATTATTTTAAATATGCACCCGTTGGCGACACTTTGAAATCCAACATTTTGTATTTCTTCTGTCGGTTCTTAGTCGTCAAATACACTCATATGTTTTCCCGACATAAAATTGGTATTTGTTAGTAACGTTTATGCATCTTCGGTGAGGATTTCCCGCTATCATTCAGGTCGTTTTAGAAAAATAATGGAACTGAAATGCACGAGGCTAATACTGAAAAGTCTTTGGTTCTATGGCGAGACATGCCGCATACCCGAATGTTGTTTTAACAATCTTATTTGCTCACAAAGACGAATTTTACGCAAACCGAAATCATAACAGTTGATATTACGTTTAGGCAATAATGTGGACCTATTGTTCAACAGAACCTGACAAAATTTATCGCTCTTCTTTCTTACCAGGCAGACAACAATAGGATGTTTCACCAAACTCGATGACATCTGTAATTCAAGCCTCCTACGCAATTTTGATGGATTATTATGCGAAATTTTCATTTCATTGTCGTAAAGCATGCAGTGTGATACAAAGCATAACAGTGTGTGTACACAATGTTCGTAATCTCTAGTTAAGTTTAGATTCCCTTCGTGCTTTTATGAGTTTGACAAATGCACAGGTATTCAGTCGGTATGGGACTACTTTCAAAACACAGACGGTAGGGGGTGCCGAAAATTTCTCAAGCACATTATAGACAATCTCCTACTCGAGTTACTTGTATGTAGATGATGGTAAAGTAAGCGCCTCCACACACGAACGACAGATCGCTGGAAACATCCACAGATCGCACGTGTATGGGCAGATCGTAACAGCCGATCGCTCAATATTCTCCTGCATTCCGATGAGCTCCATGCGACGAATCGTCCGTGTGTGACGATATAACTGCCTGGTTGCGTCTCGTTTGTCTAATTACGAAGCATGATAGTGTTTTCTTTCGTATCTATTCACTCCTGTTAGTAAGAACTTTGCGTTAGAATATATAGTTATTCCGGGGGGAGGGGGGGGGTGGGTGGAAAAAACCGACCGGTTAAAACCGATACCTGTATTTTAGTTCTGTTTTTGGTATTTGTATGGTCTCGGTTATAGCAAGTGATCTTTACTTTTTGCTGACAACCGGGTAGAAAAATCAGAATGTCAATAATAACAGCAGTGCTACAATTTTTGCTTTCTAATAAACCTTTTTTTAAAACGAGTAATTTTTATTCGTAAAGTTTCCGATGATTTGAAATACTGTTTTATAGAAAATGGGAAAAGTGAGTAGTGCTATTTTAATAACAACACCGACAGAAATGAGCAATAAACACGTGGCATAAGAATTGGTACACCATTATTGAGATAATAATCTACCTGTTACCATGTTGCGTCACCTATTGAATGTTGTGCGTGTACTTGCGGTGGATAAGACTCGCCCCATCTATTATGTACTGTAGTTTCTCTCTGTTGTCGTCGGATGTCAGTTGTATTACAGAATGGTAACATCCCTAGTCAGGAAATATTTTCGACCTACGGTATCAGTGAAGTACAATGCCCCATTTGCTTTAAAACTCTCCCCGCAGCTTAACAACGTCTCACATGACTGTACTCTTTTTCGTTAAGAACAGTTTGATGACAGTCAGCTGTCCTAGATAATTACGAAAAACCATCGGCACCCTGCTCCTTAAGTAACAGAACGTGGGTGAATTTATTTCTTTGCATTAGCCAATTCTTCGCCCACAGATTTTTCTCAGGATTTTTGGCCGTGATACCTCTAAAACAGCCAAGGCAAAACTCAGTTATTATTTCTATGTAAAACGAAGCCGCTACTCGTGGACGTAACTTCATGAACTTACTTATGAACAGTTCGCACAGTGATGGGAACAGAGCGGTGCTGTAACCGGGGAGTTAAGTCGGTCACGACGTGTGTAGGCGGAACACGAAACTGATGGTCGCTCGTGCGGACGGTCGGTCCATCTTCAGGGCCCTTTTAAGTCCCTCGTCATTTCATATGGTCTAACTCTTCCTCACAACAAATTACAAAAATAGTTATGGAAACCAGCAGAGTCGCTACAGTGTTAGTAATATTTATAGACACATTGCGACTGCAAACCCTTTGTGTAAAGATAAGGAGAGTAACTACAAGACTTCTTGAAACTTCCTGGCAGATTAAAACTGTGTGCCGGACCGAGACTCGAACTCGGGACCTTTGCTGTGGCTATGCCATGTCTCCGCAATATCCTTTTCTTTCAGGAGTGCTAGTTCTGCAAGTTTCGCAGGAGAGCTTCTGTAAAGTTTGGAAGGTAGGAGACGAGGTACTGGCAGAAGTAAAGTTGTGAGGACGGGGCGTGAGTCGTGCTTGGATAGCTCAGTTGGTAGAGCATTTGCCCGCGAAAGGCAAAGGTCCCGAGTTCGAGTCTCGGTCCGGCACACAGTTTTAATCTGCCAGGAAGTTTCATATCAGCGCACGCTCCGCTGCAGAGTGAAAATCTCATTCTGGAAACAAGACTTCTTCTTTACCATCTTTTCTTTCTAGGCGAAAGCCTGCGCCCTTCAGTACCCCTCAGTCCTTCCTGATGTTGTCGCTCCAACTTTTCCTTGGTCGGCCAATATTTCTATTACCAGCAGGTGGTATTTTTCTTATGATTTTCATAATCTGTCGTGCATGCATCGTGTTTTTTGTGTACGTTCCATTCACGCTTTCTCTCATGTACCGATTCATTAATTGAGTCCATTTTACATCCTTTTCTGATGTTTTCACTTCTCTACTGTCAGTGCCCTCCCTGTAATCCGTTGCAGCAATTTCATGTCCGTGGTTTCCAAAAGTCTTTTTGTTTGTGATATTTCCGATATTGCCCCAGCTGTGTAGGTCATGACTGGTCTCGCCATTGTTCTGTATATTCTTGCCTTTGCATCTTTCCCTATATGGTTTTTTTTTTTTTTCAAATAATATCAGTTCAACACCCTGCCGCTTATTTTTTTCTGTTTGTTCTCTAACTTCCCTTTCGACATTTCCATTGCTGGACAGTTCAATACCAAGATTAAATGTCTTTACTTGTTGAATAATTTTTCTATCACTTCCAGTTTGCATCTAAGTGATTCCACAGATGAGGTCATAAATTTGTTTTTTTGAGTAGATACGCACATTCAGATGTTTGGCTGCCACGTCAAACATATGTAAATGTTTCTGCAGGTTATCTTCACTCGCCGGCCGAAGTGGCCGTGCGGTTAAAGGCGCTGCAGTCTGGAACCGCAGGACCGCTACGGTCGCAGGTTCGAATCCTGCCTCGGGCATGGATGTTTGTGATGTCCTTAGGTTAGTTAGGTTTAACTAGTTCTAAGTTCTAGGGGACTAATGACCTCAGCAGTTGAGTCCCATAGTGCTCAGAGCCATTTGAACCATATCTTCACTCTTTACCAACAGAACCACATCGTCAGCATAGCAAATGATTTTTATTTCTTCGTCCCCCATTCTATAACTTTTTTTATCACCTCGTTCATGACTATTAAAAAGTAGCAAGCTCAAAGAGTCAACTGCAAGACTAATAACCGAAAAAAGGAACTGACGTGTTTAAGATGTAGTTGCAAAACACAGACTGGGAAGATGTACATACAGGTCACATGAAAAGCGTCCAAACACAAGTTTAATAAATTTCAGTTCCCCATTTTTTATCTTTTTTCACGTATTAGTGGACACATAGAGACCAACTGCCACTGCTGCTAAACATGGCAGTTCATTTTCCTTTGCAGAACTTCACAACACAGTGGGGCCCGAAATAAGGTTTTATATTGCTTGGTAAATCGCTCGTGTGCAGTGGACGAAGCGAGCGTCCGATTGCAGTCGATATTGCTGACAATCCGTCGTTCGTGTGTGGAGCCCTTAACGCATGTTTGTTCATCGGTCACGACCTGCACTCTTCCACATTAGTCTGTTGTTCCCTTCCGCGGGGACGACAACATATTAATTTAAAGTCGGTTACGAATCCCGGTGCGGCAGAAATTTTCATTGTCGTCATTCCGTTATGCAGTTTCTGGCGTGCATGTATGTCCGCAGGAACATTGTGTCGTACTTAACAATACATGCACTGAAGTACCTAATAACATTGATATGCAGAAGTATCCCTCTTGCTTTTTAAGAATCGCTCGGAAGGCAGTCGTAATTTAACCGCAGGCGGAGAAAACACGTCATAATATTTTGTGTTTCGTATGAATGGAAACCACCAAATTTTTTTTTTTTAATTCAGACCTGCTCACGGGCGTATTGTTTTTCTCCTGTGGGTATTCAATTCTTCTTATCGTGGAGGAATAACACGACAACGAATTACCTCGGCAAAGTCTGTGCAGCGGATTCTTGTTGGTACTGATTTGATCTGTCACAGGACACCTTGAAATCTAAAACATTAAAATAAGTTTCTGGCAGAAGCCTGTTCAAAAAATGGTTCAAATGGCTCTGAGCACTATGGGATTAAACATCTGAGGTCATCAGTCCCCTAGAACTTAGAACTACTTAAACCTAACTAACCTAAGGACATCACACACATCCATGCCCGAGGCAGGATTCGAACCTGCGACCGTAGCTGGCGCACGGTTCCAGACTGAAGCGCCTAGAACCGCTCGGCCACAGCGTCGGCGCAGAAGCCTGTGATTGGGCTATTGACTTGCCTCTAGGTAGAGCATTTCTTCGCTGCTGAACTAGGGGGCCCAACCACCCCAGCAGCCGTTTACCTCAGGAAATACAATTAGCATCCAGGAATAAAAATCTTACTTTTATTGGAAAATTATGATACAGTATTCATTGATTAATAGCTCAGTTTGATACTAAATAGAGTTTAAACTTAAGGAAAAAAATTTCTTATAGCAGGAAGCAACCGATTTCAAGACAATATCACTAATGCGTAGAGCTGCGGGCGGCACTATAACATGTTCGTTATTTTGTATGTAAAGGGCAATCAAAAAGTACCCGTTCGAATGTTGTACAATCCAGAATAAGTACGCCAGTCAGGCAAAATCGCCGTGAGAATGGGGCAATCATCCCGTCAACGCACAACGCTGAAGATACCCTTTGGACAAAATACATTGTGTTCTATTGGTGAAGAAGGCCTGCTGCACATCCTCGTCTGACATGAATCGTCGACCCTTCAAGATCTATTTTAAGGAACCGAGGACGTGATAATCGCCTGGGGAGAGATAAGGCTATAGGGCGGGTGCTCTGAGTGTCTTCTACTTAAGTTGACGGAACTTAACGTTACGACATTTGCTACATGGGGACGTGCGTTACCGTGGCCAGCACGGAACTCGGCGCTTCATTACACATCGGCGGGTTTCCACATACATCCTGCCCCATACACATTCTTCATTCCCCGATGGATGTCTGCCGGTATTTGTCCTTTGGCAGCCAAGAAAAAAATAACAGCACGTTGGTCCTGTCTGGACGCATTTGATGTTAAGTTCGCCGTAGCTCACGTTTCCAGATTTACCGTACGCACGTTGGAAAGACACAAACGCCACACTAATCCCTTGCCTACAAGTCGGTGCTTATATACCCACATCGGAATCGCGGTATGTTGATTATACGCTGCAGTAACGCCCTCACACAGAAGTTTTTTGATCGCTTCTAATACTAATCTACGCTCTAAAATCTGTGTAAGCGATGTTTTCGAAGGCATTTTTTTTTTGCTCTGAGAAATGCAGAGTACTTCTTTGTGTAATGGATGTCCAGACGCTAACCTTAAAATCCTGTAAAAAAGAAGAAAATCGAAGGCCCCTTTGTTATTTGCGAGGCCGGCCGAAGTGGCCGTGCGGTTAAAGGCGCTGCAGTCTGGAACCGCGAGACCGCTACGGTCGCAGGTTCGAATCCTGCCTCGGGCATGGATGTTTGTGATGTCCTTAGGTTAGTTAGGTTTAACTAGTTCTAAGTTCTAGGGGACTAATGACCTCAGCAGTTGAGTCCCATAGTGCTCAGAGCCATTTTGTTATTTGCGATAGTTTTGCGTCAGCTCGCTACCTATCTGGAGAAGTGATATCACCGCAATATACTGACGCAACTCTTGGCGAATGTCACGTGTATCTGATAACATAATGGAATACTCGTTCAGGGGAAATAACTTTATGTGATTATTACTGCCCCATTCATACGGATACCAACGTTATCCGTTTTTACGTAACTTTCGCATAAGTAGGTCATGTATCGTTCCAAACGATAACACTGAAACGAGTGATAACAATAGATTATACAGACAATTAAGCCGCTATTTTACTACTACGCCGAAGATACCGTATGTATTGGAGAAGTATTGAGAAAACTCCAGGAAAAGCCAGAACATACACATCAGATAAAAGTTTTTGCAATTCCTGCGAACATAGCATAAAAGTTCACCTCAAACTTGTGTTCTATTTGTAACATGGTGATAAGACGCTGTTGTGTGCCGTTCTGTGTGTGCGTAATGATACAACTGATAGCTCGGACGTCGGAAGAAACTGCAGTGAAAACGAGAGCTACGCTTAAAACCGTAGCAACAGTATCCACTGCGACGGTCCTTTCGTTGAGTTCTGAAAGTTTCTTTTTTTTTTTAAACTGGTTTCACGCAATGCCCACTTTGTCAGTCCGTCTTCTGTACAAAATACAGGGTGATTCAAAAAGAATACCACAACTTTAAAAATGTGTATTTAATGAAAGAAACATAATATAACCTTCTGTTATACATCATTACAAAGAGTATTTAAAAAGGTTTTTTTTTCACTCAAAAACAAGTTCAGAGATGTTCAATATGGCCCCCCCCAGACACTCGAGCAATATCAACCCGATACTCCAACTCGTTCCACACTCTCTGTAGCATATCAGGCGTAACAGTTTGGATAGCTGCTGTTATTTCTCGTTTCAAATCATCAATGGTGGCTGGGAGAGGTGGCCGAAACACCATATCCTTAACATACCCCCATAAGAAAAAATCGCAGGGGGTAAGATCAGGGCTTCTTGGAGGCCAGTGATGAAGTGCTCTGTCACGGGCTGCCTGGCGGCCGATCCATCGCCTCGGGTAGTTGACGTTCAGGTAGTTACGGACAGATAAGTGCCAATGTGGTGGCGCTCCATCCTGCTGAAATATGAATTGTTGTGCTTCTTGTTCGAGTTGAGGGAACAGCCCATTCTCTAACATCTCCAGATACTGTAGTCCAGTTACAGTAGCACCTTCGAAGAAAAAGGGACCAAAAACTTTATTGGCTGAAATGGCAAGCGAACAAATGTACAACTAAATGAAACTTTATAGCTCCCTTAATTCGCCGACAGATAGTGCTTAGCTCTGCCTTTTGTCGTTGCAGAGTTTTAAATTCCTAAAGTTGTGGTATTCTTTTTGAATCACCCTGTATAACAATGTATCACATACACAGTCCAGTTACAATGTGACCACTGCCTACTCTTTACGTCAACTTGCAATAACCTCTTCCAATCCAACAACGAGGGTACATGTTGTTGAGGAGCTCATGGACATTAACATCGAAGTGGGCTGGGGCATCATCCTACTGAAACCACATCCTTTCGCACACAATGGGTACGGTCTCCAAGAACTGTGACAGCACATCTTGCAGCAACTCCAGGTAACTTGGACCAGTCAAACGGGGAGGCAGGTGGCATCACTAAACAGTTGAGGGTATATAAGCATGTCCAAAAGAGAATGATCATTGGCTTTCGGGTCAAGGGTTGAAGCATTTCCGAACCGGCAAAATATTTGAACTGTTCGCTTGCCGCCCTGGTTATAGTATATCGTGCATGGCAAGCTGGCGCTATCCAAAACCGGCTACGAGGCAACAGTGGTGTACCTCGGGCGGTAGATGATAGGGGTGAACGAAGGCTGCGATGTGTATCAGTGAATGACTGTTCAGCAAATGACCGCCCAGATAAGCCAAGTGGTTACCAATGGTATCTCCCCAACGACCATTTGCATCCCAATACCGCATCTGGATATCCACTGAGCGGCGGCCTAAAAGGTGGATCACGTCTTATGCTCCCCCTACGTGAAATGTCTGAAGGGGAAAACCCTGGAGCAATCGTCGGAAGGGTCCAGGCCAGAGGAGGGAGCGTTATGGTCTGGGGAATGTTTTCGTGACATTCTCTGGGTGCCGGCCGGTGTGGCCGTGCGGTTCTAAGCGCTTCAGTCTGGAACCGCGTGACCGCTACGGTCGCAGGTTCGAATCCTGCCTCGGGCATGGATATTTGTGATGTCCTTAGGTTAGTTAGGTTTAAGTAGGGGGGACTGATGACCATAGATGTTAAGTCCCATAGTGCTCAGAGCCATTTTGAACCATTCTCTGGGTGATCGTCATTCTGGTGGGCACAATGCATCAACACAAGTATGCATCTATCCCTGGGGACCAAGTCCAGCCCTACGAGCACGGTCTCATCTACCACAAGGACAATGCAGCGTGTCACACAGCTCGCAGTGTATGTGCATGGTTCGAAGAGCATCAGGACGAGTTTATCTAGTGCAGCTGGCCACGGCATTGGTATTGGCTGTCTCTACATCCCTTGTGGTATCTTACAGAACCTCACTGACACTTCCTGCACGTCCCGCAGCAGTCTGCGCTCCGAGTTGCAAAAGTTGGTTATTCAGGCGTTTGCAGGTGGTCATATTACTGTGGCTTGAGACTGTAAAAACAAATTATACGTAGAAAAAATAAGTGTCAGAAGTACTTCGTCTGGCTGCACCACTACAATAGATGACACAGATTTCTATCGTAAAACTTAACAGACAAAGATAAATTCACGTAATGAAATAAGAAAAGCTCGTGAAATTTTAAAGCTCCCTCTGGCAGAGAGCGATTTAATGTCGATTACATTTGGCAACGAACCTATTCAGGGAGCAAACAGCTACTCCAAGAAAAAAAATAATCCCATGTTTTTAAAACATTGTGCAGTGTACTTGTTCTTTGATGATTGTATTTACCACGTTTCGATGATTTATGTACTACGTCATCTTCAATATGCACACATCTGTGTAAACAGATTAGGTGATCGAGTCACACAATAAAAAACAACCCCACACTGTGAATCACGTATAAAGTTAATAACTACAGGCTTTTAGAATTAATCCTTATTTTCATACTAAAATATACAAGCATTAAACTCAACCAAGAATATTATCTGAAATATTGTATAAAAATTTCTCACCTAACATTATTTCCAATATAATCCTGTTCTGTCTGTGTGAGTTTAATAAATATAAAACAATGCCACCGTCCTTATCACCCAAGTCACCTGCGGACAATGTTAAGCATCTGTTATTTCTTCTGTGTCTCCTTGCTTTAAGCCCAGTTTTTCTTCAGTGTTCTCAGTGGGCTTCCTCGGATTCCTGCGAGTAGAATCGTCTTCTTTGAGCGAATTCACTCTTGGAATCAGTTTATTTCGTTGGTGGTCTTCCTATATTCTACACTGTCGTTTCTGCCTCTAACGTGATGTTCATTTCTGCAATATACTCTTTGTTTCGGCCAGTTAATTTGGATCTTCTCGTTTTCCAAGTACTCGAGCCTTTTCTTAGCTGCTCTCTTCCGTGCAATTTTTGTTCAGAATTGTAAATTCTAGTATAAGAAAATAAGTGGAATTGGCTAAAACATCGAAAAGACTGTCCTTAAAACAAGCGGATTTCATGGGAGATCTGAATGAAGTGCGCTAAAAATTAAAAATAGGTTGTCATTTTGGGAAGTGTGTATATCAGATCGATAGTGGGATTTGTATTAATTTGCTTCTAGGTCAGTTTCTCGGTCAAGATGTTAACGAGCGAACGTGTGTGGAATTGTTTGATTTTGTTAACTCGTGTGTGATAATTTGAATCCAGATGGCCAAATCGTATCAAGATGAGTGAGATTGGAACCTCTTTCTGTCTAGATGCGAAATACTACTGGCGACATAATTTCTCATCTTTTTTTAAGAATCTGTTCTAACTTTGTGATCGTTTTTTCCTGTCAGGAATTTAAAAGCGGATTTGATAAGACTAGAAGACATACTCAAGATAAGCAGCATAAATGTGAGGGGCGTTCTGAATATATTGCAACACTTTTTTTAAAAGTAGGTTGTTTTATTCGGGATTCCAATACTCTATTCTGGCTACAAAACCCAATTTTTTGACATTATCTCCGTTCAGTGCGACTGCATTACGCCAGCTTACTGGGAGGGGGAAGGCCTCTACTCCCGCGTGACGCGTTGTACCACTCTACTGGTCGATGTCGGAGGCAACGTCTTGCTGCGTCAGCAACCTGCACATCATCCACGTACTGCTTCCCGTGGATTGCATCCTTCACTGGGCCAAAGAGATAGAAGTCGGAGGCGAGATCGAGGTTGAAGGGTGGATGGGGAAGAACAGTTCATTAAAGTTTTGTTAGCTTTTCACGGAGGCGCAGACTTGTGTGAGGCCTCTAACATTCTGCGTGGTGTCTGTTCTAAGTCGTGTCTCCCTACCACTTTCGCGCAACGACGCTCTGAGCGTGTTTTTTAGGGAATTGACTAGTTTGAACCTGGGACCTGTTGCTGGTAAGGAGACGCCAGACCACACATGACATGTAGAGTTCAGAAGAGTTCAGTGAGACTAGCGATGATATAATCAGCGTCAGCTCCACTGCACTCCCTGTAAAAGAATCGTAATACTAACTAAATTTAGTGGAAGGGGTTCAAGGCTTTCCTATTTTTAGTTAGCTGGTAAAATGACGTCGAAAAAGCAGTTAAGTTTACCACTGGAATTTTTATTCTACTCACAAAACATTGTTTATAAATTGTACTATTCATAAAAGGAAATATTTTAATACAGGATGATAAAACCAACAGCGTTCAACAAAAATGTGAACGAATAATCCCCGAATGGGTTTCCAAGTTCTATAATGGATCGAAGGATGACCTATGCCATATCACATCTATAATCTAGGTTTAAATTAAGTTTCATAAGAGAGAAAACTTCCAAAAATGGTCTACAGTGACCCTCAATTATCTTTAATTACTTATTTAACATGTCATAAATACAGTGGCTGATGTGGCTTCTCAATAATTATATAACAGAAAAATCATCGCGTTTCAGATTTTAACTAGTATTAAAAAAAAAGGGGGGGGGATGTAACAGATGAGACTTCTGCAGTTCTGAGTCAAGCCTTATGCGCTCTTATGCAGCATTGTGTGCGTTCATTACCTTGTCGGTGTTTAGACAGCGTCAGGGGCGGCTGGCAGCGCAGCTCCCCACACTTCGCCGTCTCAGTAGCAACTCTCTCGAACTTATCCTTACTACTCATTAACGAAGTTGGTTTAAGAAAAGGGTATCTGGCTGTGTTTTCAACTGACCAATCAGCGTCTCAATGTTAACCATAAGCTCCGCCTACAAAAACTCTGTCTATCCAAATGAGAAACGTTATACTTTTCGTGGTGGGGCAATGTTTTTAATGTTTGCTACGTAACAGAGACGCGTATAGCCTCACGCTAAAACTTGCAGCTGGTGTGGCCCTTTTAGTGTTATCGTAAGATCTATACTGTTCTTCTGGAGGGCTCTATCTTTTAACATGGGCTGGGGGATGGATCTCTTGGCGGTCGGCGGCCGACAATGTAAGTGTCCCGTTGTCCCGCTCTTATCGTAGGGTCTTCTAGCCTACACGGCTCTGCTCTCGGCTTCTGTTCTCGTTTCTCCCCTCGGAACTGCATCTGTTTCACAGTGAGAAGGTATGACATGCATTTAGACGTTCTTGTGTTAGTCTGTGGTATTCCATTTCCTCACTCGTTGATCGTATTACTTTGGTTAATTTAATGTCAGGATTTATTCGGAGCTATGTGACGTATTTCCGGATTTGCAATCATGTCAGGGTTTTCATGGAAGGTGTTGGATTTGCCTGACACGTTAAAGGCAATGCACTGTCATGAAGAAGGAGAAGTTCGCTTGCATTTTTGTGGCGACGAACACGCTGACATTGTTTCTCCAATTTCGTGAGGGTATACTTCAGAGTTGATCGTTGCACCATGAGTGAAGACATCAAACAGAATAACCCATTCAGAATCCCAGAAGTTGGTCACCACCGTTTTACTCACTGAGAGTACGTCTTTGAACTTTTTCTTCGGAGGAGTGGTGACGTGGCGTCACACCATGGAATAACGTTTTGTTTTCGGTTCGAAGTGATGACGCTGTTCAACAGAAAATTGTCACGATCAGCCTCGTAACACGCAAGCAATTCCGCACAGATGGTCCTTCGTTGCTCTTTATAGTATTCTGTTAGGCAGCGAATAACCCAACGGGCACACATCTTTGAGTACCCCAACTGGCGTACTGTAGTGTCACCATTACCAACAGACATCTCTTGTTGCAGACGCCATTTTGAAGGCTGCGTGTACCGCCGCCACCTATTAGACCTTCATGAAAGTATAGGGGCTGAAGCGGGAATACTCCACGATGTCCTGCAACAAATTTCGCATAATTTCAGCCGAAACTGACCGAGGAAAAGAAAAGTTTATATTACTTATCGAACACCCCTCGTATCTGGGCTAAGTAATTAGCGCGGTATTGAACCGGTTGAAGGTTTTTGTTTTAGTGAAACAATATTCGGAGTAGCAGAGATGAAATTTAGTAAAAATCTTTGTGTCCTGTTCGGAATTGGCATGATTAGTTTAAGGAGTGTCTGAATGTTCTTCCTGTTGCCACTCTGTTATCCTCCCCCCCACCCCCACCCCTCCTCCCCCAGCCAGGGTCGGAATGTGTGTGCCCCAACTGCCTGCGTGTAGTGTTATTCAGGAGAAAGGGAGCGAAATTTTTTTTTTAATTTCTGTGAATTGTGCAACCAAGCCTGGAGTTGGGTATTAGCCCAGTATTCACCTAGTGGGATGTGGGAAACCGCCTAAAAACCACATCCAGGCTGACTTGCACACCGACCCTCGTCGTTTAATCCGCCGAAGCACCTGACCTTCCCGGAAGCGGCACTTCAACACGCACGGCCATCCGGGTGGGTTCCAGATTTAGTAAAAATGACACGCTTTATTGGAGATAAAGTTTTCTTTTACATTTTTTAAGACGCAGTCACATGAGAATTTCGCAATACTGCAACGGTTTTCGACCAACCAGTGGTTATCTTGAGACTATAGGCATCATCAGTTTTCCGTCCGTTTTGTTGGCAATGCAAGGGAAACCGCTTAAGGCATGTGCCTGTAGTGTCAAGATGACCCCTGGCTGGTCAGAAACCGTTACATATTGTGAATGCCAATGTGGGTATACAGTAAAAGAATTAAAGATCGCTCTCCATTAATTTTCAACAGTGTCTTAGAAAACGTAATCCAAGAGTCGCGAAAAATAAAATCGAAGTTAAAACTGACGAATGTATCAAATTAGGAACAACTAATATTAGGATAGACTTATTAGCCTTTGCACGAGCCATGGCGCCTCTGTGTCAGGACATTCAAACAGCGAAAGCGTGGGTCTCCAAATATCGTTTGACAAGAGCAAAAAGCATGCCTAACAACAGCCTGTAATACAAAATTCTAGAAACTAATTATCGGAAAATCGAGAGAGTTTTTCAGTTCAAATATTTAGGCGAAATCATTCATGAGACTGACCTGGAAAACATTGGTTACGAAATTCGTTGCTACAAAATGTAAACAGGTATCGAACAAATCTATTACAAAAAAAATAAATAAATAAATAAATAAATAAATGCATCTCAAAAAACACAAAACCGAGACTTTACAATACAGACCTCAAACTGGTGTCATTATGAGGCTGAAACATTCATTTTCAGCAGAAAGAGAGACATGGACGAAATCCAAAAGGGAGAACGAAAAGTAATCAGGAAATTTTAGGTCCAAATTGTATTGGAGATGAAACATACAAACTAAGAGCAAATAAAGAAATTGAAAACTATAAACATTTATGCGGATATGTAAAAACGCAGGCTAAAATACTATGGACTTATTATGGGAAAGGAACCAACTAGATTAACTAGACTGATTGTGGAACTCTACGAAAGTTACCTATCGACAACTCAACGCTTCTTTTCGATGAATGTCTCCTTAGTCCAAAGGTATTTACAGTAAAGCTAAAATTGAAATTATATAATAGATCGGTGCAGTAAAAGAAGACCTGCAGCAAGCCGGATTTGATATCCCAATCAGAAAAATTTTTAGGCAAAAAATTCAGGACTGTATAGTTAGCGATCAGAAAAACCTAAGGAAACCGGAGAAACATGGTCTGTCGAGGGGGAAAGAAGCAATTCTAAGAAAAGGAGTGCAATATAGGCACAAAGAAAAGTTAGAATAAAACTCTGAAAATAATCATTGTTGTTACCGCGTGGTCCAGTAGCGCCCAAACGTGAATGATAACAAGAGTTCGAATAGCACACCGTTCGTCCAAATTTATTTCTCTTGTGGTTTCTGTAAATCATGTAAGTCGAATGCCGGGATAGTCTTTCGAAAAGTCCACGACAAATTTTCCTTCTTTTCTTTGCCCGGTCCGAGCTCATGCTCCGACTCTCTAAGATTATCGCCGCCGTGAGCGTTAAACTGTAATAGTTTGACGAGGGTCTCGCACATAGACTTCATCTAATTGTTAAACATAGTAATTACTACTTATGGGTGTTGTTTTTTTTATTTATAGGAGCATGCGTAATTTTCAAGCAAAAATCATAATTGAAAGTAAGTACACGGCGTAAACACAGCCGTTTTCGGAAATTGAAACAAGCACAAGCATTGCCCATATTGCCCATAGTCAGATAGCGACGTGGATTTGTGATTATCTATCTTTTTTGGTCTGGACTACTCTTGTGTTCGTTCGAATTTTAGAATAGTGGCTGTGTTTAGGCGTTTGTGCGTATTTTCATTTATGATATGTGATTGAGAATTATTTATGTTAGAAACTGTAACGGAAATAAATAAAAAACTGACAGCTATAAGCGGTATTAACCATGTTTCACTGTTGAATTCTAAGATTCCTTCTTGGTTGTCGTGCAACAGGACAATAACCGATTAGCTCCTGGGAAATTCTTTTGCCTTCATCTTATTCTGGCTATTTATGTACTGCATGCTGCAAGGGCTCTGTTGATTGAGATCACATTAAATAGGAGCAACGTACAAGAGGTCTGATCAGAGATAAGGGAACGCTGTTTGGTGCTGATACGGGTAACGATTTAGTCTTTCTACGGTGGTGTGCGGGTACACAAGTGTAACGGATCTTTACAGCCTAAAGTGAGTGGAGAACTTCATATTTTATTATTCTTTTTCATACTCGCGAACGATTGTCTTTGTTGGTTTATCAGTGAACGTCGATTTCATGAACCGAAAGATATATTGTATCTTCGTTACGGTTCAGTGCAACGCGACCGCCATATCTGCTTTTCGCCAAATGGGAAACTGCATTGCGAAGTAACCGTTGCCTTGTACTAGATCCTGGTTTCGTCACCGAGCCTTTTGTATCAGGCGGACGTAGATTTCTGTTTCCCACACTTCCAGAATTGTGAAAGAAGATAAATCCACTTAGGTCAGGTGCAGTAAAACTTCCGATCCAACAATGGTTCCGTTGCATGTGAATGGATTATGAGACGTTGTGGAGATGCACATATAAAAATATAGTAGCTCGACAGAAATTCATAAAACTCTATCAACTGACTTTTGCCTTGATTTTGACTAAACAGTTTTATAATTATTTGCCGACCGCTACACGTTCTTGGCGTTTATTGACGGACGCATACATTCGGTAAATAATCGAGCCTCGATCGTTCAGCAATTACCTAACTTTGGTGCAAATGGCTCAGAGCACTATGGGACTTAACATCTATGGTCATCAGTCCCCTAGAACTTAGAACTACTTAAACCTAACTAACCTAAGGACAGCACACAACACCCAGTCATCACGAGGCAGAGAAAATCCCTGACCCCGCCGGGAATCGAACCCGGGAACCCGGGCGTGGGAAGCGAGAACGCTATCGCACGACCACGAGCTGCGGACAATTACCTAACTTTAACCCTCCGATAGGCACGTTGGAAAAGTTACATGGCTTGTCTCTTGGGGTCTTTCAATATCACGGTTCATTACCTGGAGCACTTTATTTTATTTATTGTCGGGTTTCATCGCCGAGTCTTCATTGTAACATCGCATCGTTATACTGTACATTGTTTCATTATTAGTGGACCATATACATTAACTGAAAATTTGTGTTTTATGTTGTATAGATAAAATTCAACACTATATATTTTGCAACACTTCTTTTTCTGTTGGTTTATGTTGTAATAACTTCGTTTACCTTTTTACAATTTGTATATTATATTTTTCCATGGTATATCGTTTTATTCTATGTTATTGAATACAACTGAAATACTGTATTAATTCTTTTCAGGATTTTTGCTGTATCTGTAGTGATCGTAAAATGGAAAAACTTCCATACAATGAAATATCGGTTCTAGTTTTACTGTCCTTGGAAATCTTCAAACCAACATAACACACTTCTCATTTGTATCATATTTTAAACGTATCACAATCTGGCTGGAAGGAGAACTGCAAACAAATTTTCCGCAGTTGTTAGAAACTGTTTTTATTTTCTTTGTCTAGATTTCTTGGACACACAAAACACCTTTGCCTTTTGTTGGTTGGTAGGTGATTCAGAGGTGCACTATATCCAGGCTCGTAGATGTGTCCAAGGGCAAGAAGACCAATTTTCGACCCGTATTGAAGCCACATGCTATCGAGCAATCTTCTGTCGATGTAAAGATCCACAAGCTGTTGTCCTAACTACAACAGAAACTGCCGTTTCTTCTGATTTGGAGCGGGCTTTGTGCGGAATGATACTACCATGTAATCATTGCAGTGATAACCGTAATGCCATTCATATTGCAGTAATTGTAATAGTACAAGAGGCCAACTCTTGGCGTTGCGTTTCACGCTATAGGTGCCCAAAAGTTTATCCTCGGTGTCAACACTTCTCTTAGTGCATATTGTAATGTTGTATTACTTCTGGCTTCTTTGCATCACCAGCTACAGTTGTTGATGAGTGAAGGGAGGAGATCGGTATAACTACTGATGGTTTCTTGGTATATATGATAATAGCGAAAAGAAATCAGAAAATCTCCGAACAGATCAATTTACTTCTCCTGAACGTTGTCGCCACATCTCCTTGGGGACTGAAATCTTGTTTTACCTTAGGGTTCCAAAACAGGTCGTTCTCACTGCCAGCAGTTCCCTCATTACAGGTGTGCTACCGAAAAAATTGTCAGCTACCATATTGCGGCCCGTATTGAATCATTTTGTAATTTCATCTTTTATCAATCTGGAATCCTGATTTACTTCTCTCTGTTGGCCGGGTTGTTTTCACAAGTAAACCTAGCCATTCAATGGAAATGCATTTCCAGAATCGCAAGTCCACCATATTTAGCGTGCTTGCATTCAATTTATTGGCGAAATAAAGATTTACCTCTAAACTCAACAAGCTGTTCATCAACAATTCTGTCAAAGGCTGGACTGCATAGGGAAGAAAGTCGTGAAAGGAATATTTACCAAATGTTTCTAAATGTAGCCAATTTACATGAATACTGTGATCTGCCCTTGTTTCCTTATTGTTAAATCTGAGCGAACATGTGATAGCCTGACATCTTTTTACACCCATTGTTGGCCTAAAAATAGGCCTACTATTTTGCTCGTACAACAGTTCACTCATGTTCTCCCGCCCTGATCTGTAAGCTTCCGTATGTAATTATTAAAAGAAAGCCCTTATTCTGTGAATACTGCGATTGGCAACTGTAACTATCAATCTACTTATGTATGCCTTATTGTTTCCTTATTGTTAAATCTGAGCGAACATGTGATAGCGTGACATCTTTTTACACCCATTGTTGGCCTAAAAATAGGCCTACTATTTTGCTCGTACAACAGTTCACTCATGTTCTCCCGCCCTGATCTGTAAGCTTCCGTATGTAATTATTAAAAGAAAGCCCTTATTCTGTGAATACTGCGATTGGCAACTGTAACTATCAATCTACTTACAGGTATGTATGCCTACGCGCTGTAAGCAACACTTTTTAGTTATTATGTTATTAAAAAATATTTATTACTAGCATGGAGAGCTGCATCAAACCAGTCTCAGGACTGAAGACCACAACAACAACAACATTTATTATTCTTAATGTAGATATTGTTTATCCCTTTTTTGTCTAGAGGAAAGAAAATTTGTCTTTGTGTGTTCAGTCTCTTAGGTGATTTCTTTAATGATTTCAGATGCAAGATTTGTACAAAAATATGTGCCCGTTTTCAAAACATGGCCTCAGTTTATGTGCTAAAGTAACTAATTAAGAAACATTTTCTATTGCAATAAATATTAAAATAATCATTCAAAGCAAAATAACAATAACAATATTGTTATACAGTGAAATATGCGAGCCAGTGACATCTGTGTATTCTGGTGGTCACAAGCTGCTGCACACCGCTACATTGACTTGCTGATATGTTCATAGGGATGCCAAACAGTTGGCAGCACTTGGCGCGTGATGAATATGTTGAACATTCACAATTGTGTACCTCAGGTTTCCATTGGGAACAAATACTTCTGTTACGGCTAAGACACAGTAAAAGTTAGCGTATACAGTTGTAGCTAGAGAGTCTGAAAGTGATTAAAAATTGTATCCATATAAAGGGTGGAATTACCGAGTACAAAGACTAGAACTAATAAAGAGTAAGTTCGGGGGGACGAGGGGGGGGGAGGGGGAGCGTTTTACTCTTAATGCAAAGTTCCGGATTCGAATCCTGAACTGACACACAGGTTTAATCTGTTAGGAATTTTCAAAATAACGCACACTCCGTTGGAGAGTGAAAGGTTCTTTCTGGATCTGTAATATCCTGTATAATTTCTTGTTTACATTAAAATCAACGTTAGAATTTCCACCTTGTACCGTTCCTCTGTAATACAAGGAATCGTAAAATGCATGACCAGATTTTAGTTCTGTCAGCTCTTCGTCATTTCACCGCACTTCTTATGACCCAGCTATATCCTCTTTGATATTTTAAAACTCCTCGTGCAACTACAGTAATCTGCCTTCGCTTCCTGAAGCTCTACTGTTTATTACCCTTAAATAAAAAACAGGAAAAGCAGAATATTAATTTCAGTACGGAAACACGGTGGCCTTGATTTGGAACAGATTTGGATAACGTAGAGCTGGTAGTCAATAAAATACAGTAACGGAATAAATGTTGTTTTAAATCCTGAAGATGGCGCACGCACAAAAGAAACAGAAATAGAAAGAAACGCGGATGATAACATGCATTTCAGCTCGATAAAGAATGTGAGACAAATAGTAGCAACGTTCATTATTAGATGGAGGAGGAGATTAGTGTTTAACGTCCCGTCGACAATGAGGTCATTAGAGACGGAGCGCAAGCTCGGATGAGGGAAGGATGGGGAAGGAAATCGGCCGTGCCCTTTCAAAGGAACCATCCCGGCATTTGCCTGAAGCGATTTAGGGAAATCACGGAAAACCTAAATCAGGATGGCCGGAGACGGGATTGAACCGTCGTCCTCCCGAATGCGAGTCCAGTGTGCTAACCACTGCGCCACCTCGCTCGGTCCATTATTAGATAACAAGATAGATTATTCAAAGAAAGATCAATCAGCACAAATCATGATTAGCGATCATCAACGAACGTATACATCGGCTACTGCCCAATGACGCATACATATCTCTTGCGGCAAAGAGAGCCACCAGAATGCAGTATTTGCGGCGCCACACTTACGGTGTACCATGTTTTAACGTCATTTGTGTTAAATGCTTATAGAGGGAAGCCTTTGGTCTACCAAGTGACTGCACCATCTATTTTAGTCGATGACAAAACAGTGATACGTCAATTGTTAAACATTTTTTGTGGCGTCTGGACTCCTGCTTAGTTTAACTGGGCAGAGATTTTAATATGTTGTTTTAGTGGCTGAGTCATCAACCAGCCTTCTTACTGACCTTCACTGTTGTATAACTTCTTTTAACTTGTGACAACGTTATGTACATCTGCTGGAACGTCTAAAGTGGCATTTTCGGTTGCTGTGGCTATTGTTATACGGCCTTTACTTTCGGTTTCAGAAAGAGTAATACTCATTCATGAAATCCACCATCTTGTGAAAGGATGCTGATGGCCAAGCTTTTTAACACCCAATAATGTTGAGTCCACCCAACCACCCATCCGTCCATCCATCCATCCATCCATCAATCCTCCCTGTTTCAGCCATGTAGATACAAACCAGTAAAATATAAAAGAACTCAAAATGGTACAAGAATATGCAATAGATTCTAGTATCCTCATGCAAAGAGATGATAGCAGACGACTGCTAGGGAAAAACATCGGCGGAACCTGTAGACGAAGTCTTGAATTGATTACAGGAATTCACGGCTGATAGTTAAATCACAAACCTCCATCAGGACAGAAGTAAGTATGAGCTGAGGAAATGATGTTTAACTCTTTATTTTACACGTACAGAAATATTCTGAAAAGAATGTTAAGTTACTTAAATTAGATGTATACGGTCACGTGAAGAATTTTACATGGAATTTTTTTCAAAATACAGTGTCTTGCATCGAAGTATCCCATGGATGCTACTATATAAGTACTACATTCTTTGTCCTGTGGCTGAAAAAAATGGTTGTATTTTGCAGCATTTCATGTGAAATGTCTTAAAACAATTCATTTTTGGCACAAGGCACAGAGGCAGTCCACATTTTCCCCATTTCACAGACAAATACCCCTGAGGGCAAGGCTTACACTTTCCCTTTTACCCCATATTCTGGCCAGTGACTAATATCGTATGTTTTTCACTGGTACAAGTGCTCTGTTTCCTTTTTATTCTGAATTTGTTGTCCATCCAATACCGAAAGCCAGGCTTCCCTTTCCAGAAAATATCATTCCATTTGCAATGTCGAAAGTAAGAATTCGTAAGACATCTGGATAATAACTCACCTTAAAGACTTTTCTTTCCGTTTACAGTCAGTTTTTGTCGCATAAGAAAAGACAGCGCCACAATATAGGAAGAAACGGCTACTCCAGTAACTGACGCTCACATAACATTGCACGGCGTCTGCTAAAGTTGCACACTATTCGGAAATTTTCGCTTTATTCAGAGCTCTAACGGTGCATTAAACATGTTGCAGGGAAGAGTGTGCGATTTTGATGTTGCTTGAGGCCAACATTGCCAAATAAAGGGTTAATCATGTATGTCGCACCATACGAAAACACGACAAATTTCCCGATGACATACGTGAATGGTAGATCTGAATGTGTTTCCGCAGTAGAATAAGAACTCGAACGTAAAGTAGCCTACTTAGAATAATTTAATGACTATAATGCGGAACAATTTAAGATGCTGACATGAGAGGCAATAAAAAAAGTAGAGTGAATTTAGTAGTTCTGACCCTTTAAGCTCAAACACACAAGAGGACATTCGTGTAGACTTCTTTTAACTTGCAGAACTTTATTATACTTCTTACTGCTTCAGTGCAGCTTAACGTCTGTAACATACAAGAGCTGGAAAAAGCGTTATAAATATCAAATTAATATGTTGGAAGGCCATCTTTTACATCCAAAAAGACGTGAATGCTGAATGGTACTTATTGATGGGTGTGTGTGATGCGAGGTTACTATCCTCGAAAATGGACTAACAACATGAAATCTAAGTGATAAAAAACGTTATGTGTAACATAGACTGTAGAAAAGTGTGGGAGAGCGATCTGAATATTTCAGTGTTTCTCCAGTCCATCACGATTAACTCTATGGAAATAATCTACTGGAATTAACCATGCCTGACATGCCCCCTCCCCCCCCCCCAAAAAAAAAGTCTGCTTTCCATACAGCGCTGTCTTTTTACTCCTTATTTACTTACCTTTCTCACTCCATTTACATGTTAATATGTTGTTTCCTTGTCGGCTACATCGCATCGTGAATTCTTTCGCGCCTCAAATTATAAGAGAAAATATTCATGGCGGTAGTTCGTATTTTTTGTCATTTTTTAATAATCTTGGGCGAAATCGGTAAATGAATATTATGATTACAGTTCCACTATAAATTTATTTTGTGTTCAGATTGTTTCACGAAAATATAAGTTATATCTTCATGAATCCCGCACATAGAAAAAACATTGAACATTTGGAAAGAAGATGGATAATTACGCCTCTGAAGCGAAAAAATAGTACAATTGTAATGGCAAGCCTCAGTGTCGTCAGCAAGCTGGTTAATAAGAAAGAGGAAAGAAGATCACTTTCGGTTATTATCTTTGTAGGTCAACGCTTGCGACTGCTTCGGAACAGATAAGTAGCGCGTATTCAGGGACGTCCGTGCTGAGCCGAGTTACTGCATTATTTAGTTACGTGCCGCCTGGTACCACCGACACGAGCGGAACATTGAAACTTCCTCCGCTATCGATCTGGTTACTTCGAAGCCGTATAGCGTGACCAGTTACACTAAATGAAATTATTCACTGCCTGTTTTGCCACGTTAATATCCCACCCTATATAATTAAAAGGTTTCGACAGTAATGTAGTTTCATTTCGTACTGCTAATACTCAGGAACATGAATTCCTTTGAGCACTTCGGACACTACCGATACGATTTAGATAACATAGCTTCGCTTCAGGGTAATGCTGAAACATTTACGCAGTTAATTAGTGAATGTTGTGCCTCCCCAGAGGGTATCAAGAATCGCCGTGCCTCACAATAAAGAAACACATGCAATTTTCGTAGTTTTCCAGGACGAGCCATCAGTTCAGCTACACTGTCGAAGAAAAAAAAATGATGTCTATTCAAATTTCGCACCGATCGCATGAGTAGCGCCACTATGAGGATGCAAATTAGGTTTGCTTCAAATACAGTCTGTAAAGGTCGTGAGCGTTAGGTACCTTTGAGATTGGACGTAGTGAGTTGATGTTAGTCAGGAATGCCATTAAGGCGGTGACAAAGACGTCATTATCAACAGCTCATTGAGTTTGAGTGAGGTCATCGAATACAGCTACGAGTAGCTGGAGGTTCCTAAAGATTTGGCAGGAATGTAGCCACAGTACATAACTGCTGGCAGCGGTGGTCACGAGGACGTACAGTCGCAAGAAAACCGAGGCCCGGACGGTCACATGGCTCTACCGAGAGGGGAAGACCATCTTGTTCGGCGTATGGCTCTGGCGCTCCGTACTGCATCTGTAGTAAGTACTTGAGCATCAGTTGATACCACTGTGACGCAATGAACGGTTACAAATTGGTTACTTCAAGGACAGTCCCGAGCCAGACGCCCTGTATTGTGCACTCCACTGATCCAAAACCACCATCATTTGTGATTTCGCTGGTTTCAAGCGATAGCTCACTGGAAGATAGGGTGAACGTCTGTTGTGTTTTCTGATGACAGCTGGTTCTGCCTCGGTGCCAGTGATGGTCATCTGTTGGTTAGAAGAAGACCATTTGAGGCTTGCAAACAACCTGTCTACGTCCTAGACACTGGACCTGTACTTGAGCTATGGACTGGAGTGCGATTTCGTACGACGAGAGGAACACTCTCGTGAATATCCCACGTGCCCTGACTGCAAAATTGTACGTCAATCTGGCGATTTGGTCTGTTGTGCTGCCATTCATGAACAGGATTCCAGCGGGTATTTTTCAACAGGATAACGCTCGTCGACATACCGCTGCTGTAACCCAACATGCTCTACAGAGTGCCGACATGTTGCCTTGGCCAGCTCAATTGCCAGATCTGCCTCTAATCGAGCACATATGCGTCATCATTGGATGACAACTACAAGGCCATCCACGAACATCATCAACCGTCCCTGCATTGACCGACCAACTGCAACAGGCATGGAACTCTATCCCATAAACTGACATCCGGAACCTGTACAACACAGTGTAAGCACTTTTTGAATGCTTGCTTTCAACACTCTGGCTGTTACACCGGTTATTAATGTACCAGCATTTCACATTTGCAGTGGCTTATCTAGCGTTTACATTAACCTGTGATCTTGCAATGTTAATCACCTCAGTATGTTACCTGACCAAATATATTACCGAAATTTGATTATTCTATATTAATTACTTATTGGAGTTGAAATTTTTTCCGTCAGTATATTTTTGGTAGATGATCAAGAAAGGTGTGATTTTTGTCCACTTTCATAAAGCATTTCACATCATACAGTCAATCATCTATGCCCATAGCCTTTGGAAATGTTTGTAGCAACAGGAGACGAAAAGTCAGGAAGAAATGTATGCCTTGCACGATGCAAGAAACTCCCAAAAAAGAGTCGTTTAAAGACAAGAAAGACTGTACACTTCGGAGGATTTTACCCTTCTTCGTTTTAGTTCCCAACTTTGCTATTAAATTATTTATCAGGCCCAGCACGATCACTGTACTGTATCCATTAGGATAGATTGATACGCTTCAAAGAGTCACAGTAAAATATCAGTGTGGCAAAATTTTATTTCC
The DNA here is from genome assembly GCF_023898315.1 of Schistocerca nitens. Lineage (NCBI taxonomy): Eukaryota > Metazoa > Arthropoda > Insecta > Orthoptera > Acrididae > Schistocerca > Schistocerca nitens. Next base: position 421,014,579 of record NC_064620.1, read on the forward strand.
CAGCGTAAACTCCATTTTCGTCAATGCATTTTGCCCACAGAGATGTCGATATTCTTGTTTCACTCTGTCTGGAATTCGATGCTGATTGTACTCTGTCTTCAACTCCACACATCCACGTCGACCTTCTGTGTTTTTGAGTGCTACCTACACCCTTTCCATTAGTTTTTTGTCCCAGTCTTATAGCTTGGAATTCAGTAAAGTGCGTACTTGATGCATCGACTATCCCCTCCCTTGGCTTCCTTCCATTTGTTTCCATTTCATTTTCTTTACGGCCATAGCTACAACTTTCATTCCGTTCCGTGCCATGAGCTGTTTGTGTATTTCTATGTACCTTTTAGTTGCTCGTAACATACATCTCAGAACTTATCGTTAAGCAGCCCTCAAGTTTTGAAATGTTTCGAACTAAAAGTGTATGTCTCATTTCCGTAAGTGATCTCTGGTTAGATACACTGACTCTAAATTTTCATTTTCAGATACATTGGTATCTTACAAGGGAATCTGGCGGACTGGCCCTCTCGGATTTTCTTGATACTTTTAGCATTTGAAGTTCAGTGCCCGATATCAATTTCCTGTATCAACACGCCATAACTCTCATAAACACTCGAAAAAAATTGCTTCTTAAAATTAGAAGATTTCCAAGACCCGTCAAGTATAAAACATTTGGTTCTGATTAACATATACACGGGTAACTAAACCGGTCATGTAGAAGTCTACTGAGCACAAAGTCGCTAGTCTGAATCTTGCTAGTAGTAACTTACTTACTTTTGCAAGTGGAAGACTTTATAACGGAGCACCAGAATTAAACATTAGAACATCGTAGTGAGGCGGAGATTCTGTATGATGCCGAAACACTAAAACTAGTGCAGAAAGGTGGCATAAACAAAATCACGAAAATAGGAAGAAGACTGGTTGGAAACATTCTTGGTTCAAGGACAGCAGAAACAAATTACAACTGGCCACGTCCTAACACAGAAAACCATGAAGATGTAGAGAACATAACACACACCATGCGCAAAAGAAGAATGTCGTTCTTCCTACGTTTTACTCCAATGCAAGATGACAGACTACGAAGCAAATTACAGTAAAATTATGAAGCTGATGTCGTTCTTCCTACATTTTACTCCAATGCAAGATGACAGACTACGAAGCAAATTACAGTAAAATTATGAAGCTGAAAGGACAACAAGATGTATTACACAGACACTAGGTGCTCTCAAAGAAGCAAACATCAGCATAAAGGACGTACACACCAGGAATTTATTTACGAAATAAAATTCAGAACATCATCCTCAGAGAAGAAGCAGAAAGAAAATGAAAAGATACTTTTAATATCGAACAACCCCGAAGCGGAAATCACAACATATGAAACATCTGTATGCAGCAAGAATTGAAATATTGATTTAACGTGCTCTGTAAACGGGTGTTTTAATAAAAAAAATTATTAACGAATGAAAATGCTAGTTAACAAATCATGTTTGTTGACACTGTCAACGTTGGTGAAGAGCGATCTGTCCTAATTTCTGTAGATATCAAGGATTAAAAACGCTCGAAGCCAAGATCGCAAATAAATTTAATGGTGATTACTAGTTTCAGCTACACACGATTCGTCTTCAGATCATAAAAGACAGACTTGGTTAATGTGATTGCCATAATGGCTTAACACACCGTCATGAAATTTTGAGTGACACCATTAAATTATTCCACCCACACGTTCTGTATGAATAGTATCACTCAAAATTTTATTGCAGTGTGTTAACCCATTATGGCTATTACACTAATCGAGAATGTTTTCTGTGACCTGAAGCTGGTTCTTATTTAGCTGAAACTCATAATAAAAATAAAATTTGTTTGCAATTTTGATATCGAGGATTTTTAATCCTTAATATGTATAAAAACTAATTAACAAATATTGTATCATAATTTTTAACAAAATTAGCGTCATTCTATTTTTACTTACTAATCACATGAATTTCCTAGTATTCGCGATATATTACAGTTTGGTACAAAAATGCGAAAAGTCAAACAGAAAATAAAATACTCTTTTTATTTCTAGAAATCGAGCAGTTAGCCTATTGAGGCACAGTTTTTTTTTTCATCTAACAATAAGGCATTTCACGTGTCTATTTCAAATTTAAATTTATTAAACGTAAGAACAATAATTCAAAATACAAGGGTGTTAATTAAATTTGAAAAAAATATGGACACGGTAATGGATTTGCGTATGCTTATGCGTGGTGCTTATTTTTTTCCTATCCGTAAAGCCCTTTTTGATGATTGCTAGTGGAGTGCAGTGTCGTGTTTGTGTTGATGTGGTTGAGTTTGGAACACAGCGACCTCACTTAAATGTAGTCCTATACACTGATGTGAATCGTGACAGAATATCAGAGGTTTTTACAAATAGTGTGTCGACACTAACGTAAAGCTGCAGCAACAAACGATTCGATTGAGGACATCTGCTGAAAGTGCACAGAATGACATTGCGAACGTGCACTACGTAGTAAACAGAATGCCTCTCGACTCAGCGACGAACTTTGGACCCTGTTCTCACGAGACGCTGGTAAGCATAAAAGTAAAGGTTTCAGTCGTCGCTTGTGTAGGCATTTCTTGTAATCCGAAACTCCGACACACCACCTGGCACTACGAAACAGTTTACGTGGACTTCCTTTAAAGGCTGAGTATCAATCAGCAACTAAACGACCTGTGATCTTTCTCGTCATCGTCTGCCCATTTTCCTTCCACAAGAAAATACAAGTTTATTGTAGATGAATACAATTGAAGTAATGTACACAAAGAAAAGTGTAGCTTTAGCTCAGAAATAACTGTCTATGACTAACTGAAGGAATTCCTCTTTTTAACTATTCGAATACTACATCGTAGCTTGATGACTATGTCAGCACACGTGAGACTCATAAGAGATCTTCGATTAATCTTATTTCTTTTCTGGTAATCAACGAGACTTTCACACCCGAAAATTTTGTTTGTTGTTGTTGTGGTCTTGTGGTCTTCAGTCCTGAGACTGGTTTGATGCAGCTCTCCATGCTACTCTATCCTGTGCAAGCTTCTTCATCCCCCAGTACCTACTGCAACCTACATCCTTCTGAATCTGCTTAGTGTATTTATCTCTTGGTCTCCCTCTACGATTTTTACCCTCCACGCTGCCCTCCAATGCTAAATTTGTGATCCCTTGATGCCTCAAAACATGTCCTACCAACCGATCCCTTCTTCTAGTCAAGTTGTGCCACAAACTTCTCTTCTCCCCAATCCTATTCAATACCTCCTCATTAGTTACGTGATCTACCCACCTTATCTTCAGCATTCTTCTGTAGCACCACATTTCGAAAGCTTCTATTCTCTTCTTGTCCAAACTGGTTATCGTCCATGTTTCACTTCCATACATGGCTACACTCCATACAAATACTTTCAGAAACGCCTTCCTCACAGTTAAATCTATACTCGATGTTAACAAATTTCTCTTCTTCAGAAACGCTTTCCTTGCCATTGCCAGTTTACATTTTATATCCTCTCTACTTCGACCATCATCAGTTATTTTGCTCCCTAAATAGCAAAATTCCTTTACTACTTTAAGTGTCTCATTTCCTAATCTAATCCCCTCAGCATCACCCGATTTAATTTGACTACATTCCATTATCCTCGTTTTGCTTTTGTTGATGTTCATCTTATATCCTCCTTTCAAGACACTGTCCATTCCGTTCAACTGCTCTTCCAAGTCCTTTGCTGTCTCTGACAGAATTACAATGTCATCGGCGAACCTCAAAGTTTTTACTTCTTCTCCATGAATTTTAATACCTACTCCGAATTTTTCTTTTGTTTCCTTTACTGCTTGCTCAATATACAGATTGAATAACATCGGGGAGAGACTACAACCCTGTCACTCCTTTCCCAACCACTGCTTCCCTTTCATGCCCCTCGACTCTTATAACTGCCATCTGGTTTCTGTACAAATTGTAAATAGCCTTTCGCTCCCTGTATTTTACCCCTGTCAACTTCAGAATTTGAAAGAGAGTATTCCAGTTAACGTTGTCAAAAGCTTTCTCAAAGTCTACAAATGCTAGAAACGTAGGTTTGCCTTTTCTTAATCTTTCTTCTAAGATAAGTCGTAAGGTTAGTATTGCCTCACGTGTTCCAACATTTCTACGGAATCCAAACTGATCTTCCCCGAGGTCCGCTTCTACCAGTTTTTCCATTCGTCTGTCAAGAATTCGCGTTAGTATTTTGCAGCTGTGACTTATTAAACTGATAGTTCGGTAATTTTCACATCTGTCAACACCTGCTTTCTTTGGGATAGGAATTATTATATTCTTCTTGAAGTCTGTGGGTATTTCGCCTGTCTCATACATCTTGCTCACCAGATGGTAGAGTTGTCAGGGCTGGCTCTCCCAAGGCCATCAGTAGTTCTAATGGAATGTTGTCTACTCCCGGGGCCTTGTTTCGACTCAGGTCTTTCAGTGCTCTGTCAAACTCTTCACGCAGTATCTTATCTCCCATTTCATCTTCATCTACATCCTCTTCCATTTCCATAATATTGTCTTCAAGTACATCGCCCTTGTATAAACCCTCTATATACTCCTTCCACCTTTCTGCCTTCCCTTCTTTGCTTAGAACTGGGTTTCCATCTGAGCTCTTGATATTCATACAAGTGGTTCTCTTCTCTCCAAAGGTCTCTTTAATTTTCCTGTAGGCAATATCTATCTTACCCCTAGTGAGACAAGCCTCTACATCCTTACATTTGTCCTCTAGCCATCCCTGCTTAGCCATTTTGCACTTTCTGTCGATCTCATTTTTGAGACGTTTGTATTCCTTTTTGCCTGCTTCATTTACTGAATTTTTATATTTTCTCCTTTCATCAATTAAATTCAATATTTCTTCTGTTACCCAAGGATTTCTATTAGCCCTCGTCGATTTACCTACTTGATCCTCTGCTGCCTTCACTACTTCATCCCTTAGAGCTACCCATTCTTCTTCTACTGTATTTCTTTCCCCCATTCCCGTCAATTGTTCCCTCATGCTCTCCCTGAAACTCTCTACAACCTCTGGTTCTTTCAGTTTATCCAGGTCCCATCTCCTTAAATTCCCACCTTTTTGCAGTTTCTTCAGTTTCAATCTGCAGTTCATAACCAATAGATTGTGGTCAGAATCCACACCTGCCCCTGGAAATGTCTTACAATCTAAAACCTGGTTCCTAAATCTCTGTCTTACCATTATATAATCTATCTGATACCTTTTAGTATCTCCAGGATTCTTCCAGGTATACAACCTTCTTTTACGATTCCTGAACCAAGTGTTAGCTATGATTAAGTTATGCTCTGTGCAAAATTCTACAAGTCGAAAATTTTGTTTAGTCTGCCTCAATAAAAAAAAGAAACTTTTCTGCGGTTCGGATTCCGTGTTAGACAGTAAACTATTGTTTGCATGGTAGGATCGCAGTCGCAGGAAGCCAACAGAAGGGTAGTTAGTTTTATGTTCCAGAGATCATTTTCATGATAAACGTTATGTTTTGGAATGTATATATCAAATTAACTAATTCTTTCTGTTCAGAAATTCGTTCAAGGTATAGAAGACCGTTCTACTGTCACCCTTTTTATTCTAGTGGGCAGCTTATCAAAAAGGCTTATAGCTGTGTATTTGACTGCTTTCTGTGCCAAAATGATAATTCAACACTATTATGTTGGTGAAAGCCTCTATTATTTTTAAACTGCAATGGATTTTTAACAACGAATTTCATGAGTGAATAAATGTACTTCGAGGTTATGGTTAATATTTCTACTTGTTTAAACAGATTCATGCAAGATATAAGTCTGTGGACTTCACACATAACTCTAATTACCTTGTTTGGTGCAACGGTGCAATGAATACTTTTTGCCTATGCGAGGAGCTACCGCGGGATAATTTCCTATAGCACACTAGTTAATGAAAATATGCAAAGTGTGTTAACATACTGATTTCTGTGTCCCCCAAGTTGGTCATTACGCTTATGACATAAGTAGCTGAACTTAAATGTTTCAGCAAGTACTGTATGCGGTTTTTGTAATTTAAATTTTCACCAATGTGTACACCCCAGTACTTAGAGCTTCCCTTCCTGTTTATTATTTTTTGTTGTTGAGCAACATTCGTAATATGTGGGATATTTTCTTTCTTCAAATTTTAGATCTAGCCAATTCGACAAAAGCTGTCAATAACTGAGACAAAAACATTGTTTGCTATTTACCCTGTTGAGGCCTCTTTTAACAACATGACAATTACGCTTGCATCATTCTGATTCAAATAAAAGGTTAGACAATTAACAAAGATCAAGAAACAATATGGGGCTCAGGATCAATCCCTGAGGAACGCCCATTGTGATTTCTCTCCATAAAGATGATGTGTTCCTGTTGGATTACTCAAATACCCCAGCGTAACTTTCTGCGTTGTTTATCAAACAGGAACTAAACCGGATGTGCGCTGAACCATTTATCCCATAAAAATTCTGTTTAAATAATAAGACAATATAATTACAGATACAAGCACAGTCCCTGCATGTTCATCTTTTCAGAAATGGTTGCGGAACTCAGCTGCTCAGTACAGAATATCGAATCAACACCTTTCAGCCGTTTAATTTCTAAACTGATATTTTATTTGGCTACCAGCTTCTGCGATTTACTACGCCATCTTCAGGCCCCTGGACCGACATGTCAAAATAGGGACCAGCATTCAGGTACTGGTATCTGTAGATTTCTGTTTGATACAGCGATCACTTCAACCATCATCTGCAGTATTTGGCTGCTGGCCCCTATTTTGACCGGAACCAAGGTTGGAATCTTCCTACACGTCGGTCAGGGGGCCATTTTTTTCTTGAAAACATATCCAGCATGCATCGCATCAGTCCAATCAAGCTGAAAAAGAAAACTTTGTAATATTAACGTGAAAACTTTTAACTAGAAGAATAACTGTATTAACACTACGATCACAAATACCTCACAATTATACTGTATACATACCTTAACAATTAACAGCATGAAGACAGAATGATCTAGGATGCGAAAGCATGCGCTTGTGCACTACGATTAGTTTACTTTTACATCACAACAGCAGTGGGAACTGCTTGAATGAAAGTGCTGTGAAGGCCCCAAAGGCAAGCAGTGCAGTCATGTACTTGCATACAACAAAGGCATATAGTTCACAAAACATAATGATATCTTTATACTTCGAAAACTAGGTACTTCCTCAACAAGGGCCTACCACCACCGCAATAAGCGACACAGAACGAATACGTTACCTACGTTTCACCCAAATACGACTCATTCAGTTTAACTACCCAGCGGAGTACATTACCGTCTCAGTAGTGAAGCAGTATCGTGTAAAAACCAATATTCTGGCGTTTGACGATGTCATAAACTATCTTCAGCACAAAAAGATAAAACTAAAACAGCCAAAATTACACTATGTGATCAAAAGTATCTGGACACCCTTAGCCTTGGTTACAGCTTACACTCGCAGGCATTCGTTCAATCAGATGCTGGAAGCTTTCTTGGGGAATGGCAGCCCATTTTTCACGGAGTGCTGCACTGAAGAAAGGTATCGATGTTGGTCGGTGAAGCCTGGCACGAAGTCGGCGTTCCAAAACATCCCAAAGGTATTCTATAGGATTCAGGTCAGGACTCTGTACGGGCCAGTCCATTACAGGGATGCTATTGTCGTGTAACCACTCCGCCACAGGCCGGGCATTATGAACAGGCGATCGATCGAGTTGAAAGATGCAATCGCCATCCCCGAATTTCTCTTCAACAGTGCGAAGCAACAAGGTGCTTAAAACATCAATATAGGCCTGTGCTGCAATAGTGCCACGGAAAACAACAAGGGATGCAAGCCCCCTCCATGAAAAATACAACCACACTGTAACACCACCACCTCCGAGTTTCACTCTTGGCACTACACACGGTGGCAGATGACGTTCACCGGGCATTCCCATACCCACACCCTGCCGTCGGATCGCCACATTGTGTGCCGTGATTCGTCACTCCACAAAACGTTTTTCCACTTCTCATTGTCCAATGTTTACGCTCATTACACCAAGCGAGGTGTCGTTTGGCATTTACCGGCGTGATGTGTAGCTTATGAGCAGCCACTCGACCATGAAATCCAAGTTTTCTCACCTCCTGCCTAACTGTCATAGTACTTGCAGTGGATCCTGATGCAGTTTGTAATTCCTGTGTAATGGTCTGGATAGATGTCTACGCCGGCCGGAGTGGCCGTGCGGTTCTAGGCGCTACAGTGTGGAACAGCGAGACCGCTAAGGTCGCAGGTTCGAATCCTGCCTCGGGCATGGATGTGTGTGATGTCTTTAGGTTAGTTAGGTTTAAGTAGTTCTAAGTTCTAGGGGACTGATGACCTCAGAAGTTGAGTCCCATAGTGCTCAGAGCCATTTGAACCATTTTTTGATAGATGTATACCTATTACACATTACCACCCTCTTCAAATGTAGGCGGTCTCTGTCAGTCAACAGACGAGGTCGGCCTGTACGCTTTTGTGCTGTACGTGCCCCTTCACGTTTCCACTTCACTATCACATCGGAAACAGTGGAACAAGGGATGTTTAGGAGTGTGGAAATCTCACGCACCGACGCATGACACAAGTGACACCCAGTCACCTGACTACGAAGTCCGAAGGTTGCGCGGAGCTCCCCACTCTGCTCTCTCACGATGTCTAATGAGTACTGAGACCGCTGATATGGACTACCTGGCAGTAGGTGGCAGCACAATGTACCTTATATGAAAAACGTATGTTTGGGGGTGTCCGGACACCTTTGATCACACAGTGTATATGTAGCTCTCAGGACGAATCTTTCTCTGGCTGAGGACAAATTACTACTGGTGTTCCACAGAGTTCGATTTTACACTGATAAAGCAAAAATAGTGCTATTCGCTGATAATGCAAACATCATAATCAAGCCGAACGCAGCTGTAACGTCGGAAAGAACAATACACTAAGGTGACAAATGTCGAGAAACACGCGTATGAAGGCTAATCAATTGTCACAGAATCAGTTTGTCCCGAAAACGGAAACAGCGTTACTCCCTTTGAGGAGGTGAATTACAGGCCTGGCGAAAATGGTTTGTCCGGAATTATAAAGCTCTAGTTTGACTATCCAAATCATTTATCCTAGTTATTAGTGTGTTTTGTGAAGTTCCCTCTGTGAACTGTGCCTGGTAAGAAATCCAAAGTTAAGGATATTGACATGGCTTTTAAAAAACAGCGATATGCACATATACAGAAGGCACTGGTATCAGGTACACTAGATATAAAAGGGCACGGCGTTAGCGGAACTGTCATTTGTACTCCGCTGTGTCATGTGAAAAAGTTTCCGACATTATTAAGGCCGCACGATGGGCATGAACGGACTTTGAAAGCTTAATGGTAGCTGTAGCCAGTCGCATGGGACATACCATTTCGGAAATTCAATATTACGCGATCTACAGTGTCAAGAGTGTGCCGAGAATACCACATTTCAGGCGTTACCTCACGCCTAGCACAACATCGTGGTCGACGGCCTTCACTTAACGACCGAGAGCAGCGGCGTTTGCATAGAGTTGTCAGTGCTGAAAGACAACCAACGCTGCGCGAAATAACCGCAAAAATCAATGTGTGGCGTACGACGATCTTATGCGTTATGACAGGGCGGCGAAATTTGGCGTTAATGGGCTATGGAAGAGATGACCGACCCGAGTGGTTTTGCTAGCAGTACGACACCGCCTGCAACGCCTCTCCTGGTCTTGTGACCATATCGGTTAGGCCCTACACGACTGGCCTGGTCAGATGAGTCCCGATTTCAATTAGAAAGAGCTGATGATAGGGCTCGAATGTAGGCAGACCCCACGTAGCGAAGGACACAAGTTGTCAACAAGGCACTGTGCGAGCTGGTGGTGGCTCCATAATAGTGTGTGCTGTGTTTACGTGGAATGGACTGAGTTCTCTGGTCCAACTGAACCGATCATTGACTAGAAATGGCTATGTTCGGCTACTTGGAGACCATCTGCAGCCATTTATCGACTTCACGTTCCAAAACAACGATGGAATTTTTATGGACGACAGTGCGCCATGTTACCGGACCACAATTGTTCGCGATTGGTTTGAAGAACATTCTGGACACCCAGATTGCCCGACATGAATCCCATTGAACATTTACGAGACGTAATCGAGAGGTCAGTTCGTGCACAAAGTCCTGCATCGGCAAATATGGATGTCTGTAGAGGCGGTACGGTTCAGTATTTCTGCAGGGGCTTCCAACGACATGCTGAGTCGATGCCATGTCGAGTTTATGCACTACACCGGGCAAAACGAAGTCAGACACGATATTAGGAGGTGTCCCATGACTTTCGTCACACCAGTGTGAATGAAAAGCCGACGCGCAGTCTGGTGACCAAGAAAATTGTCTCTCCAGGTTTGGCGCCGTATACAGCTCGTGAGGGTGGTTCATGGTGTGGGTTCCTGTTGTCATGTCCTAGTTCATGAACCACGGGCAACGTATGAGTGGCCAAGTAATTGGTCCTGACAGTCGGCATACCATTTACTTTCGAATAAGGCTGGGCATCTCGGAAATATTCTGAGTCGTGGTCACCTTTGTGCTCAGACGGCAAAGACTACCATATCCACCGGTTAGTCCCTCAACCGTTAGGGGTAAAACTCAATGGGACCCGGGGCAAGTAAGGCTAGCAACCTGCTTCCCTGGTTCTTTAAATATGATGCTGGCAACAATCAGAGCAAAATGCCTCGGACCTTTGGAGGTGACGGAGTCCCAACTCTAATTGACAAACCAGGGACTCCTAAGATACGACGAATGGTAACGAGATGGGGAGCTGTTAATACCAATGGGGACTACTCTGGGAAGAAGGTAGAGCTGGCAGAGGCTGCAAGTAAGATGGGGTTGGACGTTTTAGCTGTTAGTGACATTCGGGTAAGGGGTGAGAAAGAAGAGGAAGTGGGAGAATACAAGGTCTACCTATCAGGAGTCAAAGCAGGAATAGCACAATGGGGTGTAGGGTTTTACATCAGGAAAGAAATGGAACCCAGCGTAGTTACAATAAGGTATCTAAACGAACGACTGGTGTGGATAGATTTGAATGTGTCTAGCAAGAAAATTAGATTTGTGTCAGTATATTCGCATTGTGAAGGGACAGATCAAGATAAGATGGATAGTTTTTATGACGCACTCAGTGATGTAGTTGTTAGAGTAAAGGACAAGGACAGTGTTCTGCTCATGGGTGATTTTAATGCCAGGATTGGAAATCGAACAGAAGGGCATGAAAAAGTTATGGGTAAATTTCGAGGCCAACAGGAACGGGAAACAGCTCTTGGATTTCTGTGCCAATATGGTCTTAGTAATCACAAACTCCTTTTTTAAACATAAGAACATTCACCGGTATACTTGGGAAGGCAGGGGAACCAATTCTGTCATTGACTATATAATAGCAGATCAGGAATTCAGGAAGGTTGTGAGGTACACACGTGTATTCAGGGGATTCTTTGATGACACTGATCACTATTTAATCTGCAGTGAAATTGGTATTGTGAGGCTGAAAGTGCAGGAGTTCAGGTCCATATGTAGGAGGATAAGAGTGGAGAAACTTCAGGATAAGGAAATCAGGCGCAAGTACATAACAGTGTTCTCAGAAAGGTACCAGTTAGTTGAATGTAGTCAATTACAGTCATTGGAAAAGGAATGGACAAGGTACAGGGACACAGTACTAGAAGTGGCTAAAGAATGTCTTGGAAGAGTAGTGTGTAGGAGGAAGCAAACAGCTTGGTGGAATGACACAGTCAAAGCATCCTGTAAAAGGAAAAAGAAGGCATATCAAAAATGGTTACATACTAGAACTCAGGTAGACAGAGAAAGTTATGTTGAAGAAAGAAACAAAGCCAAACAGACAATTGCAGCATCCAAGAAGAAATCTTGGGAAGACTTTGGAAACAGGTTAGAAACTTTGGGTCAAGCTGCTGGAAAACCATTCTGGAGTGTAATTAGCAGTCTTCGAAAGGGAGGTAAGAAGGAAATGACAAGTATTTTGGACAGGTCAGGAAAACTGCTGGTGAATCCTGTTGATGCCTTGGGCAGATGGAGGGAATATTTTGAAGAGTTGCTCAATGTGGGTGAAAATACGATCAGTAATGTTTCAGATTTCGATCTACAATGGGATAGGAATGATGATGGAAATAGGATCACATTTGAGGAAGTGGAGAAAATGATCAATAGATTGCAGTGCAATAAAGCGGTTGGGCTGGATGAAATTAAGTCGGAACTCATCAAACACAGTGGAATGTCAGGTCTTAAATGACTACACAGGATAATTGAAATGGCGTGGGAGTCGGGAAAGGTTCCATCAGACTGGACGAAAGCAGTAATCACACCAATCTTTAAACATGGAAACAGAAAAGATTGTAACAACTACAGTGTAGTGGGTAAAATCTTCTCAGGTATTGTTGAAAAGAAAGTGCGAGTATTAGTTGAGGACAAATTGGATGAAAATCAGTGTGGGTTTAGGCCTCTTAGAGGTTGTCAGGACCAGATCTTTAGCTTACGGAAAATATTGGAGAAGTGTTACGAGTGGAACAGGGAATTGTATCTATGCTTTATAGATCTAGAAAAGGCATATGACCGGGTTCCTAGGAGGAAGTTATTGCCTATTCTACGAGATTATGGAATAAGAGGCAAACTTTTGCATGCAATTAAAGGTCTTTACATAGATAGTCAGGCAGCAGTTAGAGTTGACGGTAAATTGAGTTCATGGTTCAGGGTAGTTTCAGGGGTAAGACAGGGCTGCAACCTGTCTCCACTGTTGTTCATATTATTTATGGATCATATGTTGAAAACAATAGACTGGCTGGGTGAGATCAAGATATGTGAACACAAAATAAGCAGCCTCGCATATACGGACGACTTACTTGTGATGGCAGATTCGATTGAAAGTTTGCAAAGTAATATTTCGGAGCTAGATCAGAAATGTAAGGACTATGGTATGAAGATTAGCATCTTCAAAACGAAAATAATGTCAGTGGGAAAGAGATATAAACGGATTGAGTGCCAAATAGGAGGAACAAAGTTAGAATAGGTGGACGGTTTCAAGTACTTAGGATGCATATTCTCATAGTATGGCAACATAGTGAAAGAATTGGAAGCGAGGTGTAGCAAAGCTAATGTAGTGAGCGCTCAGCTACGATCTACTCTCTTCTGCAAGAAGGAAGTCAGTACCAAGACTAAGTTATCGGTGCACCGTTCAATCTTTCGACCAACTTTGTTGTATGGGAGCGAAAGCTGGGTGGATTCAGGTTACCTTATCAATAAGGTTGAGGTTACGGATATGAAAGTAGCTAGGATGATTGCAGGTACTAGTAGATGGGAACAATGGCAGGAGGGTGTCCACAATGAGGAAATCAAAGAATAACTGGGAATGAGCTCTATAGATGTAGCAGTCAGGGCGAACAGGCTTAGATGGTGGAGTCATGTTACACGCATGGGAGAAGCAAGGTTACCCAAGAGACTCATGGGTTCAGCAGTAGAGGGTAGGAGGAGTCGGGGTTGACCAAGGAGAAGGTACCTGGATTCGGTTAAGAATGATTTTGAAGTAATAGGCTTAACATCAGAAGAGGCACCAATGTTAGCACTGAATAGGGGATCATGGAGGAATTTTATAAGGGGGACTATGCTCCAGACTGAACGCTGAAAGGCATAATCAGTCTTAAATGATGATGATGATGATGATGATGATACAGCTCGTTCGAATGTAGATGGCTTGTTGAAGGAACCACCCCAGCATTCATCTTAGTGATTTAGAAAACCACGAAAACCTTCATCTCGATGGCCTAGCTACTATTTTGAATCTCACTCCTCTCGAATGAGACCCAGGAATTTATGAGCTGCATCATTTCGCTCGGTTTTACATTACCAGAAATGAAGATGACACTAAGTGACTTCCTCTCCAAAAAAAAGTAACTACAAATAAACAAACACTATCACCAAAAGCGGTATCAACATCCAAAACGTATCTGACACAGTCCACAGAAGTACGGGGAGAGAACTTTGGAAAACACATGTAACAACTAGGAATCGAGTAGTCCAACTAGATTATCATAATTCTGGGCAAACCATTTTTGTCAGGCCTATAATCTTACTCGAAGGGAGAGGCTCTGTTTCTGTTTTCTGCACAAGCTGACTCTGAGACAGCAGATTATCCTTCATCCGCGTGCCTCTCGTCGTTCACCGTTCCGCAATCTCGCGTGACCTGCCTGGGACCGGTTCTCGGACGTGTGCGGGTCAATGGCTTGTCCACAAGAGCTCTCATCACAGGTTGCCTTGCTCTCTTTCCGAGGAAAGCGGCCCGCTAAAGTTTATGGTTGACCTTCTCTCTCATTCGTCTCTAGGAAGTTCTGTTTTCTCGTCGAACCTAACCATGTTTGATACGTGGGATCTGATTCTCTTACAACTTGAACAAGTAACTTTGCTATGGCAATGCTGAACAGTCGTTTAGGAAGCCTTTGTTGTATACATTTAAAACGAAATTCGACAGTAATCTATGTCAGTTGTAATGGGACACCCCCCTCTGGCACTGCCTTTTTTTTCTTTATATGAATTTGCGATACCAAAAAGTACACTACTGGCTATTGAAATTGCTACACCAAGAAGAAATGCAGATGATAAACGGGTATTCATTGGATAAATATATTATACTACAACTGACATGTGATTACATTTTCACGCAATTTGGGTGCATAGATCCTGAGAAATCAGTACCTAGAACAACCACCTCTGGCCATAATAACGGCCTTGATACGCTTGGGCATTGAGTCAAACAGAGCTTGGATGGCGTGTACAGGCACAGCCGCCCATGCAGCTTCAACACGATACCACAGTTCATCAAGAGTAGTGACTGGCGTATTGTGACGAGCCAGTTGCTCTGCCACCATTGACCAGACGTTTTCTATTGGTGAGAGATCTGGAGAATGTGCTGGCCAGGGCAGCAGTTGAACATTTTCTGTATCCAGAAGGGCCCGTACAGGATCTGCAACATGCGGTCGTGCATTATCCTGCTGAAATGTAGGGTTTCGCAGGTATCGAATGAAGGGTAGAGCCACGGGTCGTAACACATCTGAAATGTAACGTCCACTGTTCAAAGTGCCGTCAATGCGATGACGAATACACGCTTTCAATGTGCGTTCACCGCGATGTCGCCAAACACGGATGCGACCATCATGATGCTGTAAACAGAACCTGGATTCATCCGAAAAAATTACGTTTTGCCATTCGTGCACCCAGGTTTGTCGTTGAGTACACCATTGCAGGTGCTCGTCTGTGATGTAGTGTCAAGGGTAACCGCAGCCATGGTCTCCGAGCTGATAGTTCATGCTGTTGCAAACGTCGTCGAGCTGTTCGTGCAGATGGTTGTTGTCTTGCAAACGTCCCCAACTGTTGACTCAGGGATCGAGGAGTGGCTGCACGATCCGTTACAGCCATGCGGATAAGATGCTGTCATCTCGACTGCTAGTGAAACGAAGCCGTTGGGATCCAGCACGGCGTTCCGTATTACCCTCCTGAAGCCACCGATTGTATATTCTGCTAACAGTCATTGGATCTTGACCAAAGCGAGCAGCAATGTCGCGATACGATAAACCGCAATCGCGATAGGCTACGGTCCGACCATTATCAAAGTCGGAAACGTGATGGTACGCATTTCTCCTCCTTACACGAGGCATCACAACAACGTTTCACCAGGCAACGCCGGTCAACTGCTGTTTATGTATGAGAAATCGGTTGGAAACGTTCCTTATGTCAGCACGTTGTAGGTATCGCCACCGGCGCCAACCTTGTGTGAATGCTCTGAAAAGCTAATCATTTGCATGTCACAGCATCTTCTTCCTGTCGGTTAAATTTCGCGTCTGTAGCACGTCATCTTCGTGGTGTAGCAATTTTAATGGCCAGTAGTGTATTTTAAATCTTGTATGGGTTAAAATTATCTCAGCTGTTTCACTAAAAGAATTTCATATGAATTTGTATGCGATATACTGTATTTCAGGCTAAAATATATTAAAAGAAATTAATTTGTTACAATCGATATGTACAGTTAAAATTACCCCTTTTAGAAATATTTGAAACTACGAAATATCTGACATACTTAAAATTCTTATTATTAATTGCACAATCTAACGCTCTTTATTAAATTTATTTCTGGACCCATTTATAAATTGTACAGTCTAACGGTGATTATTAAATTTATTACTGGACCCAATTATAAAATAATAACATAACTTGGTATAGAGTCCTCTTTCGTCAAGAAAGTTTGTAAACTCTTGTGCTTTATAAAATCTTTGGAATATTGTGAGTACCGCAGAATGTAAGCAGTACTGGGCGTGTCTGTTATGGAGACAGACGTATTTATATGATCGAAACTAACAATGTAATTTGGAATATAAAGTGGAAATTGTAAAGACGTTGTGATATTTAATAAAGTGACAAAGAATAAAATTCAAGAAATATAAGACGAATCTTCATCAGTTATTTAATCATCAGTAACCCACAACGTTAAATCAAAATTTCAGACGCAAGAATGTACCTCTAGACGCAAGACTTGGAGTCAACAACAACAGAAAATGAAGATAAGTAAAAAGTATTTCAATTGTGTATCTTACGCCTCTCGAAGCTTTTGAAACAAATGAAGACAGTAAGAAAAATTTAATAGTGATGTGTTGGAGGGTAAGATTATACATTGATACAGCTTTTATTGATTATACGCGTTTCGAGTGCTTGTACAATAATGTTCTACTGGACACTATAGTATTTTGTAAGTGTTTTTTTCTGGATGTAGGCAGTCGCCCACATTTCATTAAATATCAGTATTACACAGTGTTTGTGACATACACTACTGTTTGTAAACAGTGAAATACTCAGAACCCCTGGTCTGCGACACGCCACAATAAGAGGACGTGTAGAATGGCGGAACCGCAACAAATAATTTAAATGGCAAAGACGTGGCTTGCGCGTAGACCCGACAGTGCCCTCTTTTGTGTACATCTACATCCACACTCCGCAAGCCACCTGACGGTGTGTGACGGAGGGTACTTTGAGTACCTCTATCGGTTCTTCCGTCTATTCCAGTCTCGTATTGTTCGTGGAAACAAAGATTGTCGGTATGCCTCTGTGTGGACTCTAATCTCTCTGATTTTTTTCTCATGGTCTCTTCGCGAGATATACGTAGGAGGGAGCAATATACTGCTTGACTCCTCGGTGAAGGTATGTTCCCGAAACTTTAACAAAAGCCCGTACCGAGCTACTGAGCGTCTCTCCTGCAGAGCCTTCCACTGGAGTTTATCTATCATGTCCATAACGCTTTCGCGATTACCAAATGATCCTGTAACGAAGTGCGCTGCTCTCCGTTGGATCTTCTCTCTCTCTTCTATCAACCCTATGTGGTACGGATCCCACATTGGTGAGCAATATTCAAGCAATGGGCGAACAAGTGTATTGTAACCTACTTCCTTTGTTTTCGAATTGCATTTCCTTAGGATTCTTCCAATGAATCTCAGTCTGGCATCTGCTTTATCGACGATCAACTTTATATGATCATTCCATTTTAAATCACTCCTAATGCGTACTCCCAGATAATTTATGGAATTAACTGCTTCCAGTTGCTGACCTGCTATATTGTAGCTAAATGATAGGGGATCTTTCTTTCTATGTATTCACAGCACATTGCACTTGTCTACATTGAGATTCAGTTGCTATTCTCCGCACCATGCGTCATTTCGTTGCAGATCCTCCTGCATTTCAGTACAATTTTCCATTGTTACAACCTCTCGGTATACCACAGCATCATCCGCAAAAAGCCTCAGTGAACTTCCGATGTTATCCACAAGGTCATTTATGTACAGGGTGATCAAAAAGTCAGTATAAATTTGAAAACTTAATAAGCCACGGAATAATGTAGATAGAGAGGTAAAAATTGACACACATGCTTGTAATGGCTTGGGGTTTTATTAGAACCAAAAAAAAAAAAAACTTCACATAATGTCCGACAGATGGCGCGTGGAAGATCTCTTGCGCGCGTCGTATGGTGGTGATCGTGTGCTCAGCCGCCACTTTCGTCATACTTGGCCTCCCAGGTCCCCAGATCTCAGTCCGTGCGATTATTGGCTTTGGCGTTACCTTAAGTCGCAAGTGTATCGTGACTGACCGACATCTCTAGGGATGCTGAAAGACAACATCCGACGCCAATGCCCCACCATAACTCCGGACATGCTGTACAGTGGTGTTCACAACATTACTCCTCGTTACAGCTATTGTTGAGAAATGATGGTGGACATATTGAGAATTTCCTGTAAATAACATCATCTTTGCTTTGTCTTACTTTGTTATGCTAATTATTGCTATTCTGATCAGATGAAGCACCATCTGTCGGACATTTTTTGAACTTTTGTATTTTTTTTTTGGTTCTAGTAAAACCCCATGTCATTCCAAACATGTGTGTCAATTTGTACCTCTCTATCTACATTATTCCGTGATTTATTCAGTTTTCAAATTTATACTGACCTTTTGATCACCCGGTATATTGTGAATAGCAACGGTCCTACGACACTCCCTTGCGGCATACCTGAAATCACTCTTACTTCGGAAGACTTCTCTCGATTGAGAATGACATGCTGCGTTCTGTTATCTAGGAACTCTTCAATCCAATCACGCAATTGGTCTGATAGTCCATATGCTCTTACTTTGTTCATTAGACGACTGTGGGGAACTGTATCCAACGCCTTGCGGAAGTCGAGAAACACGGCATCTACCTGGGAACCCGTGTCTATGGCCCTCTGAGTCTCGTGGACGGATAGCGCGAGCTGGGTTTCACACGATCGTCTTTTTCGAAACCCATGCTGATTCCTACAGAGTAGATTTCTAGTCTCCTGAAAAGTCATTACACTCGAACATAATACGTGTTCCAAAATTCTACAACTGATCGACGTTAGAGATATAGGTCTATTGTTCTGCACATCTGTTCGACGTCCCTTCTTGAAAACGGGGATGACCTGTGCCCTCCGCGTTCTCGTAACCGTAAAGGTCAGTATTACGCAACGCTAAGTCGGTGAGGAGCCGTCATACAAAGTGGAAACGTGTAACCCATCATAACTGTGCCCCTCCGACATGAAATGCCGGCATGTGAATGCGTTCGAACAGGGCAGAATGGTCTCCGGGAAGCGGTACTGTCTTTCCGTGACCCTGCGGCTCGTACAGGGCACGTTGCTTCAACAGTGAGGTGCATGTGGAACCAGTGGAGAGAAAAGGGCCGTACACAGAGCCAACGGGGTATTGGCTCTGAGCACTATGGGACTCAACATCTGTGGTCATAAGTCTCCTAGAACTCAGAACTACTTAAACCTAACATCACACACATCCATGCCCGAGGCACGATTCGAACCTGCGACCGTAGCAGTCTCGCGGTTCCTGACTGAGCGCCTAGAACCGCTAGACCACCGCGGCCGGCCAACGGGCTATTGGACGACACAAAGTGTCAACAGCGCGATATGACTGCCATCTTGTCTGCTTGGCCGCAGCAGACAGAACAGCTTCGTTCACTGTGTTGTGAAGTCGGAGCACTTTAATGTCTCCGTCGACGGTTCGACGCCGTCTTCTGCGAGCTGGACGGGTGGCACATATGTCATTGCGTCGGCTTCCATTGACCAGAACCAACACCGACTCAAAGGAAGGCCTCGTCGCTTGTTGGTGACGTCACGTCGGCTAGGCACGGCGAACGCCAGGTCTCTTGCAGGCAGAAACGCCTGGGCGTGCTTATCACAATAAATCTCTTATTTTTGGACAAAATGTTTGGTATTGTTTTGGACTCTGCAGTTTTATTTAGATGAAAAATTTTCTTACTATCGAAAAGCTACAAATGAAGATCATAGTTCTGTATTACTGAATCCTGTCGAAACAGGCGTAGATCAATATGAGAAAATGCTTTGCCCCATTGCAAGCTTCGGAAATTTTACATTCAAGTAACTATATTTACATGATCCATTTTGCTATCGAAACTTACCCCAACCCCCTTACAATTAACTCGTTTCTTTTATTTATTTATTTATTTTCGTTTGACATCGTCACTGGAAATGTGAACTAATTTACATGTGTAAATGTCCAACTGTTGCCAGTCATTAGATTACAGTCGTTTTCAACAAAAGGAATTCTAAACAGGAAACAAAATATCTTCATACATCGACAATAGTGCTGAGCTTAAACTTTGTTAAACATGCACATTAGAAAAGATAAATATTCCCCTCTTGCAACTGAAAGGAGAAACTTTATAAGATAAAAAAATTTTATTTGATAAAACAAGTATCTCTCTTTTGCCTCTTCTTCTGTCCCCCACCCCCTCCGCCAACGTGTACAATCGCAAGATATTTCATTACCATTCAGTGCTCCTCACTCCATAGTCAACCAAGATACCTAAAGAAGAGCAGCAATATGTTCACAGTTTCTTGTAAAAGTAACCCAGTACAAACGTAACTTCCTCAGATTTACAAATAAGGTAAGAAGCACGAATTCTGTTGCTGCTGGACCATGAAGTTGTTTTTTTTATGTCAGGCCTTAAAACAGGTGGAAATTTAAGTTCAGGAGTACACTATTTGTTAAGAAGTGTAATGAATTGCACAATTAATTGATTGCAGAAATCTCTCAGAACAATGTGTGTTGGTCAACTACCGCCAATAGTTTCACATTTTCCTGTGTCAGAGAAGGAGACACCACCATTATGAGTATGCCTGCAACAGACCTGGCGTTCGCCGTGCCTAGCTGACGTGACGTCACCAACAAGCGCCGAGGCCTTCCTTTGAGTCGGTGTTGCCAGAACCCACCAACGCCGCAGACCGAAAGAAGGCCGACACTGGCGCGCAAAGTAGCAAAATGTTGTCCTTTCAGACGAGTCCTCTGACTTATCCTGCAGTGATGACCGTCGTGGTGAACGCAGTCGGCCAAACTGTATTTCTGAATGGCGTAGTGGAGAAACGCCACATGTGATGGTCTGAGACGCCATTGCCTATAACACCCGATCTCACCTCCTACGATTTGAGAACAATCTGAACAGCTACCGCTACATAAGGGAAGTCTGTCAGTCTGAGGTACTGCCCCAACTGCAGAGCGTTCCACATGCCATATTTCAGCAGCACAACACGCATGTGGCGAGGAATGTGCAAGCCTTCTTTGAAGAACAACGGGTGCCACTGCTTCCCTGGCCTGCCCGTTCGCCTGACATATTGCCCACTGAACATGTCTGAGATATGGACAGTCGGCATGTAGTTCGTTCATGCCCTCTTGCAGACGCAGTTGATGCTTTTGAACGTGCCTGTAAACCACGTGGCAGAGTATTCCCCAGCAGCATATTCAGACACTCATATCAAACGGATATTCATGTACATGGAATCGCCTTTAAACGTAGTATGCCGCGCGGCATTAGCCGAGCCGTCTACGGCGCTGCAGTCATGGACTGCGCGGCTGGTCCCGGCGGAGGTTCGAGTCCTCCCTCGGGCATGGGTGTGTGTGTGTGTGTTTGTCTTGAGGATAATTTAGGTTAAGTAGTGTGTAAGCTTAGGGACTGATGACCTTAGCAGTTAAGTCCCATATGATTTCACACACATTTGAACTTTTTTTTTAAACGTAGTATCTGTTTTCTTGTCAGCAGTGATTAGTTTGCATAGTAATTACAACAAAAATAATTTTATAAACATATATTAGCCTAGTGAAGAATTATTGTACGAGGGCAGTTCAATAAGTAATGCAACACATTTTTTTTCTCGGCCAATTTTGGTTGAAAAAACCGGAAATTTCTTGTGGAATATTTTCAAACATTCCCGCTTCGTCTCGTATAGTTTCATTGACTTCCGACAGGTGGCAGCGCTGTACGGAGCTGTTAAAGTGGCGTCTGTAACGGATGTGCGTTGCAAACAACGGGCAGTGATCGAGTTTCTTTTGGCGGAAAACCAGGGCATCTCAGATATTCATAGGCGCTTGCAGAATGTCTACGGTGATCTGACAGTGGAAAAAACCACGGTGAGTCGTTGGGCAAAGCGTGTGTCATCATCGCCGCAAGGTCAAGCAAGACTGTCTGATCTCCCGCGTGCGGGCCGGCCGTGCACAGCTGTGACTCCTGCAATGGCGGAGCGTGCGAACACATTCGTTCGAGATGATCGACGGATCACCATCAAACAACTCAGTGCTCAACTTGACATCTCTGTTGGTAGTGCTGTCACAATTGTTCACCAGTTGGGATATTCAAAGGTTTGTTCCCGCTGGGTCCCTCGTTGTCTAACCGAACACCATAAAGAGCAAAGGAGAACCATCTGTGCGGAATTGCTTGCTCGTCATGTGGCTGAGGGTGACAATTTCTTGTCAAAGATTGTTACAGGCGATGAAACATGGGTTCATCACTTCGAACCTGAAACAAAACGGCAATCAATGGAGTGGCGCCACACCCACTCCCCTACCAAGAAAAAGTTTAAAGCCATACCCTCAGCCAGTAAAGTCATGGTTACAGTCTTCTGGGACGCTGAAGGGGTTATTCTGTTCGATGGCCTTCCTCATGGTCAAACGATCAACTCTGAAGTGTATTGTCCTGCTCTTCAGAAATTGAAGAAACGACTTCAGCGTGTTCGTAGGCACAAAAATCTGAACGAACTTCTCCTTCTTCATGACAACGCAAGACCTGACACAAGTCTTCGCACCCGAGATGAGATCACAAAACTTCAGTGGACTGTTCTTCCTCATGCACCCTACAGCCCCGATCTCGCACCGTCGGATTTCCATATGTTTGGCCCAATGAAGGACGCAATCCGTGGGAGGCACTACGCGGATGATGAAGAAGTTATTGATGCAGTACGACGTTGGCTCCGACATCGACCAGTGGAATGGTACCGTGCAGCCATACAGGCCCTCATTTCAAGGTGGCGTAAGGCCGTAGCATTGAACGGAGATTACGTTGAAAAATAGTGTTGTGTAGCTAAAAGATTGGGGAATAACCTGGTGTATTTCAATGCTGAATAAAACAACCCCTGTTTCAGAAAAAAAAGTGTTGCATTACTTATTGAACTGCCCTCGTATTAAAGATCCGTTTCTTTTTCAATGCAGTTCTACATAGACAACTTGTCGTGCTGATTGTTAAATAGCTTTCTTTGATTTAGCTTACAAGTTGCAGCACCTTTGACACTCTTCACGCTAATGAAGGCGTGGCCTTCTCCAAATGTACTTCTGACCAAAAAGCGATTTTGTTTTCATAATGAAATATTTTCATAAAATACGTCACCCTTTACTTCACCCACTTAGGCCGGTATTACACTATCATATTTCTTTGACAAAGATTTGATCAAAGATATGATCAAATATTCGTCAAATTTGTTTGACAAATATATTTGACGTGGCGCTAAAAAGGAGTATTACACTGTCATCATAGTTTTCGTCAAAGTTCAAGATGACTGACAACAACTTGTTATTATGCGCAGCAGTTGCATGTACCACAATTGCACTGTGGGCGCATTAGGAAGAGAAGAGGGGAAAAAAAAGAAAGAAACATACCTGGATGAAGCCGTGGGTTTTACGACGAGACGATAAAGGCATTCAACAAAATTTGTTACATGAGTTTCTAGTGGAGGACGTCAAGTCGTACATAAATTTGCTCAGTGAAGTGTCTCGTCATATCACAAAGCACAATATTCACTAAAGAACTGCTACATCTGCAGAAGACAGGCTTACAGTAACACTCCCATTTCTTGCTGCAGGAGAGAGTTACTCTAGCTTACAGTACAGAACTCGAATACCACAGTGCACTTTAACGAAAATAATACCTGAAACGTTTGAAGCAGTTTATAAAGCACTAAAAGGCCAATATCTGAAAGTAAATAAATGTTCAATACACTTTATGTGCATTAAGAACTATTTTTACTGTAGATCAAAGTAACAAATTACTTCTTGTGGCCCACAACTACAAAATTAATAGATGAAGGTGATGAGGCGCTTTACAGTGTGAGGCATCCTGAGTAGAAAAATAAATTAAGAACACTGGAGAGCTCAGGAATATATACATATGATGAAATAAGTTTGTCCATACATACTTCTGCTTTCTCGTGAGAGTAGCTTGAGCGGAGGTCATTAATTTTCTTTTTTATGTCGTCAGCTGTGCACCCGGGCCGTATATCACAGCTCCTCCGCAATTTTTTTGTAGCTCTCCGATCTTCTTAATCTATGTTTGTAGTCAGTCTGCCTTACGTTGTAAAGCGCCTCATAAACTTCATAAATTTCTATTAATTTTGTAGTTGACAGCTCACACGAATTAATCTTCGCAGCCGTGTTTACAAACACGCTACTGGTGACAAAACGCTGCAGCGATGCTAGCGCTTCAAGTGGTAACATATTGCAGTGAACAGAAGGCAAACTACTTTTATGATCAAATCTACAGCTAGGCCCTAGATTTGACCATATTTATTTTACGACAGCCGAGATTTGACAAAGTTCCCTAGTACACCATCAAATTTCTTTGACATAAATATTTGACATATCAACTTTGACAAAGAAATGTGATAGTGTAATACCAGCCTTAGGGACTGAATTTCCAAAAACAATGAAACACAATTTTCTTTGTATCTCCAATGGAGAAGTCAAATACCAATATTTATAGCTGCAGCTTTAAACATGCTTTATAGCTCTTTGGTAACGATTTATTTTCAACAAACTTAGCCACTATTTCATCCCCTTACGGGTTGAATTACCAAAAATGATGAATCACGAATCTTTTATTTCTAAGTGAGAAAGCAAATATCAGTTTTCTCAGCCCTAGCTTCAAATTACCGTAATAGCGACATATTTTCAAAAATATATTTCATCTACTATTCCACCTCCTTAGAAGTGGATTTTCGAAAAATCCTTTCTCGAACGATGCTTGCAGTATAAGGTCAACACCCTCTGCAGATTTCAAGTTTGTATCCTTTGCGCTGCAGTCATGGACTGTGCGGCTGGTCCCTGCGGAGGTTCGAGTCCTCCCTCGGGCATGGGTGTGTGTGTTTGTCCTTAGGATGATTTAGATTAAGTACTGTGTAAGCTTAGGGACTGATGACCTTAGCATTTAAGTCCCATAAGATTTCACACACATTTTTTTATCTTTAGCGGTTTGGGCCGGGCTATAATGAGTCAGTGAATCCGTCAGGACATTTCCCTTAAGTTTCCTTTCGTATACGGAGATATCTGGATGAGCGGACGAGGATTTTACTGCAGTCCTTCCGAATGCTTATCTAGTATCTCGTATAATCACTGCGCCCTATCAACAGTGTTAACCAGAAATTCATGGAAAAAGTTAGAATTTTGTGCAGGGATATTTTCTGAATATTTTAATACAGGAACTCATGGTCTCCGGTGGCTCGTTACAGAGAAGTTTTATGATTATGAATTATTTGGTTCCCATTAGTATTGTTTCTGTGAAAATATCTTCGCAGCAGTGAAAGAACCTGCAGTATGTAATCATGAAAACGTCCAACAAAAAATACAGAGTAACACAATGACCTTCAGATGCGAAGGTATTGCGATGTAGTTGCCGTCGCCGTGGGAACAGCTCAGCATACTGTCATTGTGACGCTTTTCATGGATAGACGTATCCCTAGTAACATACGAGTAACACTGACAAAAAGCAAACCGGAGACAGAAACGAGCAGTATTGAACGAAAACTTGAGGGCGATGAGCAGCAAAGTCGGCATTACATTTGTGAAAATCAGTGTAAAGGCAGGGCTCCAACGAAAATAATGTACAATATATGTAGCATACTGTATCGAATTTATTATGAAAGCAGTAGATACATATAACACGTAAACAATCATGACGGAATTTCATAGTTTCTTTCATAACACGAGTAACAAAATAAGGCGTATACATTTCCTAGGTGGAAATTGGTGTAAAGGCACTCACTACCATTTTGTGTTATTGCACTGTTAATACTTTGTCTAACCCCTGTTCTTTCTAATTACATCAAAAATTCTCGACAGTGATTTTGTTAGGGTAATTGTGGCCCACTTTTCTCGTATCGCGGCTTTTCAGCTTACAAATGGTCTCAAATTGCCTTCCATTCCTATAAGCACACCTTAACACTTATTCCCCAACGGTTTGCTACGTGGATAACACACGGACTACATGCAGGTCAGGGCAAGACATGAATATCTTAATCTTTAAAGCACTTTTTTGTTGTAGCAGAAAGACTCACAGATGCATTATTTTGTTGAAACATTATCCTTTCATTCTCTATGTTCTTATCATCCTTTCATTCTCTATGTTCTTATCCATTCTAATTAATTCTATATCTAGCATCTCTAGAGATCATTGTAGTGTTCTGATAAACAATGCATGATTTACCTTTAGTGAAGACGGCTGCACAAATCATAATACTTCCACCACCAAAATTTCTTCTCATTGTTACCTGCTACTCTGTTCTCAGATATAATTATAGCGCATATCTGTATGCGCTGTAAATGTTCGTTTGCACATTTTCGACATGGTTTCTGCAGTATCGAGAATACCGGTTTGACTAGTAGCTAAGATGATTTGAAAAAGGGTCCCAGCGTGAAAATAGGCATCGAGTGAATAAAAAAAGGTTAAATTTGAAACTTTAGCTGGTTTTTCGTTGTACTGATTAACAGACGTTGCTGATCTACAATTATTCCAGCATGCTGGAAGTTCGTAAATACCTCGGTATCACCCTCAACCGAGTGTTCAACTGGAGGGATAATACCAGGCTGAAGGTCGCTGAAGCTAATAACAAGGTAGCTAAAATCAGACTCCTTCAACACAGAACAGTAGGGACTGCGGCGCTAGTAACAACATATGAAGCAAGCTGGGAAATATGGTATAAACAGATTAGTATACAATGGAACAACAGCTGAGCTGTTAACACAAGCGCCAATAGTAATCACAATACCCAGGTTAAAATACCGACACCCGCCCTCACATAATCACTAAGATTGTCGACGACATGCAAGCAAACGACAAGGAAAGAATCAAACATAAAACACGAGCCACGAATATGTCAGAATACCTATAAAACCAAGGAGAGTAAAAGGAGACCGGAACACAAACAAATATAAAAGAAAGGTCTACAATATAAACAAAAGAAATTAGGAATAATGGAGCAATGCACCCAACCCTAGTTGAGGTCCTTGAGAGATTTCCCTCAGCTGTAAGGCGAATACCGAGGTTGTGAATTTTCTCTCACAACCAACTTCAAGAAAATTCAAAAACAGGACCCAGATGAATAAATAAATTGTGACAAACCAGCATAACCTAAGTAAGGCATTAGGTCCTCTATGAGCCCGCATTCTATTATCCGAAGGTGGAGTGAAAGATTTAAAAAAAAAAAGTTGCAAGTGGATCTGAAAAGGGAATAACTGGTAGTGGTATAAGGTTCATTGCGCCATGCACTGTGTGGTGGCTTGCTGAGTATGCATGTGACTGTAGATGTCAACTTGGTGGAAGCAAACTTACAGCTGAAAATTAAACAGGTCGGACATAAGGCGTGAGCACTCTCGCTTGCCTGTGATATAATAGGATTGACCATGACACTACGTTCACATTCGTTCACATGACACGTTGTCCTCGGAAATGTGACTCACGCTAGCGTGAGCATCGTGAGAACGCAACTTTAAGTAAGGGACCATGACTCAGATTTCACCGCAGTGATCCTCACATCTGTTTTAGTCGTATCACAGTTGATTTTCTTGCCTACTGAACACATTTGCCATCAATTTACACCAAATATCGAACTTCTAGAAGATCTGTAAGACCTGGTAACATACAAAAGTAACACTCACTGACTAACGGAGAAAAATCTGATAGTGACTGATCATTAACACTGATTTATCTTCTCACTAATGAGGCATCCAGCGTGCCGTTTTGCTTTCGACAAAGTCTAGGAAAAGCGTGGAAGATGCTTAGGTCTTCTCCTCCACCTGCCTGACAAGGACGAACTTCATTACATGACAGGCGAGAGGTCTAGGTGAACACTACACACCAGTGCAACAGCGCCATTTCCTTGATCGCCACAGTCGTAAAGCAGCGCACACCTCAACAACGTTTACCCCAAGTGCTGATTTCGCAGTATTCAGCCGTATCACCTCACAGTATTAATACCACAGGGAGGT
This sequence comes from Schistocerca nitens, assembly GCF_023898315.1. Lineage (NCBI taxonomy): Eukaryota > Metazoa > Arthropoda > Insecta > Orthoptera > Acrididae > Schistocerca > Schistocerca nitens. The sequence goes on from NC_064620.1 coordinate 421,042,764, forward strand.
GTAGCCTTATCGCAACCTACCAACGCTCTGGGTTCATCTACTGCCGCCCATATTTACCTTTCACTTCATACCGGCTGTTCCGAGCCAGCGAGGTGCAGTAACGCTGTTTAGGGCCCCTTCCAGCGTAACTGCTAGGCCGAACTTTTACCTGTTAAAACAGCTTGCGTTTAACTTTGGGTCATATTCGACATGGAGTTTTGTACCGTACGTGCTGCAGAAATTGACTCACGGTGCAGAAATTTCATAACGCGCGACCCGTATGACGAGGGAATCACAGTGAACTGCTCAGTTCTGTTGAATCGATGCGCATGTGGGAGTAGTGCGAGTATCGACGTGTGTGTGTGTGTGTGTGTGTGTGTGTGTGAGAGAGAGAGAGAGAGAGAGAGAGAGAGAGAGAGAGAGAGAGAAAGAGAAAGAGGGAGAGAGAGGGGGGCGGCGTTTCCATGATGCGAGCACATATATGAGATGTATCATAAGTAACAGCGAAAACTGACGTGGTTGAAAATATACGACGTAGGAATAAAAACGTTCCTTTAAAAATGGGCCTGCCATTGAGCCGTTTGCAAAATATACTAACTGCTTATAAATCACTTGACTGCACGACTTTTTACGTCTGGAAGACGCCAATCCTTTATGTCTGACGATTGCCATTAATAATAATACTGTGTAAGCTCTTCTGCAGTTTAGTAACAATTACATAGTTATTGTTGTGTTGTGGTGTCAATTAGTTCGTTTATCTGTGTGAAGTGATTAATACAACAGTTTATGGTCCATTGTTGAAACTATCTACAACTCAAAGAGGGCATTTTCATAAGATATTTAAGTATCTGTGATGTACAAATCTCAGTTTCATTGTCATAAATGTATATTAAATGGTTCAAATGGCTCTGAGCATCATGGGACTTAACATCTGAGGTCATCAGTCCCCTAGACTTAGAACTACTTAAACCTAACTAACCTAAGAACATCACACACATCCATGCCCGAGGCAGGATTCGAACCTGCGACCGTAGCAGCAGCACGGTTCCGGACTGAAGCGCCTAGAACCGCTCGGCCACGCGGCCGGCAAATGTATGTTACCATATATAAAGTATGTGTAGTGGGTGGACTATGGGCGCAAGAAGGTATTCATGCATTCATTTCGCAAAGTATAAAGTCTAATTTTGTCACGCATTAATGCTAGTACCCGAAAAGTATAATTTTGGTTACTTATGTAGTCCGTGTTAGCCTTAGGAAATAGTGATATTACTAATGACATTAAAAAAATAATTCGGTTTCGTGACCGAAATACAATCAAATCCTTTTTTTCACCCCTTAGCAAATTTCATTTTATCCTTCACGGGTAATTACTCCCCGGTTGAGAACCAGTGCTTTAAAGGGTATGGAGCTGACGCATAATAGTGTGAGACAGCGTTATCAGCGCATCACAGAGCTCGAGAGGCCACAGAGTTTGAGAGGGCCCTCGTTTTGGGTCTCTATTTGGCCGGCTGGTCATATCATGTAGTACCCAGATTTGTGTGTCACTCAGATGTGACCAAGTTCCAGTATTGTACTACATGGGAACGTGAGGGGAGGGATACTCGTTAAGGTTCAAGTCGACCAAGTCTAACTGCTACAAGGGAGGATCGCAGTAATGGACACCAAGCACATCGTAATACCATCACATCCGCGCCTGTCATCCGAGAACAAGTAGTCCAATGGCTTGCAGAGGTACAGCAGTTTTACTCCAGGCGTCATGGTTTGGGAAGGCATTCGGTATGACTTACGTCACAGCTCTTAGTGACTGAGAGAACTCTAATGGCATGACAGTACGCCTCGGATGTCCTGCGTTCTCATGAGTTGCCTCTCACATGACAGTACTGTAGTGATATTTTTCGACCTGCTCGTCCCCTCAGAGCACGTGTCTCTAAGAACTGTCTGTTTGATGTCGATGTACTACTGCCCCGGTTCGTGCGCAATAGAAATTGTGTGTTAGCTGCTCAGACGTCAGCTTCATCCCAGTGCCGTATCCAGGATATCAAGGACCAGTTTCAACAGTTGTGGGCCGGCTTGCCTCCGGATAGGATAAACATGGCTGACAGAAGCAACCATAAATAAATTTTCGATATATAAAGTATACAGCCAACCGGTTGCATAAGTTTAATGTAGAAACCTTGACTAGGTTTGGACACCACTAAAGGTATCTCCTTCAGAAGGAAGTCACATAAATTACATGACGTTAAAATGGTAAACATACTTGATGAGCTAAGGAGCTCAAGTCAGAAAGTAGAAAATATGAAATAAAGTCCTCCATGGATATAGTAAAGAAATAAAATTCTCCATGGATACAGTAAAAAATGGTACAACAGGTACAGCTTGTTAAAAAGATCAGACATAAGACTCTTCTATAGTTTTAACCTCATGTGATTTATATGACTTCCTTCTGAAGAAGATACCGTCAGTGTTATTGAAACCTGGCCAACGTTTTTACGTGAAACTATGTAGTTTGTTGTATACATTGAAGTTTCATTTCGTTTCCTCCCCCCTTTCGGGTTCTTCATTTTTGTTGTCAGGCAGCGTATATCAGAAGTTATGGTTGGTGCAAAAAGGTCGCTCTAGTAATTTATGTTCCGCTGATTGCATGCCACTCTACTGTTTCCACATCATGCTGAGGGTCTTGATGTAAGTAATGAGAGTTTTCGTAAGCCAGACATTGATTGTTCTTGAGTTCATACGCCAATAAATGCAGCCATGTTTTCTCGAAAAAAAAAAAACCATTGTAATATCAGTCTTACAATTGAAAGTTGCAGTGCTGATGTCGAGCAACTGTATCGTAGCTGATCGCTCAGTGCCCGGCCGTTTTTATGCAGTGTTCTACTTTGGGTTTGTGCACACCAGTAACTCTGTTAGCCGACGCTGCTGACACATCAATCTGAAGCGCTAAATGGCGCAACGGTTTTATCATTCCAACTCGTTCAGTTCGGTTAAAATCGATACGCCACCTGCTGCAGTCCGAAGAACGAGCTGGTGCATGTGCAACTATCAGAGCGTGCCTTCCACTTAGCATTTCCCGCACAATGCCGAAAGCAGGGCTTGCGTCGTGTATGAATCACCCTGAATTTTATTATTGGACCAGGTATTTTATTCCAAAAAAATGTCATATTAGTTACTAATAGAGGCAAGTAAATATGTTCTTGCTTCATTAAATTTCAGGTGTGCAGCCGCATAAACCCTGATTCTTCTTCTAATATTACGGCTATAGTTACATGTAGTAAAGTGTGAGCGGCACTCGTTCCATCCTTTTAATCTCGCTGACCAAGTCACTGCACGTGTGGCCATGTAGTCCACGCAGGATGGGGTGGCCGATGCACAGTCAAAAATTTTCATCTTAAGTGCTGGGTGAGTTCATTTGTTTGCTGACAAGGGCACCTCCCCATCACACCCCCGTCAGATTTAGTTATAAGTTAGCACATTCGATAGGCCTCGAAAAACTAAACACAGATCAATCGAGAAAACAGGAAGAAGTTGTGTGGAACTATGAAAAAAATAAGCAAAATATACAAACTGAGTAGTCCATGCGAAGATAGACAACATCAAAGGTAACGTGAAGTCAGGAGCGCCGTGGGTCCGTCGTTAGCGTGAGCAGCTGCGGAGTGAGAGGTCCTTGGTTCGAGTCTTCCCACGAGTAAAAAGTTTAATTTTTTATTTTCAGACAGTTATTATCTGTCCATCCGTCCGTCCGATGCGAGGTAACTGCGCCGGAGTATGGGGACGCTACACCTAAGCAAACATCGAAACACACGACGTCAGTCGACTACAGCGCACGGAAGAGAGAGTATTCCTGCTAACGACGCTCCCTGGCTGGCAGTTGACTGTTCGGTACTTTGGACGAGAGTGCCGTCACCAGTGTCGTATAGAATATATCAGACATGTTCTCCTGTGGAGGAATCGGTTGACCTATGACCTTGCGATCAAATGTTTTCGATTCCCATTGGAGAGGCACGTCCTTTCGTCTACTAATCGCACGGTTTTGTGGTGTGGTCGCAAAACACAGACACTAAACTTATTACAGTGAACAGAGACGTCAATCAACGAACGGACAGATCATAACTTTGCGAAAATAATCTTTTCACTCGAGGGAAGACTTAAACCAAGGACCTCTCGTTCCGCAGCTGCTCACGCTAACCACGGGACCACGGCGCTCCTGAGCTCACACTCTCCTTGATGGTGCTTATCTTGCACATGGACTACTCAGTTTGTATATTTTGCTTATTTTTTTCATAGTTCCACACAACTTTTTCCTATTTTCTCTATTGATCTGTGTTCAGTTTTTCAAGGCCTATCCACTGTGCCAACTTATAACTGAATCTGAGGGGTGTGCGATGGGGAGGTTCCCTTGTCAGAAAGGGAGGCCATCATTGTTTGCCCGCTTTTGGCCTGCCTTCTACACCATGCGATGACAGAATCGAAGCGCATATCCTCCAATTTTTCTCAAACTATTTTACAGAAACTGTTTGATAAAAATACCTCATTTTTACGTTAACTGTATCTTCATATGTTAGCTTCACGATGATGTGCCTATCATTTCTTAATTACAGTTATCATGATATTTGCATAAGTGAGACACACGCGAATTTCGAAAAAATTTGCTATGAAAAATATGATTTTTGTGTTTGGTGCATATTACATAATATGTTGCTGCATTTGAAATTTAGCTAACATACTCATCTTTTCTTTAAACTTGGGTGAAGGTCTCTGCCTCCAGTCTCGAGAAAATTGATTTGCTGTAGTGCACTCATTTACGATCGTCGCGTGCCAGCGGTAAGGCCAGAATTAAGTATCTACAACATTTCTCATATTCCATAAATGGATTGAGATAACGAAATGAGATACTGAAAAATGTTAGGATGCATAAAAGTAGTTATCAAGGAAAAGTTCATTACCTACCGTGTTATTCCACTAACGATCGCTTCAGTGAAAGAACGTAATTTTTAAGGGTTGTCGACAGCTTCTGAAACAAGTACTGTGGGTTTTGGAACAGCATAAGTGAAGACATTACAAGTTTATTTTTGCACTGAGGATGTGCTTTTCCTGGCGGCCGGGGTGGCCGAGCGGTTCTAGGCGCTAAAGTCTGCCTCGGACATGGATGTGTGTGATTTCCTTAGGTTAGTTAGGTCGAAGTAGTTCCCATAGTGCTCAGAGCCATTTTTTTTTTTTTGTTCTGCTTTTCCATAAGTTACTGACTTTACTTTTCTTCAGTTCCTCAAACCACGTTTTCAGAATTCTATTGCAATTTGCGCCTGCACAGAATGCTAGTGAGGTGACGTCGTGTAAACTCCGCTTTCTTTCGGCAAAAGAATAAGAAAATTTTAACATGGCAACAAGGGACTTGTAGATTTTACGCAAATTTCGCCACTCATGACGCTTTTCTGAAAGATATAATTGTTTAACAAACGAGGCGAAAATAAATTGCTGTTTTTATTGCATTTTCAGCAGAATTCTTTCTAGACGCTAATCAGATTAGAGGTGACAGTAGATCTTTTTGAATGGTCACCATGCAAGTGTGGGCGTGGAGGGGCTTCACGTAATCTTTACAAAAAATGTGAGCCTAGGCTTCAGTTTAGAATGGCACTTATTCCTCCTCAGCGCTTGGCATTTCACCTACAGCGGCTGCCGCAATGCCCTAAGTGTGTCCTGCCTAATTGTTCTCCGCGCACTCTACACAGGCGCCAGGCGTTGATCGGTGGCAAGAAGACTTCTTAAGTAAAAGAACCCAGTACGTTGTCCTCGATGGTGAGTGTTCATCGGAGGTGAGGGTATCATCTGGAGTGCCCCAGGGAAGTGTGGTATGTCCGCTGTTGTTTTCTATCTACATAAATGATCTTTTGGATAGGGTGGATAGCAATGTGCAGCTGTTTGCTGATGATGCTGTGGTGTACGGCAAGGTGTCGTCGTTGAGTGACTGTAGGAGGATACAAGATGACTTGGACAGGATTTGTGATTGGTGTAAAGAATGGCAGCTAACTCTAATTGTAGATAAATGTAAATTAATGCAGATGATTAGGAAAAAGAATCCCGTAATGTTTGAATACTCCATTAGTAGAGTAGCGCTTGACACAGTCACGTCGATTAAATATTTGGGCGTAACATTGCAGAGCGATATGAAATGGGACAAGCATGTAATGGCAGTTGTGGGGAAGGCGGATAGTCGTCTTCGGTTCATTGGTAGAATTTTGGGAAGATGTGGTTCACCTGTAAAGGGGACCGCTTATAAAACACTAATACGACCTATTCTTGAGTACTGCTCGAGCGTTTGGGATCCCTATCAGGTCAGGTTGAGGGAGGAAATAGAAGCAATTCAGAACCGGGCTGCTAGATTTGTTACTGTAGGTTTGATCATCACGCGAGTTTTACGGAAATGCTTCAGGA